>NC_142010.1:39145578-39485578 GCF_049901735.1 Notechis scutatus | reverse complement strand
TTTCAGTCTTCTGGGTAAAGTTGTGTGTGTGTGTGTACACAACAGTATTTTCCACTGTGATGGGTAGAGTATTCTCTGTGTGTGTTCATTCAGCTAGCTATGAATCCATTGAATCAACTAATCCAAACTTTGCCAGTTTATACCATATCTATGCCATTTCCCTGATGTATTTAGCTAGTAACTCTGCCAAAAATGGAAATAATATTAGCTGTCATGATTTGTTTGTGACAGTCCAATGCTGACTCTTGTTAATTGTTGCATCCTATCAAAATGATCACGAATTATTTAATAATCTTATTTAATAATCTGCTTGAGCAACATGTCTAGTACAGATATCACGATGACAGGTGTCTGATTTCTCAATTCTTCTCCCCCCACTCTTTTTAAAGAAAATAGGGATAACATTTGCTCTTCTTCAATCTTCTGGGACCTTACATTTTCTTCAGTACTCAAATATTACAATTAATGATTCTACAATCACTCTAGTTGTTCCTTCAGTATCCTTGGTTGAAATTTATCTGGCTCTGGAGACTTGAAATCATTTAAATTATCTAAGTGTTTTTTTACCCCCTCCTTGTCTATCCTGATCTTCAGCTCCTTCTTCCTATCCTGGCACAATGATGGCCACCCAGGATTTTATTTCCCTTTTGAAAGAAAATAGATATAAAATATGAAGTAAAATTATGTTTGTCATAATCATAAATTACCAATTCATCCTTGTTTTTGAAGTTTTGAGGGGCCTTTTCACACATGCTCATTCTGTACTTTAGGATACACTGTATTGAGGGTTTCACAGGAATTTCCATTCTTCACAGACACTATTCTCTTTCCAGATTTCAAGCCACTAAATGTGATATTTCTTCTATATGAATTTGTCAAAATCTATTCTTCTTAAATCCAGTGTACATGTGTTGTATTCGTTGTCCACCTGATAACATGAAGTCAAGGATAATATATACACTTTCTCCCAAAGTTGCAGTCATTTTCACTTCTTCAATCACTTCCTTTTTCTTAGTAAGAATCAGACAGTTAGATCCAGGATAGTAGAACCTGTTCCTTACTGGTTCCTTCTTCATTCATCATTGGACAAATAAAACTATCAACAAGAAAGAACAGAAATATATTGCACCTACATTTCTTGTCTGAAATAGATTTTTAGCAGTATCAGGATAACTGAAGTCTCCCATTACCACCATATTTAAAAGCTTGGTCATCCATAATTTCTGCCTGATTAGGTGGTCTATATATTGAATTGTACATCATCAATAACAATATTTTTCTATATTTTTTATTCTTATCCAAACATTCTCAGCAGGAGTTCCATGTTCCAGATAATGAATTTTGTTTAAAAGATATGCTTTTCTTTCTATTGGGTTTTATCCTTCTGAATAATTTGTAGCCTTTTAGGGATATGTTTTAAGCATATGTGTTAGGAATCTGTCCACCAATTAGTTGGGTTGGCAATATATAAAGCAGCAATGTATGTTTGTAGCTTTAAGACAAAATCACTGTGTTGATTTATACTATATTCCAATTGGTTGATTGCATTGCAGGTTGCCATAAGAGGGAGGTAGAGATAATGGCTTGCTATCTCTGACATTCTGCTTCTCTGACATTCTGACATTCTGTCTCTCCGACATTATGTTTCTCTGACATTATATCTCTGACATCCTGTTGCTATCTAAGATTCTCTGTTGTATTTATGCTTTACTTATACTTTGATATTTTTGTTTACTGGAAATGAAAAAGGCAAATGGTAAGAAGACTTTGTAATTGGATATTCTTTGGACTGTAAAATGCATATGACCTGGACCGTTTATTGGACTGTGCTATTTCTTAAAGTAAACTTTAACTCAATTCAGTGTATCTGTGTATGGCTAAATAATTATTCATAACTACTCTTATAAACATTTCCATGTGCATATCCTTGTTACTCAAGGGTTATTCTGTACATATCACAACAATATGTGTCATTTCACCAAGTTTCACTATTGCCTATGAATCATACCCATCTTCTTGCCTTAGGATTTCTGCCAATGTTCCTCTTTGATTGTCCCACTGCATGCTTTTTAACCTTAGCAGCACTTTAGGATCTAGTAAATTGTAAGAACAAAGTTTGGACAGAAGTTTAAACTCGTCATTTAAAACGGTTTACTGATATGGACCTGTGCTGAATCAGTGCACTGACTGAAACTGGTGTAAAAATATAAAATACTCTGGTTATTTTCACTCCCTAAATTCTACACATAGATGCCATACTTGTTGGCAATCATGTTATGAGCAAAAAAGGAACTCTGGTGACTTAGACATGAATGAAAGGTATGAGTAGATTGGCACTGAGAGTCTAAAAATGAGAAGTTGATAAGACTAAATATATATATACTAGGCTGTACATACCTATTAATATGAAGAGGAAAAATAACAAAAGGCCCTTAGTAGCCAGAGTAAAATTATCATCATCAATCATCATCATCATTATCCCAGAGGTAAAGAACTAGGTAGAAGTCCCCTATTTTGAAAAGAACCATCCATCTTCTAATCTTCTATTAGTACCTAATCAGCCTTGCGGGAAGGTTGGTAAGCATAACTATGAACATGAGTGCATTTATGTGACACATTGTCTAAGCCAATAATATTGCATTGTTGCTTTGACATAAGTACTTCTCATTCTGGCTATTTGTCACAACTGACCATGTGCCATCAAGTTGGTGTCAGTTCTTAGTGACCATATAAATAGACCCTCCCCAAGAAGATCTGTCTTTTTAAGGCCTTCCAGTGGTGTACCTATTGGCATTTGCTATAGTTCTGAAAATAAAACTGACCCTTTGGAATTTGGCATTCCAATTAAAAAGGTATAAGTAAAGACTCTTCATTATATTTCTTCTCTATGTACAAAAAAAAAAAAAACACCTTCAGGTGTGCCTGTTTAGTTAAACTAGTTAGATAGTAAGTGAATTGAAAAGCATGTGTGCTTCAGTTAAGTGATTGTACCAAGACAAGATCGATGGGAATTCAGTTCATAAAAATCAATGAGGTTGTTTGATAATCCCTTATTCAGGTTATGAAGTGACTTGTAAGAAGAATTGGGTGTCTCCATGAATGGCTTCAAAGTTTTCATGTTTTAAGATCCGCAGTGCTGATTCTTTTTCAGAGCGCTTCGCTGTGTGCAGGATAATATAAGTGGATACATTTTTAAGGTTTTAAATTTAGTAAAGATTGATTAGTAACAAAATAAATATTTCTACTTCCATCCGTTCCTAGAGAAAAGGAAGGGGAAAAACACTGCCGTGATACTTGTCATTCTATTTTGGTTCTCAGGCAGATTATTTTGTGAGATGAAAAGTAACATATATTACTTATGAAAACTCAAGAGTAACAATGTAATTGATCTCAGATGGACAATACTTTTCAGTTGATATGGAAGCTAGATATCCACAGGCTTCTGACATATTTATTAAAGATAGAGATAACATTTCCTTCATAATCTTTCCATCATTTATAGGAGAGAAAAGTAGGACTCAGAAAGTAAAACAGAAGTGGAAACTGAAGAAAGAGAAAAAAGAGTAAACCTGAAAGTTTTGAAAATCAGGGCAGTAGCTATCTTTGATTTTCCTTCTCTGTAAGGGTGAACAATGGCCTATGAAGTACAACAATAGAACCTCCTTGCATCTTTTTGCAAGCTGATCTTGTGAATCCTTTTCTTGTTCTTATCAGTACTCTAAGTCTGCACAGGCATTTGGACACAAAGCAAAGCAAGAAAGGGTGTACAGTCAAAACTTCTGCTCTTTAAATCCTCAGTTCTTTATAAAGATCTTCATGAGTTAACCAAAGATGAGAAAAGGGATTGTAAGCATTGAAACTCTCTGGGAGATTATTTGCAGTTTAATTAATTAGGGGGGGCACATCAGCTTATTTAATTATCAGTAATAGGCAATGGTGCTCAATAATTATCATCATGGGGCTATTCCAAACATCCACATTGGCATGTTACTCACAGTTCTTAAATCTGCAGAATAGTATGTTGGGATAAACTGCATTTGCCACATTTTGGAATCCTGTTCTGTCATAGTAATAAGGCTGGGAAATGGGGCTGTCCTTACTTATGTAATGAATGCCATATTAAGAAAAGCAATGGATAGCTTTATCTAACTTTGTTTTCCATTTCACTGAATGCCCCATGCATTCTCCCATGCAAGAGAAAATAATAATAACCAACCACTCCTTATTGTGAGTCAGCTTATAAAGGAGATGAGTGGCATAAAATCAAACAAGCAAACAAAGGAGTGAGTCCTTTGTGTTCTCTGAGCTTGCTTGTTTTCTTGCAGATGTTTCATTATCCAACTATGTAACATCATCAGTGCTGATAAGGAGTGGGATTTGCTCTCAGTTTATATTCTAGTGCAAGGGTGTCAAACTCACATCATTGTCGCAGCAGTGTCACATGATGTATCAGGACTTTTTTTCCCTTTCACTAAAGTGGGCATGGCTGGAGCCAGCATGTGACGCATTCAGCCCATGGGCCACGAGTTTGACACTCCTGTTCTAGTGTCTTGCCCTGTCAGTGTTGGTGGGAGTGGTCTTAGAGATTCTTTGGTTGGACTGTTTACTGATAGCTTATTTGGCAATTTTTTGATTGGGGTTATTGTTTTCTTGATTGTTGGTCTGATATTAATCTTGGAGTTCAGCAATGCTGATCTGAGTGCTGATTGCTGGTGGAGAGATGCTTGGATCTTTTTGTTCCCTGATAAGCCAGGAGTCAAAATCAGACAGTGATTGTGATTCTGATAACTTACCTCCTGCTGAGTCTATGGATTGTCAGCCTCAGGAATCTTCAAACCATGATTCATCTGAGGAGGCTGAACAATCATAGGCATCTCCTGATCAGCTTGAACAGCCAGATAATGAGGCATGTTCCCCAAACCCTTTATCCTGACATATGCAGAGGCAAGCAGAGCAACACTACTTGATAAGGCTGCTTTACAAAGCAAAGGGTAAGGCCTGAGTTATACTCAGCTGCCTGTGGATAGATTTATATAGCTGCTTTGCCTTCAGTCTCTATTGTTCCAACTGTTCCAAACAGAACATGAATGAAATAGGTAATGTGGTACAACCAGCATCAAAGGCAACCTTTGTACAATTCATGATAGCAATACCTGAAACATTGACGGGAAACAGTTATAGTCTTTAAAAAAATTAAAGGTAGTTAAAACAGTAAATCTTTCCCTGTTTAAATTGACCTTTTATGTAGTATAGAAAGTTAGTACCCCTTAGAAGTATGAAATATTTTAGGAAATATTAAAAAGGCAGAACATTACATTTTCCCTAAAGAAGAAATGTGTTTCTAAAAACAGAAACTCAGAGCCACAGCTCCCTGCCCCCAGCAGATATTAGGTGCACATTAAGAGAGACTGGGCCAGCCTATCTACAAGACAATTAGACCTTCGGCTCCAGGGTGATGGGATTAAGACATGGCCCTCTAGAATATACTAGGATTATCTATTAGCAAAGCTCACCACATGGCACAACCAAGCCCCTTCATTGCAGCACCCAGCAAGGTTCAACCAAACTTATCTCAGACAACCTCAGCTATGACCCCTGCATATGCCTCTGGGAGTCTGAAAACCAATATAATATATTTTTTGCACAGGAAATCAAGGATGTGTCCCAGGAGAGGGTATAAATACCACTCACTCTCCACTCCTAGTGTCCAGCTGCCCAGGACCTCAAACCCATGTGGTCCTGTCCATCAATAAACCATCTTTCCCATCAGCCTCCATGTTTCCAGTGTCTTTCTTCCCATTTGGAACTAAACCCAAATGGATATTTCTTCCAACGGTAGCATGTGACCAGCATTCTGACCACTTATGATTCAACACTGGACTAGCACTCTTTACCAAATCTGAGTTTTGTTTTGTTTTTAAGGAGCCTGCATTAGACCTGATAAGCAGTATAGAAAACACCAATCAAAAATTATATTTGATCTGCAGATTTGGCATTTTCTGCCAAAATGGCAATGGGAGACAATTTTCAATGCCCAGGTGACATGTCCATAACAGCTTAACATAGTCAAAAAGAAAAAGATCTTAATCTCTGACTGTATCTGGAATAGATTTTTAGTGATATGTGCTTATGCTTATTGTGTTTATGCCAAAAATTATAATGGGATGAGAGGAAAACTGAAATAGCAAGTACAACTTTAAGCTGTGTCAACTTTAAACTAAAGCACAGACAATGCCATGAGGATATGACAGAAAAATTCCATTGGCAAGGCATCTTCATGTTGTTCCCCAGAGTCAAGTGAGGAAGAGACAATAGCCTATTGTTCCAAACTTCATCATTGCCTTTCCAGAACAGAAACTCAATGTTTCAGTCCCGCAGTGCAGCAAAATACATGACACCAAGAAGAAATTCTTCTTTTACATGGCTGCTCAGCTCTTGCTTTCATTACTATTTGAATTGTATCATGCAGTCCCAAATCAATCAAACAGAATCAATCAGAATAGAGCTGGAAGGGATTTTGGGAGTCTTATAGTTCTTCCCTTGCTCAAGAAGGAGACCCTATAACATTTCAGATAACTGACTGTCTGGACTCTTCTTAAAAACTTTCAGTGTTGGAACACCCACAACTTCTGGAGGCAAGCTGTTCCACTGGTTAATTGTTCTCACTGTTAGTAAATTTCTCCTTAAATCCAGGTTGCTTTTCTCCTTGATTAGTTTCCATCCATTGTTTCTTGTCTTGACTTTTGTTGCCAATCAACAGTTGTTGGATCTGTTGAACTGTCAAAGTTTTCTTTTTATCATGAACAATATTCACTTCATACTGTTTTGGAATTAACATGGAACTTTGACTGCATTTTGGGAGGGTATCTCTGAGCTTTAATAACATTTACATTTTAAACTAAGTAATGATTAAGCTATACATCTTGGGCTATTACATTTAGTCATGCTCTTTAATTCAGATCAGATAATTAGATAATCAGAGTTGGAAGGGACCTAGTAGATCATTTAGTCCAAACCCTTGCCCAAGCAGGAGACCCTACCCCATTTCTGACAAATGGCAGTCCAATCTCTTCTTGAAAGTCTCAAGTGATGGCGCTCCCACAACTTCCGAGGGCAAGCTGTTCCATTGGTTGATTGTTCTCACTGTCAGAAAGTTTCTCCTTATTTCCAGGTTGAATCTCTCCTTGTTCAGTTTCCATCCATTATTCCTTGTCTGGCCTACAGGTGCTTTAGAAAATAGCTTGACCCCTCCTCTTTGTGGCAGCCCCTCAAATATTGGAACACTGCGATCATGTCTCCCCTGGTCCTTCTCTTTACTAGACTAGCCATGCCCAGTTCCTGTAACCGTTCTTCATATGTTTTAGTCCCCAATCCCCTAATCATCCTGGTTGCTCTTTGTACTTTTTCTAGAGTCTCAACATCTTTTTTATAGTGTGGTGAACAAAACTGATGCAGTACTCTAGGTATGGTCTTACTAAGGCTTTATAGTGTGGTATTAGTATCTCACTTGATCTTGATTGTATCCCTCTGTTAATGCAATTTAGGATTGCATTAGCTTTTTTGGCTGCTGCTGCACACTGCTGGCTCATATTTAGCTGGTTGTCCACTAAGACTCCAAGATTCCTCTCATAGTTACTGCTATTGAGCCTGGTTTCACCCAGTCTTATATGTGTACTTTTGGTTTTTCTTGCCTAGGTGTAGGACTTTATTTTTCTCTACATTGAATTTCATTTTGTTAGATACAGCCCAGTGTTCTAGTCTGTCAAGATCCATCTGGATGTTGAGCCTATCTTCTTGGATGTTAGCTATTCCTGCCAGCTTAGTATCATCTGCAAATTTGGTAAGTTACCCTTCTATTCCCTCATCTAAGTCATTCATGAAAATATTGAAGAGTAGTGGGCCTAAGATAGAACCTTGTGGCACCCCACTGCTTACTTCCCTCCATGTAGACTTAGACCCATAAAGGACTACTCATTGAGTATGGTTTGTCAGCCAGTTGCGAGTCCATTTGTTGGTGGTGCTATTTACCCCACTTTCTAGCTTACCAAGAAGTAGGTTGTGGTCTACTTTGCCAAATGCCTTGCTGAAATCTAAATCTGTTATGTCCACAGTATTTTGCTGGTGTACTAGTTTAGTCACTATGTTGAAGAATGAAATAAGATTTGTTTGGCATGATCTGTTTTTAACAAACCCATGCTGACTGCTAGTTATTACTTTACTTGTTTCTAGATGTTGGCATGTTCGGGATTTTTTAATC
The DNA here is from genome assembly GCF_049901735.1 of Notechis scutatus. NCBI lineage: Eukaryota > Metazoa > Chordata > Lepidosauria > Squamata > Elapidae > Notechis > Notechis scutatus. The sequence continues at coordinate 39,477,321 of NC_142010.1, read as the reverse complement.
TTTTCCAGTATCTTCCTAGGTATTGATGTTAGGCTGATTGATTTATAGTTTCCTGGGTCTGTTTATCCCCCCTTTTTTGAAGATGAGAACCACACTAGCTCTTTTCCAGTCCTCTAATAGTTCCCCCATGCTCCAGGATTTTTGAAAGATATAGTGCAATGGTTCTGAGATGACCTCTGCCAGCTCCTTTAAAACTCTGGGATGGAGAAGGCAGAGCTGGAATCGCGACGATATGGCATGCGATCTTGGAGGTCTGAGATCGCTGCCAATATCTTTGCTCCTGGATGGTTCAATAGGATCTAAACTGTCCCGAAGAGAGGGTGAATGTAAAGAGCGCATCGTGTTGATCCCAGGGATACCGCAAAGTCCCTGGTAGATCCAGGAGAAGCTTTTTTTGCCAGCGGCAAAGAGGCAGCCATTAAAGCTGCTGAAGTTGGGACAGCTCCGAAACGAAAGAGAACGGAAAGAGAAAGTGTGCCAGTTTGGTGAGAACTTTTTCTTTATTTTAAGATTTGAAAGGACACCCTAAGGAAAAGAAAGAATCTGTAAAAGTTTTGACAGAAGTGATTAAGCGGCAATTTTAAACAGGAATGTCAAAGTAATATATATATATTTTCCTCATTGCTGGATTTTCTATACATGATTTTATATTTTGAAACTGGACTGGTTTTTTCTTCTTCCACCTTTTCTTTCTCTCCTTTTTGACTTGATAATATTTTAGGCTAGAGACTTCCTTTTAGTCATCTTTTTTAATATCTTTTTCCATTTTTAATTAATTTTCATTGTATTTTGTTTGGAAAAGGAGGGGGAAAGTGAAAGCAAAAGAAATTTTGTAACACTGCCAACTAGAGTCTTGGAATTTTTTTTTTTTTCTTGACCAGACAAAGCTGAGAAAGAACTGAGACTTCTTTTCAAGGACATTGCCTGTTTGATAAGATAGAGGGAAGAGCATGGGAGAGTATTATTGCAGGTGCTCTTCTGGGTTTCTATCAACAGCTGGAGCCTGGTGTTGAAGCTTATAGGGAAAAAAAGGTGATAAGACTCTGGAGAAGAGAGTTATAAATTTTAACAAAAGCCTTGGACAATCAAACAAGGTGCAGTGTGCTCTTTTAATTTTTTTTAAGCTGCACTATTTCCTACTTTAACAAACCCCCTCCTTACTAGTTTAGTTTCCGTAATAGCTATTTGGATTTTTGGCCTTTTGAAACTTGATTTTTGTCTTTCTTTTTGTCTTTTGAAGTCAAATTTTTATGTTTGCATTTTATTTTAAAGGAAAAGCTTTAGAAAAGCTTTTTTTCCCAAGGGAGTAGTCTCTTTTCTTTTCTCTCTCTCTCTCCCCTGTATTTTTTTTCTCTATTTACCTTACATATTGGTTTTTTTGTTTTTTTTTTGTGGCTTTCTTTCTTTTTATTTTCTTATGCATCCTTTTATACCTGAGACCTCTTAATTGGATTAAGGTGTTGAAGAACCTGAAGAACTTTTTTCTCCTCCTTTTTAGTTTTTTACCTTTTACTTTTCTGCCTTTTTCAGGATTTAACAATTTTTTCTTTTTTGTGTGTTTATGGTCTTTTCTTCCATTTTTGAGTTTTTACTGTTATCTAGCCAATCGATTGGATTAAGGTATACAAGAACCTGAATAATTTATTATTATTATTATTATTATTATTATTATTATTATTATTATTATTATTATTATTATTATTATTATTATTATTATTTGGTTTCGTTTTTCCTACTAGTTTTATTTGGAATTGCAATTGGTTATTTCACAAGTGGCTTAAGGTCTAGAAGAACCTGAATATTTTGAATTGTTTGAAATCAGTAGGAAACTAACAGCCCCTGGTTCCTCAACTTCTACTTCTTCCTCTTCACCATCTGGAGGACAACGTTCAATACAGACAATGTTACAGCAAGAAAAGGAACAGGAAAAAGTGACCCTGCAGATGATTATGCAAGGAATTCAGAATATTCAAATAAGAACAGAGAATATTGAACAAAGAACAGGGAAAACTGATGAAAAGGTGGAGAACATTCAACAAATGATGTTGAAGTATGATGAGAGATTCCAAAATATTGAAAAAGAAGATAAACAAAGAGATAAGAAGATTGGAGACATTGATAGCAGATTAATTATGGTTGAACAAGATAAAAGTGGGATGCTGAGATGGGAGATGGACAGATCAGAATTTTATCTCAGATTCCAAAACATAGAGGAAGAAAAGGGACAAAACTTAGCTGAGATAATGATAGAAATTTTGGCTGAAGCTTTGGAAATAACTAAAGAGAAGATGATGGATGGAATAGATGATGTTTATTGAGTCTTCACAAGATATGCAATGAGAAATAGCTTACCAAGAGAAGTTCACATCAGATTTACAAAGAAAGCCATTAAACGCAAATATTGCAAGTGGCAAGAGAGAAAACATTGAAATATAAAGACAAGGAGATTGTGGTCCTGAAACAAGTACCCAGAAGAGTGAGAGAGATGAGAAGAAATACCGATTTCTGACCAAAATGCTACTTAAAAAAGAGGTGAATTATAGATGGCTGATTCCAGAAGGTTTAATGTTCATATGGCAAGAACAGAGACATAGAATTGACTCAATTGAGAAAGCTGAATCATTTTACACAGAATTTTTTGGAAGGAAAGAGGAAGAGGCAGAAAAAGAGATCTCACTAATTGAATTCCAAGAGGACTGCCAAATGGCGACTGAAAAAAAAGAAGGTGCAGTAGGTGGAAAGGTGGAAGTCAAAGAACAACGTGAACCAAGATCTATGAGAGCTGCTAAACCTAACTACAAAATATAATCATGGAAGGGAAAAAACTGATTACAATTAATATAAATGGACTTAACTCAGCTGTTAAAAGAAGGAAAACTTTCCATAAATTAGAGAAATTAAAATTTGATATAATCTGCCTACAAGAAGTACATATCAAAAAGCAACATGAACAACTGTTGATACAGCCAAAATTAGGGAAAATATTTACTTCTTTGACACAATGCAAGAAAAGAGGAGTGGTTTTATACATTAAAGATATTATCCCAGCAAAATTGATCTATACTGATAACGATGGAAGAACACTAATGGTGGAAATAATGGACAATAATATGAAAACACTCCTGATTGCAATCTATGCCCCGAATGACAATCAAGAAGAATTTTATAAAAAAAATTACACATGAAAATAATTGAACTGGACTAGGCTAATATAGTTATGATGGGAGATTTTAATGGAATTGTAGATAATAAACTAGACTATACAGCACAGAAAACAACAAAGCAAAACAGAAAGACTCTCCCTAAATCTTTTTTTAAAATGGTAGATGAAATAAATTTAAAAGATACATGGAGAGAAAGAAATGCTAAAACTAAACAATACACCTTCTACTCAAATAGATATTTATCATGGTCCTGAATAGATATGATATGGATGTCAACAGAATTGTTAGCTAATATTCAAGAAATAAATATTGAAACAAGTACTTGGGCAGATCACAATCCAATGACAATTAAATGGAAAGGACAAAGAAGAAGATCTAGATGGACGTTAAATAATACTATTTTAAAGGAAAAAGACTTCACACAGTGGATGGAGAAAGAACTGGCTTTCTTCTTTAGAGAAAACAAAAAAGAAGATACATCAATCCAGAATATATGGGATACAATGAAGGCATATGCCAGAGGCTTGATAATAGACTATACAAGGAAAAAAAATACCATGAAAAGACTAGCCTCTAAGGCATTAGAGGATGAGTATAAAGGACTTGAAAAGGAGCTACAGAAAATGCCACAGAAAAAGGACATTAAGTTAAAAATGGATATAATCAAACATAAAATGGGTCTAATAGAAAAAGAAGAATTAGCACAGAAAATCAGAGGTGCTAAACAGAACTATTTTGAAGATGCAAATAAACCAGGTACATGGTTAGCATATAAACTGAGAAAGGAGAAAGAATCAAGGAAAATATTGCAATTAATAGATGACCAGTGCCAAGTTTGCTATAGTAGTAAAGAGAAGAAGGAAATCATTTGAGACTTCTATGGGAAATTATATATGCAAGAGAATATTGGTGAGGAAAGAGTTAAACAGTACTTACAGAATGCTAATTTACCCCAGATACCTAAAGAGATTGAAACAATGTTAGAAAGCAATATAATGATGGAGTTAACTGAAGCACTCAAGAAGCAAAATAATGGAAAGGCACCAGGCCCAGATGGACTTCCAGCAGAATTTTATAAAACACTACAAGAATTGTTGAACCTTCCATTGCTAGAAGTTATGAAGGAAGTTATGTTAAATAAGAAGATCCCTGAATCATGGTCAGAAGCTAATATTACACTTGTCCCAAAAGAGGAGGCCGATCCATTACAAATCAAGAACTATAGACCAATTTCCTTACTAAACGCAGATTATAATTTTTTTTCTTCAATATTGGCAGAAAGACTTAAAAAATACTTAAACAATTTTATCCATCCTGATCAAAATGGATTTCTGCCAAAGAGACAAATTAAAGATAATATGAGAGTAATCTTGGACACTTTGGAATACTATGAGGCACACCCTGAAAAACAAATGGCTTTGATATTTCTAGATGCATAGAAGGCATTTGATAATGTGAATTGGTGATTCATGTTATTACAACTGGAACAGATGGGCTTTGCTAAAAAATTTATTCAAGCAATAGAAGTTATATATCATAAGCAAATGGCAAAGGTAATGATAGAGGGAGAACTGACAGACTCTATTGATATAAGAAAAGGAACAAGACAAGAGTGCCCACTATCACCTCTGTTGTTTGTGTTAACCTTGGAAGTGCTAAACAGAAATATTAGAGAAGGATATAAAAGGGATGAAAATTAAACAGGAAGAATTTAAGTTGCAAGCATTCGCAGATGATCTGGTTTTCATTTTAGAAGACCCACTAGAAACAGCATCAAAATTGATAGAAAAGATAGAGGCTTATGGAAAAGTGGCTGGTTTGAAAATAAACAAAGATAAGACAAAGATCTTGACAAAGAATATGCTATCAAGACAAAAGGAAGAACTGGCAGATCTATTGAAAATTCAGGTCATGAATAATATTAAGTACTTGGGGATACATTTGACAGCAAGATGCAGTACACTAAAAGAGAATAATTATATCAAACTTAAACAGCAGATAGCGTTAGATTTGGCGAAATGGGAAAATTTACAACTGTCATTAATAGGGAGAATATCAACAATCAAGATGAATATACTACCCAGAATTTTATATTTGTTCCAAACAATTCCAATTAGGCTTGGAAAAGATTACTTTGAAGATTTAAATAAAATCATGTTGAAATATATATGGCAAGGAAAGAAAGCGAGAATAAAGCTAAAGCTTTTGCAAGATGCTAGAATAAGAGGAGGATTTGGTTTGCCTAATTGGGAGTTGTACTACCAAGCTACAAACCTGATGTGGGTTAAGAAATGGATAACATTAAGAAATACTAGATTGTTGACCTTAGAAGGACATGATCTGTTGTTGGGGTGGCATGCTTTTCTATGGTATAAAGGAACTAAATCACAGGGGTATTTTAGAAGACATTATATACGGGAGTCTCTGTGGTTAAACTGGGAGAAGACTAAAAGACAATGCTATTTGAAAATTCCAGTCTGGCTATCAACTATTGAAGCATTGCCTTATCCTATAATATATAAAAAGGAACAAACAGTTAGATATGGTGAAATATTGAATGAAAAGGGTGAACTTAAATCTGTACAAAAATTAGAGGAACAAGGTATAAAAATGAATTGGTTTTCATATGTGCAAATACATTCAAGGTATGATAAAGACTCTAAAACAGAAGGTTTCTATGATAAACTGACTGATTTAGATAAGATTTTGACAGGTACTGATGAAAAGGTGATTAAAAAATTGTGTGGATATTTATTAGCAATTAAACTAGAAAAAGAAACAATGATTGCTTGGGGGAAGAATTTTGGATATGGGATTGATCTAGAGAAATGGCAAAAATTGTGATTTCAAAAGTATACAATGACAATGTCAACAGCATATAAAGAAAATTTGTATAGGATGTTTTACAGGTGGCATTTCTCCCCGACAAGAATAGCAAGAATGTTCAAGAAGAAATCCGAAAAATGTTGGAAATGTCATCAGACACCTGGCCCATATTACCATATGTGGTGGACTTGTGCAGATGCTAAAAAATATTGGACTAAAATCCACACATGGTTGGAAAAAATGACAAAAAAGCATATAGATTTGAAACCAGAGATATTTTTATTGGGAATTTTACCTGAAATATATAGTAAAGAATTGAAATATCTGATTGTAAATGTATTAACTGCAGCTAGGATTGTATTTGCTAAAAATTGGAAAAATGAGAAAATACCATCACAGGAGGAAATCATTAAGAAAATATTGGAATGTGCTGAAATGAGTAGATTGACATTTGAAATCAGAGAACAAGATGATAAACAATTTTATAAAATCTGGGATCTATTCTATCAATGGTTAGAAAATAAAACATGGTAATGAAATATGTAGATTCTTAGAAAATAATAAATATATAAAGATGTATTCTTTTCTTATTACATCTATCATTTGAGATGATAATATGAACTGTCACAAATTTTTTTAAGTAAAATATGATTATTTCGTAAAACATGAATGAATAAAAGTATAGTCAAATGATTGATTAACAATAAAATTTATATATATATATATATATATATATATATATATATATATATATATATATATATATATATATATATATATATATATATATATATATATATATATATATATATATATATATATATATATATATATATATATATATATATATATATATATATATATATATATATATATATATATATATATATATATATATATATATATATATATATATGGAAGATGGCCTGATGTTTTTATGTTTTGTTTGTCTATATTCGTCTTAAAAACCAATAAAAATTTTTTTTTTAAAAAAAACCCTCTGGGATGTAATCCGTCAAGCCCTGGTGATTTATGCTCATCAAGATCAGACAGGTGTTCTCTTACTAATTTTTTTGCTTATTTTGCTTTTATTTATGGTCTGTCTTTTACAGTTATGTTTTTGATGGGTTGAGCTATAGTTTCTTTTTGCGTGAAGAGGGATGCAAAGAATGAGTTAAGCAGTTCTGCTTTCTCTCTGTTACCTGTTACTTCCTTGCCATTTTCTCTCTTTAGTGGACCGACTGTTTCCTTGATTTTTTTTCTTGTTATTTATATGTTGGAAGAAACTTTTTTTATTATCTTTGACTTTCGTTGCAAGTCTTCGTTCGTTCTGAGCCTTTGCTTTCCTGACTTTGTTTTTGCATATTCTGGCTATCTGCTGATATTCTGCCTTAGTTGTATGTCCTTCTTTCCACTTTTTGTACTTGTCCTTGTTTTCTTTCAGTTTGCTAGAGAGATCTTTGTCCAGCCATGCTGGTTTCTCCTTGGATTTCTTATTCTACTTTCTCAGTGGTATTGTGTTGGTCTGGGCTTCTATGATCATACTTTTTAAAGTTTCCCAAGATTCTTGAGTTGTTTTCCCTTTAGGATTTTCATCCATGGAATCTTTCCCAAGTTTTCTCTGAGTTCATTAAAATAGCTCTTTTAAAATCCAAGACTCTGGTGTCATTATGTTCTATTGCTTGTGTTTGTGTTATGTTGAATTCTAGTATGACATGGTCACTCTAACCCAAGGTTCCTGCAGTTTCAACTCCCTCTATCACTTCTTCTCTGTTTGTAAGAATTAAGTCCAGTATGGCTCTCCCTCTAGTTTCATCCTCTACCTTTTGGACAACAAAGTTGTCAGCTAGGTTGGTTAGGAACTTATTTGATTTTTCACTTGGTGAAGAATTAGTTTTCCAGTTGATATCAGGATAATTGAAGTCCCCCATTACTATTGTTGTGTGTTTCCTGCATATGTTTGTTAGTTGGTTGGCAAAAAGGACATCTATTTTTTTTTCTGTTTTATTGGGTGGCCTATAATATACACCTATGGCCATGTCATTCTTTTTTCTTTTATATTGACTCATATGCATTCTAGGAGGTTTTCATTTTTGATTTCATGCATTTCTGTAGCAATATAGTGGTACTTTACATACAGTGCAACTCCACCTCCTCTTTTATGGGGTCTGGGTTTTTTGAATAATTTGTATCCTTCTACCAGTATGTTCATTTTGTCCCTCTGGTGTGTTAACATCTCTAATGTATTAATGGAGTTCTTTTTCTACAGTATCCTTCTAAGACTAAAGAGATGCTGCTCTTACTTGATTTTTATTTTGTTACTCATTTTAGTTGATCTTAATTTCAGGAATTTCAAGACAGATTGGCTAATATTTGCCCTGGTTGAAGAACCAGCTTTCAAGAGAGTTATTGGATTTTGCTATTAATGTGACATTTCCTGTGATATCAGCTACAATTGATATGCTATATTTTGTTAATTAAGTATGCTAAATAAAATGGACTCAAAAAGATGGACCAATGCTCTTCTTACAGATATATACTAATCAGCTCCAACCCTGCTTTTAGCTTTTCAAAATCAGCTAAGGTCAGCTAGTTATTGGCACCTAGTTATGATGATTATTTTTAAACTGCCTTTATTTCATTCATTCATTACATTTCTAACTTTCTTTATCATACCAATTCAAGCAGATTTCACAAATGTTTATGTTTTTAGTTTTGTTTCAATAATTGTTCAGTGTTGCTATCTTTGGTCTATTCTTCTTCCATCGTCCATTTACAGCATCAATTTCATGAATCATTTATTCATCAGGATACATTTTTAAACAATACAAATTCCTGTGCTTGTGTTCTTCTGATCTTTGGATCTTATCCAGTGCATAACCACCTTTTGACTCTGTTAATACGCATATGTGTACAAAATATAAAACATGCAAATTGCACAAAATCTTACCTCAAAGATCCATGTTTCAGAACCAGTGCCTTCTGAACTGACATAAGGTAGGTTTGGGCTGCTTTCAGAACCAAGGATCACTATAATGCTATTTTAAATATATGCATTACAGTTTTTTTTCTGGATTATATTCTGAGGTAGGAAAAAAATAACAATCAAAGAATATCAAGAACTTGGTTTTCTCAACCCTTAAGATCAACTTTATTTTTCTACCCTAAGCAATGAGTTAGTTACTCTAGTAAGAGTGGGTTAATGGCTTCCAAGGGAAACATAAACCTTTACAGTGAACAATTCCTTGTTAAAATTAGATATGACCTGCATATTTCTGCAAGCTTTGGAAATATTAAACAGTCAGATCAGGTTTTTCTTTGACCAGTTGTTCACCCCTATCAATTGCATTAGCATTTAACTCGTCACTTAAATTACCAAGGTAACAAAGGTTGAAAGATGTTACAATAGATTTGATTGCATAGAAAATGGGGGGGAAAGTATTAAATTATCTACCAAAGGGAATATAAGAAGGGTTTTTTTGGTGTGTTTTAATCCAATAACATATCTTCTTAAAATGTCACTGTTGCTTTATTTTATTTATTTTTAGGCCTTATTAGCCAGTCCAGTCAGCTGACACTGAGTGACATGCAACTCTCAAATAACTGGCATTGAAAACAAACATTAACCAAATATAAAAAAAAATGCAGAATAATATATGATTATTGTAATAATAAAATTGTATTATAATAACGTATGACCCAGAAATGAACTCAGAATAACAAAACAACTCATCCTCAGGAGGGATAATTATAGCATTATAAACTGGCTGCTACAGTTTGATGAAATATCTAAGTTTCCACTAACTTTTTGAAGGCCAGGAAAAAAGTTTAAATGTTTGGGGGAATACTTTTCTACAGAAAGGGGCAGCAATTGAGAAAGCATGTTTTTGTGATACTTTAAGATTGCAATCTCTGATCAGAGGAACATAAAAAGTGTCCCATATTAAATCTCATTTGTGGGACTGAAGAAGATAGTCCTGCAGACATGTGAACCTTGAACTATATAGGGATTTATTTATTTATTTATTTATTTATTTTATTTATTTATTTGATTTGCCAATTGTTTACAAGATAATAAGTATAAGTGTATACATAGTTGTGAATACATGAAATGGGTACATATAAGAAAAATAAAAGAATAAGAGAAACAATAGGACAGGGACGGTAGGCACGTTGGTGCGCTTATGCACGCTCCCTACAGACCTCTTAGGAAAGGGGTGAGGTCAATAGTAGACAGTCTAAGGTTAAAGTTTTTGGGGTTTGGGAAGAAACTACAGAGTCGGGTGAGTATTCAGACATTGACCACTCTATTGCTGAAGTCATATTTCCTGCAATCAAGTTTGATGTGGTTTACTTTGAGTTTGTATCTATTGTGTGCTCTTGTGTTGTTATGGTTGAAGCTGAAGTATTCACTGACAGGTAGGACATTGCAATGTATGATTTTATATACCATGCTTAAGTCAGACCGAAGGCGGCGTAATTCAAGGTTTTCTAGTTCTAGAATTTCAAGTCTGGTGGCATAAGGTATTCTACAACGAGTAGAGGAGTGGAGAAAGATGACACCCAGCACCTTGAATTGTATCCAAAAGCTAACTGTCAGACAGTGCAACCTTCAGTATAGAGGTATTATATGGGTACCATAAAGAGTCCCGATAACGACTTTGACTACTGCAATCTGGACCAGTTGTGTCTTTCAAATAATCTTCAAGGACAGTGCAGGAAGAAAAGTAGTAATCCAGTCAAGAAGTGACTAAATGTAAAGTCCACATTTTGACTAAATGTATCCATATTTTGCATAGAGCAAACCATTGGTTTGAAAGAGGAGTAAAAGAGGCCATTTATCTGAACTGAACACTTCTCCCTCAATAGAATGGGAGGAATAAGGTACCACTTATCTCCAATTTACAACATAGCCCTTGCAGCATATTCCAAAAGGATTCCACAACCAATTGGACTCTGATTCAGGTGGCCCTGTGGGTATATAAACTCCCAAGGGGCATCAACAGTTCTCAGACAGTGTTAATGGCCAGATGACTGCAAAGAAATACCATTGCCCCCGACCAATACCATGCTATCAAAACCTATCCTTCTATGCCCCCACTATTCAGTCTCAGTACCTATCCTTCCATCCCCCCACCATCAGAACTATGAAGATGTTTTCTTTCTTTTCTTTCAAGGAAAAGAAACAGTCCAGTTGCCTTTTGAAGAGAGAAAAAGATCACGTTTGAGAAAACTATGACTTGGATGACTGAGAATTTCCATAGATGAATAAATGTAATAGAATGCAGTCTGCATTCCATGGAGGGACATGTATTCGAAAACATTAAGAGGAAGCTTCTCACTTCTCGCCTGGCCTCTCATGACAGTGGGGATGCTGCAACGGTCATAAATGTGAAAAGTGGTCATAAGTCACTGTTTTCAGTGCCATTGTAACTTCAAATAGTCACTAAATGAGCTGTTGTAAGTCAAGGATTACCTGTATAAAAATACAAAAAGCTTCTTTGCTTGCAAAAAGCTGCCCGAAATACCAATCATTAGATTAAAAATACCTGCAAGCCAGAGTTACAGATCAGGCAGGGTGCCAGAGCACCTTGAGGAATGAAAATAGTTAAAATGAAATGAGCCATCTCTTGCTCATGTTGTGAAATCCTTTAGCAGAGAGGTCACTTAAGCTCTCCAGGAAAAGCACACCCAGGAAAAGCAATCCTTAAATGCATTTGCACCACTTAAAGATACCAGCTGGTCTCACTCACCTCACAAGATATCCTAAGGAAATCATCCAAATTTAAGGAAAGGCAGTAAAAAAAATCAGTGTCAAGCTTGCATCCTGCCTCTTGGAAGTATATCCCAAAAGGACAGTGCCAGATAGTACTAAAGTAATGAGGAAGACCCCCTCCCCAGATAGAAAAAGAAACCATGATGCAGGAAAAAATTCAAACACAACACAAAGAATTAAATCACAACAGTAGCTGTTGCTTGTTGAAGCTGAATAGGGAAAATTATCCCATCAATAAACACAGAATTAAGCTTCACCAAAAGCCAGTTTTAGACCAAAACTCAGAAAGTGTATGTAAACTCATGTTTGAATGTCAATCTTTCTAGCTAGCCAAGGAGCCTTGCTGAATGTCATTCATACTAGTTGCCTGTCACTAAAAGCTTTGCTTCATTATTCAATTATTTCTTCAAAGTGCTGATTGTCCAGGGAAGTATTTTCTCCCAACAGCAGTGTAAAAATCTTAAAACAATCCTTCCCCTTTAAGAAAGCCAAGCCTCAGAAGCTCGAGAGACAGGAAGTCTAGGCGTACTGGTGAGAATGTAATAAGGGTGGAAAAAAACAAAAGGAGATTGCTTCTAACTACTGGTTCTGCAAACTGTTTAGAAAGTTAACAAGGGGTTCTATAGAACCAGACAGAACAGATAGAATCCCACCCCTGCTTCCAGTCTTCCTAGACAGCTGATTTTCTGATTTGGTGTACCTGGTAATGGTTATAATCTAGAACAGGGCTGTCAAACTCACAGCCCATGGGCCAGATGTGTTATGCACTGGCCATGCCCACACCTGGTTTAGTGAAGGAGGGAAATGTAATGATATGTCACATGATGATGGCATGACGACACCAGTTTGACACCCCTGATCTAGAATGACATCTGTCAAATGAAATCTAGAAAAAATACCTTCCTAATTTTGTTTGTAGAAATGAGTTTTTCCTCCAGTAGTTGTTATTTTTTTCTTTTATCAATTTCATGTGGTGTAATAATGACTACAATAACAATAATTGTAACACCATCATGGAAATTTGAACCAATACACCCATGCTGTCAAGTTATTTAAAGCATTAAAAATGACAACATCCGAATTAGAATTATGTTCTGCTTAAGAGTGTTTTGGTAACCAAGAACTTTGGTGGGTTGTGCAAGTGTGTGATTTACACTGAGACCGCAATATGCATTCTGAAGGCAATCTTTCTCCTTTTACTGGCATTTAGCATACAGTAAAAGCACCCATTGGAAGTCTTGGGGTCTATAGACCTTTTGTTTTTGTTTTTCTTTAGTTGGCATTTTATGAATTAGTTTGAGATACAACTTCTCCAAAGGAAGACCTTTAATTAATAACTCTGCAGATGTAAAATGCTTTTCACATTTATTTATGAATGTCTTCTTTGCATTGGGAATGCTTCTCCACATTGTTCCCAAAAAGTACTTTTAGAAGTATGGGTGTCAGAACAGAAATCTTCCTGAGGACAAAATCCATTCAAACTCATTGATCTAATCCATGATATTACTGCTGCCAGGCAGAGACCAATTACTTTAAAGTTACATGCCAGACTTCATTAAAAAGTGCAGTTGGAATTGTCAAAAGATCCTTACATCAAGCAGGCACTCTTGCTCAGTTCTAAATTATGGCTGGATAAGGAAGGGAACCGCAAGCAAAATATTGCATTATCTCTTTTAGGAGATTGCTTTTTGTTTACCCTGGCTTGAAAGAGCCCTAGATTGGGCATTTGGCTTTGAACTTGGTTTACAAGGACTGCTGAATTGAAGGGCTGCTGCTGAGAAATCCTCAAATACTCAGTAAACATCTGCTTTATTACACAATCAGGCAGGATACTTGTACTGATGGTGTATGATTAGAGGGCCATTGCTTTCCTGCTATCAAGCCATCCTCTGTAATCTTTTACAGCCTGGGGAGAAGCCTCTCAATCCATATGTCGGCTTGAAGGCCTGCCAGTCCAGATATATTTAAAATTCTTCCTGACTTGTGAAACAGAATACCCCTACCGTTTTTGATGATGCACTTTATTTGATAACACTTAGCTGCTGACATAATTCCCCTGCCTCCTCCCAAACAAGTGTTTTCTTTCTGAGGCTTCAGAGAAGACAGAACACACCAGGTGATGATTAACTAGATTACACAAACACACAGGTTGCTTCTGTATTATTTTATGATAGCTGCAATTGTTTAAAGGCTATCAAACTTTTTACTCTGATGCTTTAAAGTCTTCCGTTTATGTGCAGGAGGTTGCTACCCCCCCCCCCCCCCCCCCCCCCCCCCCCCCCCCCCCCCCCCCCCCCCCCCCCCCCCCCCCCCCCCCCCCCCCCCCCCCCCCCCCCCCCCCCCCCCCCCCCCCCCCCCCCCCCCCCCCCCCCCCCCCCCCCCCCCCCCCCCCCCCCCCCCCCCCCCCCCCCCCCCCCCCCCCCCCCCCCCCCCCCCCCCCCCCCCCCCCCCCCCCCCCCCCCCCCCCCCCCCCCCCCCCCCCCCCCCCCCCCCCCCCCCCCCCCCACCAGGCCGAAGCCAGGCTTGGCCTGACTTTTCTTCTTCACACTGGGTAAATCAGCTGAAGCCACACTGGCCTGATCTTTCCTTTTTGCATTGATTAGGCCTTATGGCCCCGTGGGCCAAATTGAACCACATTGTGGGCCAGATGTGGCCCACAGACCTTGAGTTTGATACCCCTGATTTAGGCAATTCAGTATACCTCTTTCCTAATATTTCCCCTCTTAATTTTAGCAAAATGATTCTACATAGTCTCCTAGAAAAATAAAGTCCCTGCAGTCAGTTGATTCCCAACGTTTATCGGGATATCAGCAAAGGCAATGCAAGCAAAATCTCTAGGCTGGCAAGACCTATTCAGGCTTTTATGACAGAACACATGCTATTGCTTCTCTTGAGCAAAGACAGATTGCTCCAAAGCTATATGTCACACTTTATTAAAAAGTGCAATGGGAATTGTCAGACTTCTGAAGTTTAATGTGACATCCAAGCCCCAGAAGGCATTTTCTCTTGTTCCGAAGCTCTTAATCTAGTCTGTGGAACTGTAGAAAAAAAGAGAGAGGAAAAGACAAAGCCATGTTCATTTTCAGTGCAATACAAACTTGGCCAACACCTTCAGTGAAAGATGCACCTAATGTGGCATGGATGGCAACTTATTGTTTTATTGACCACATTATGACAGGAAATTCCTAGGGTAATTTTAAGCTGAAATTACAATACTGGAGGCTTACTAGACTGGCTGGCTTTGTAATATCTATTTCTCCAGAAACACATTAATTGCCTTGAGTGTTCTCTGAGTGAAAAGGTAGGCTATAAATCAAATAAAATTAGGTTGTTCTGACCTATCTTTGTCTCCAGTGAGCTTCCTACATTTAACCTAAGTGTTCTGAATTTCAATCAGATGGTCTGCTTCCACCTAATTCACCTTCCTTTTCTCATTGACTATAGTTTGCATGGTTGCTGTCAAGGACAGTTGCCTTGTGTACAAATATTTAAGTAGCTCCCATTAATTACATATTGTCACAACTCTTCTAATGGTTAGCAGAATTATATACACAGCTCACTTTCCCTTAAGCTCTCAGAGAGATCTATACAGACACCATGTTTCTCCAACAATACGCCCCCCCCCAATAGGAAGACCCAGCATGTTTTCTAGGCATAAAATGAAATTAAGCCCCTCCCTGGCACTGGCGAGAGAGGGACAGCTGCAGTTCAGCCTGGGCACTTGGAATGCAGGAACGGGCTGTGCACCAGGACTTTTGCAGACTTGCAGAGCCTGAGGCTGGAGCACCAAGGGTAGCAGCAGCAGAGACTCTCACTTGGCTCTTCTCACGCCCACCCAGCTGCTCGGGATTAAACCAAAATGCAGCGCGTGGTGCTCCCAGGTACCTCAAAATCTTTTTTTTCCTGTTGTTACAGGGATGGGGGAAAAGCGGGAGCGACTCAGATGCTGTTGTTGGAGACAGTGCTGGTCTGTGTGTGGGGGGGGGAGAGAAATTAATTCACCCCCGAAAAGACGTCCTAGCCATTTTTTCGGGGCTCAAAAAAAAAAATAAGGCCCGGTCTTATTTTGTGAGAAACACGTTATTTCATAATGCTACATCCTTTGATTTTACATGACATTCATCCCCTCCTTACCTTGGAGGGGGGGGAATTCTATATAGTTTACACTGTTTGTTTTATTTTATTTCTATAGCTACTCATCTCAGTCAAGTAACACCAAGCAGCTTACAATTCTATATATTCTGTGCAGTGTTTCTATGTAAATAAACTACCAAGAGGCACATAATCATTTTTGTCCTATTTTGGAACTCATTAGATACTATGTACATCCAAAATAGGATTAAACCAATTGCATCCTGCCTTTGTAGGTAGGTAGAGATGCAAGTCTACTTAATTGGAACCACAATTTTCATTGCTAAACAATATGATTGTTAAATGAGTTATCTGTCTGTAGTTGTTAAGTGAATCATGTAGTTGTTAAGCAAATCTGGCTTCACACATTGACTTTGTTTATCGGAAGCCTGTTGCAATTGTGGTCTCATGATCTTGAGACACTGCAACTGTTGTAAATGCAACTTAAAGTTGCCTAAAGAGTGAGATGAACAATATATAAATTATATATATGACAGTTGCCAAGCACTCAATTTTGGGACATGTATTTTAGTATTTAGTATTTATTAGATTTGTCAATCACTTACAAGATATAGGTATAAGAATAAACATAGTTTTGAATACATGCGATAGATACTTATAAGAAAAATAAAAAGAAACAATAGGACAGGGACAGTAGGCACGATTGGTGTGCTTATGCACGCCCCCTACAGACCTCTTAGGAAGGGGGTGAGGTCAATAGTAGACAGTCTAAGGTTAAAGTTTTTGGGGTTTGGGGAAGAAACCACAGAGTCAGGTAGAGTATTCCAAATATTGACCACTCTATTGCTGAAGTCGTATTTTCTGCAGTCAAGTTTGGTGAGGTTAACCTTGAGTTTGTATCTATTGTTTGCTCTTGTATTGTTATGGTTGAAGCTGAAGTATTCATTGACAGATAGGACATTGCAATGTATGATTTTATATACTATATTTAGATCGGACCAGAGGTGATGTAGTTCTAGGTTTTCTAGGTCTAGAATTTCAAGTCTGGTGGCATAAGGTATTCTGCAATGAGTAGAGGAGCGGAGAACTCTTCTTGTGAAATATTTCTGGACTTTTTCAATTGTGTTAATATCAGATACATGATATGGGTTCCAGACTGATTAGCTGTATTCAAGTATAGGTCTAGCAAATGTTTTGTATGCTGTAGTTAGTTGTGTGATATTACCACAGAAGAAGCTACGTAGGATTAAATTAACAACTCTTAATGCCTTTTTGGCTACGTAGTTACAGTGGGCTCTAGCACTTAGATCATTAGAGATGAGTATTCCAAGGTCCTTTACAGAGCTTGGATCATCAACAAGGTTTTAACTATTCAGCTTGTATTTTATTTTCTGATTTTTTTTTGCCAATATGTAAGACAGAGCATTTATTTGTTGAGATTTGAAGTTGCCATTTGATTGACCATTCTGATACATAGTCAAGGTCTTTTTGGAGGGTATTAGTATTGTCTGTGGTGTTGAATAGCTTTACATCATCAGTGAAGAGAACGCAGTTCCTCTTGATATGATCAGAGAGGTCATTTATGTAGAGTATGAAGAGAGCTGGTCCTAAAACACTGTAAATGTAATGTAATTGTAATGCTGTGACAGTTGTGTGAAGTCCAGTTATAAGCACATTTCTCAGTATAGTTATCACTAAATGAGTGTGTCAGGATTCCAGAGATCACCCTAGTTTAATCATGAGCCAAATTTCAAAAAACTTCAAAAGATTTATTAGGCGTGACCTGTATGAAGCCAACTCTGGCATACATAATTTACAGTCACTTGTGACCTTGTTTCCTCCCTTCCCCTTGGGTGTGTCATAAATCAGATTCTCCAATTAAGCACATTCATGGGCTGGGTGTCATCAATCACGTTCTCCAATTAAGGAATTTCGTGGACAAAAGCTCCCATAGCTTAGCTACAATCTTTTTGATATAAGGTTGGAATGTGCTTCTGAATTCATTTGCTATATGCTCTTCCAGATTTCCACCATCACCATTACATATAGCAACTTGGAAACAGGCATTCAAGTTGACATAGTGGTTGTAAGCCAAGGACCACCTGTATAAGTTAATATGGCACATTGGCTAGTCAAGATGCAAATGCTAATACTTTCAGATGAGCAATGCAGTTCAAGAATTTGAGTCTGAAATGTTCCATTTAGAGTTAGAAAAAGCTGCTTAAAAATCAAAATGTTTTAAGCTTTCTAGGAGTGTTTTGAATTCAAAATAGCTCTGTGAGCTTATAATGGAGCCACTTCATGTACAGAGTGTTCCTAGAAACAAAATGTTTTGAGCCTTGAGTAAATTATTGCAGTCTCAAAATAAAATATTTCAGACTTGAGATGTTTTAAATTCAAAATGATTTGCACATCCCAAAGAATCACAGCCAGTACTCAGAGGCATATGCTCTCCAATTTTGCAGGTGATATATAGAAATCATGACTGTTGACAATTCTTTTCTTGCAAAATTTAGAAGTCTTGTTGGGGTTTAATATATTTGGGCTATAACAACCTAACACTGGTGTTCCCACGTACAGAAGTTTGAGCATTAAATGTATTATGTATATTTAATCCAACTCATAGGACATTAAAATAGAAATTCCTTCCTATTGGCTGTAATGGGAGAGTCAAACACATTCTAAAACTTGGAATAATTAACAATCTATTGGGTACTACAGAAGATTGCCAGATTGTTAAAGGCAGTATAAAAAGTTAGGATTATTTTCCCTTGAGAGAATTGGAAAAGACAAAGTGCCTGCAGGATGCTATTTCTATTTTGCCTGTTTCAAACATGGAAAATGACAACATAATGACAAAATGCCAGCATGACAAATGCAATAAAAGGAGGTATACTTGATACTCTTCTACAAAACAGCTTAAGACTTTCAGAAAGCCCTCCAAAATAATTAATAAGCCCCGTGACCTTGAAAACTCTATGCAGGAGTTGTTGTCTAAGATAGCAAGTAAAACTTAAATTATTCACCATTGTACTGCTGCTGAATATCCAGTTCAAATGTCAGCATTTTGGAAGTGAACTGTCTTCCCCCTTCCTCCCTCCCTCCCTCCCTGTGTGTGTGTGTGTGTGTGTGTGTGTGTGTGTGTGTATAGCCATATAATGAATAAGATACATGCTTTTAAATCTTCCTTCAATGTTCTTAAATCAAGCCATTATTACCACTTGTTTTATGAGAAGAGGAGATACCCAAAGAGCTGGAAATAAAATAATTTCTTGAATTCTTCCTGTGTAGCAGGAAGAAATAGCCAAAGGAAAGAGCAAGCAAGCTTTAATGTAGCTAATCTTTCAGAAGAAGAAAGTGTAGTTTATAGCTTTGTCCTACATAGAATGGTATTTCGCAGGTGTAGTAGAATGTGCATTCTTGCTTAACTAAGTTTTTTTAAATATTTCTACTTTAAAATAGTATTTAATATTTTCTCTGGGACTATTTTTTACCTCCTTTATTTTCTCCCTCTCCCCCCCCACCCCATGTATGTGTATGTATTAGTGTCTACCTCTGGAATCAATTCATGCCTACCTGTTTAATTCACACCTATGGCTGGGCAAAAAACTTAAGTTTTATTCTGTGGCGGTATAATTTTGAGGTTAAATATTTCAATCTTTACAAATATCCATATGCTATTGACATACAGTTCCATTTTTTAAATTAGATTGAAACTTTTTCACAACTTGAAATTGGGATATAGAGTCCAAGGTGATCTTGACTGAACCTCAGATGGAAATTGCTGTGCTCTTGAAAAAGTCTTTTTGTGAAAACTAAAACGATTGTTTTAGTTTAGTTTCCTAGAAACTAGACATTGGGCAGATCCAGGAGTGGGTTTTAAAAAATTTAACAGCCGGTTCTCTGCCTGGTTGCTGAGGTTGTGGGGGAGGTTCACACTCGCTGGACTCTGGAGACTTTCCTCAAGCTGTCAGCCATTGAAGCCATATTTTTATTAGCCATATATTTTATTAGAAGCTTCAAGGTTGCCACAGTTAGTGCCTGGGAATTTAGAGGGGAGAATTCTTAGTGAGCAGTAGATTAGATTCAACAACATTCTTCTCAAAAGTCAAGGACATGTCAGCCTGCACCTGGATGGGAGTGAGTGAAGGTTTGGCTTTCGATAGAATGATGTTTGATTGGACCATGTGATGGACTGATGGGTGCAGGGGATGGCTCTTTGAATTTCACTTGGGGGAAGGGAAAACCCAGAAGTTTCAGATTCGGGTTTTCCCAGATGTGCCAACATGACTTCTTTAACAAATTCTTACTTGTATGGACGTTGTCTCTGAGTGCTGAATTGAAATGGGAAGTTTATTTGGACACTGACACAAGCTTCCAGGAGGGTGAAAACTGCCTCCCTGGACTCTAGAGGTTCTCTGGAGGCCAGAAACTTCCAGGAGGCCTGTTTTTTTGCCCTCCTGGAGCCTCTGTATGGGCCCTGCTCTTACCTGCAATCCCAAACAGGCTGTGCAGGAACTCCTGGAAGGGGTAAGGTGGGGTGGGCGCGGTCAGCCAGGGGTGGGATTTGCCGGTTCACCAAAATGGCCATAAAATTAACAACTGGTTTGCCCGAACCGGTGTGACCTGGTAGCAGCCCAACCCTGGGCAGAGCATACCATTTGACCATTGTATCTGTCAGTGAGTCTGCCATACTCAAGATTGAAATTACAACGTTTCACCCTAACATGGCTCTCCATCTTTCTTTCCTTATATGGTGCTCCAGTCATTATTGACTTGGATGAGTAATACACTTTTTAAAATATATAATAATTTAAATTACCTTAACTTCCCAAAACAGCCATAACACATATAAACTTTTATCATCGAGAAGGGAATCAAATACACTTTGCATACCAGCTTGACTCCTATTCTGATCATGACACTTTGGCAAGTGCTTTTAAGGCAGGGGTGTCAAACTGGCAGCCCATGGGCTGGATGCGTTACACACAGGACACACCCACCACAGCTCCGCAAGTAGGAAAAACATTATGAAACATCATATGGCAGCAATGTGATGCCGCAAATTTGACACCCATATTCTAAGGTGTTCAGTCTGAACTGTAGTTTATCACAGCCTTTCATACCACAATTTTTTCTCTTTCAAGAAAGCAAATGCTGACGGTTTGTTTTCCTATGGCTTGGACTCTTTGGACCTATCTGTATGTGAGTACATATAGTGGATGTGTGTGTAAAATTAATGTATTTATTCAAGGTAAAAGTATAAAAATGAGGGGTTGTCTCTCCCTATTGTTATGAACCACAATTCAGAATCTGACTCGGACCCTGACTGTGATGATCTTGCACCAGATGAACCTGTGGATTGTTGGCCTCAGGAATAATTAAGCCAGCATTTCTAGTCAACTGGAGCAATCAGAAGATGAGGCATGACCTCCAAGCCCAGATATCAGTGATTATGCTCTTCAAATAAAGAAATTGTTTTTGGGGGGATTAAAGTTGTATCAATTGCTTTTAAAAAAATCCTTCAATTAATATTTTATTCTTTTTGTTATGAAAGTAAACCATGTTTTTTTTCCCAGTCTTCTATCTTCCAAAGCCTTCTTTCTGAAAGTCTTTCATCTCACATGGAAAGTAAATTTCTCTAGAACAGGGCTGTCAAACTCACAGCCCATGGGTCAGATGCATCACACATTGGCCATGCCCCCGCCCGGTTTAGCAAAGGGGAAAAAAGTCATCCCAATACATCACATGACACTGCCATGACAATGTGCATTTGACACCCCTGCTCTAGAACTCCAGACTACTTTCTTGATAGGATATTCACAACTATATTTGTGGACAATATTTGTATTTTAAAACTTCATTGAATACTCCAAGGAACTTCTCCTAATATTCTGTAAGTAAATTCAGGGATCCAGCTGAAGTGAACCTTGTTACAATGTTTCAAAGCAAGAAAGCTAACATCTTTGGAGAAACTCTCACGATGGTCTTTAGATTGATCCTAAAATGGATATACTTTTAATTGAATGCATTTGCATGTTTTATATTTAACGGCATGAAACATCATCAGATATATTTTTTTCAACCTTTAATACGTTCCTCCAGGAAAGATGTTGATGTCAATCACAGTATTTTAATTTAGATGGGAGTCATGAGCGCTGAACTCAACTGAAAATATGCTCACTTCTCTTCAATGTCACAAAACAATCCCATGATAGTAATCACCTTTGTGGTGTCTATAAAGATGTCAATGATTTATTTGTTTCTCTCCAATATCCATTTAAAATGAATGCATGTTCCTTTTATATAGTTGCCACATTACTGCAGCTAAACAAGATAATGAATATAAATAACTGTATGAAGAACTGAATGTGTGGGCTTGCATATATGCAGTTTCATTATAATGGAAAGAGAAACAAAGAATTCTCATATTCAATACTTAATTATACCCTGTCAATGACTATCTTTCCATGCTTTCATTTGGAAAGGCACAAATGCCTTCATTCAGTTAGGGATCATATATAAGAACCTTATCAATTTAAAAAAGAACCATATTGACATGTTGTGATTTCATGTTGCTTAATGGGTTGTATGGTGAATGAAAGCAGGGAATAACTGTTCAAATTCTTGCTCAGACAACTATCAGAGTACTATTGAGAGAAATGGGTCAATTGTCCTGTCACAAGTTTTACAGACTTCACTAGTTTGTTGTAAGCTAGTGTCATGATAGGTCACCAAGAGTTCCTTATAGAAAGAGGAAAAAATGAGAATCAATAAATAAAGTCTCAATACAGTAACTGAGACTCAATACAGTAACTGTACTGAGACTTTATTTATTGATTCTTATTTTTCATACTTTCATACTGTTAAAAAGACAGTGATTTTAGCCTGATGTTTTGTTATCCAACAAAAAGAGCAAGCCACTTTTGTGTAATTAGATGGACCACGATATAAACCAGGGAACTGTGAGTTCTAGTCCCATCTTAGGCACAAAGCCAGCTGGGTACTTTTGGATCAGTCACTCTTAGCCTTAGAAATAAGTTTTCTTGCCATGAAAACTGCAGAGATGAGATTACCCAGCTGGTTTGATGCCCAAGATGGCAGTAGAATTTAGTTTCATCATTTTTTAACCTATCCTTAGCTACTGCACCTTTACTACACCAAACTGGTTCTCTACATCTTACTATCTCATTAAAAATTGTCAGAAGGTGAAAGGCTTGATTAACAAAAAATGATGGCAGATGGAAATTAACATATATTGGCCCATTTGACAATGATAATGGCATATGGAATAATACACACAGGAATAAAAGATTCAAAGAGTAAATGAATTACATGGCAGATAGAAAATTTGACATGGATGCCTATGAAACCAAGGGCAGAATTGATTAATCTGAAGGGTAGGTTAATCATGAAGGAAAGGGCTAATATATTAATCATATATGAATTGACATTGTGGAATTCAGCAGGAATTCAGAAGTTGGTTACACTACACATTACTCTCAGAGAACAGTGATAATAAAAGTAGTAAGGTTGTTTTGGGGTATTTGTGCAACATATTGAATGAATGTTATCCAGAAGAAAATGCTTTATGTTGGGTAATATAAATGATTGAGTGAGAATGAAATGAATCAGTGCGAGGAGAAAAAAACATGCTACATAAATAAATACTTCCTCCTGTTATTTTAATTTTTTATTATTACCTAGATTTCAGTGCTATGGGAAATTAAAAACAACTTGTTCTTGGTCATCCTTCCTTTGCCATGCATAATTTTATGAATGTTGATCCTAGCTCCATACGTAGGTTCCTAAACAGCTTTACTGATAGTGAATAGATTTGAATTATGAAACTCTTGTGTGAAGATGGAATTGAAGGTTGTTTGCTGAATGTAATTGGAACAATATATGGTGAAAGTAAACTTGCATGAGAATAAATTAAATAGCAAATGATTCAACATTGAGCAAAGTGTAAAATAAGGGTGTGTAATGTCTCCTTGAATATTTGACACATTTATGAATACTTGCACTAATGTTAAATTGGTATTGACTGGGGACATGAATATATGTGCACTTCTATACATGATATTGGTTAAGAGCTGAATCATATGCAGAAAAAGCTAAGATAAATTGTATAGCTCAATAAACAGAATAGATCTGCATACATGATTAAAAAATACATCAACTAAATGAATTTGCATAACATAGAATGCTTACTAAGGAAGGGAAAATGAATGGAGAAATTTTAAGATATATGATTACTGTAGAAACGTACTAGGAAGCTTGCAGTTGTTATGAGAAATACTTGAAGTGAAAATAGCTGTGTATAAGAGTGTTTTGCTACCTTTTTAATAGAAAATAAGAATTGGAAATGTTGGAAGAGCACATTGGAAAATGTTGGAAGAGCACATTCAGAAAGCAAGAATTAGTTGAATCACCAAGAACTCATGTTTGAATAGGATGCAACGTTTTTGCAGTTGTGTCTTTTTCTAGTGATTGTGATAGATAGTGAGATTAATGAGTAAAGGCAAATATTAATGTCCAAGGATAATGTTGAAGGATCCAATCTAGATCAGTCACCAGAACCAGAGG
Source organism: Notechis scutatus (assembly GCF_049901735.1). Taxonomy (NCBI): domain Eukaryota; kingdom Metazoa; phylum Chordata; class Lepidosauria; order Squamata; family Elapidae; genus Notechis; species Notechis scutatus. The sequence goes on along the minus strand of NC_142010.1, from coordinate 39,452,874 downwards.
TTCAGTCTTCTGAGCTTTCAGACTCATGCTGAAGCCCATATTCAGGCAATTTATCTCTAGCTGAGTACTTAGGAGGTAAGGCTTGGTAGCACAAAGAAACAACAGCCAATGACTAAATAGCCAGCTATCAAGACCCCAATCAATCACTTACAACCTGGCACCATATACATATATACCACACACAGAGTAGCCCAAAGCATACACTCTGCTAAAGAGAAATTACCTGAGGATGGGCTCCAGCACGAGTCTGAAAGCTCGGAAGACTAAACCTCTGGCTGACCCAGATTGAATCCTGCAATGAGATTAATGAACTATTTGACACATACTCAGTCTAATGTACACACAGGTATGTGGAAAAGCAATAGCAAAGATGTGTCAAACACCAGGAAAAGATTAAAGTATGAGTAATAGATAAAAGTACCAATAATCAGAATGTGAATTTCCACAATCAAGAACTTCCCAAGAACAGTGAACTCCTCCATGAATAGCAGTAACTGTGAGAGGGATCTTGGAGTCTTAGTGGACAACCAGCAATATGAGCCAGCAGTGTGCAGCAGCAGCCAAAAAAGCTAATGTAATCCTAAATTGCATTAACAGAGGGATACAATCAAGATCAAGTGAGGTACTAATACCACTCTATAAAGCCTAAGTAAGACCACACCTAGAGTACTGCATCCAATTTTGGTCACCACACTCTAAAAAAGAAGTTGAGACTCTAGAAAAAGTACAGAGAAGAGCAACCAGGATGATTAGGGGACTGCAGACTAAAACATATGAAGAACGGTTACAGGAACTGGGCTTGACTAGTCTAATGAACAATCAACCAATGGAACAGCTTGCCCTCGGAAGTTGTGGGAGCGCCATCACTTGAGACTTTCAAGAAGAGAATGGACTGCCATTTGTCAGAAATGGTGTAGGGTCTCCCGCTTGGGTGGGGGGTTGGACCAGATGACCTACAAGGTCCCTTCCAACTCTGATTATCTGTTACCAAGAAAGTTGTAATTGGGAAAATTGGCAAAATTCCCAAAAATAAAAGAAGTGAAAGATGTAGAAAGGTGAAAGATATTGCATGAAGTGAACAATGGGTGTGGTGGAAGCAAGGACAATATACAAAAGAAAAAAAATGTAGGGGGTCATAATGACTTTTGTGGGTGTAAGCTAAATTTAGTATATTTCATTTCATTTTTCATACTTTATGCCTTAATTACTTTGTCTTACTATCTGCATAATGTTGTTTACCCCAAAAGGAAAGAATATATTTCTATATAGGTGTCATGCCCTTGTTGGAGTCTGATTCTGAGGGGGAGATTGAGCAGCTGACAGGGAATGGGAGTGTTGATCCGGTGACTTTCCGGTGGTTGATCCGGGGGAAGGGCACAGTCCAGCTGGGCATTCAGAGGAAGATCCAGGGCCATCCCCTCTTCATCCTAGGGCACACAGGGAGGAACGGAAAAGGGAGCAACATGGCTTACAGGAGAGGAAAGGGCCCTGATTCCCTTCATAGGCTGCAGCTGGGAAGACTGTTTAAAAGGGCAAACTGTGCATGGCAAAGTTGCTCGAAGCAAAGCATGCATTATCTTTGTTGAGGCTTTTCTGAGTTTTGGCATCCTCCCAACTGTGGGTGCTGTGTTATCTTTTGGAAGTCTGCAATTTATCATCCTGGCCTGTCATGATAATTACTTCAGCATGGTTTGTGTTGGATTTTTTTTTAATTTTTAATTATTTGTACTTTGGGTTCAAACTGCATTTCTTCCCTTCGTAGTCTGTTTCTGGAAGAGTTTGATCTCCAGCCAAGGATAACTGGACATTGGGGGCCAAGTTGGAGGCATTAAAGGGAATTTATCTACTTTGGTGACTTTATTATTTTTGTGCCACGACCCAGGTCATCACAGTAGGTATACCTATACCTTTTGTATTCTATACATAGGAAGATCTTGAAATGAGATTTACTTGCAGTGTCCTTTCTTCCCTAGTATATAATTCTTTAAACACTGCATGTTTCAAAATTGCGGTGGAGAGCAATGTAGCAAAGGCATATCATAAGCAGTGGTGGGATTCTACCAGTTTGCACCTATTCACTAGAACTGGTTGTTAACATTCTAAGCAGTTTGGAGAACCGGTTGTTAGAAGAAATTACTGGCCTGTAAGGAAGGCAGGAAGGAAACATTCTGGTGTTGCTTACAGAAACTGCCTCTCCGTTAACCCTTATTACATTCTTGACAGGACTAGACTTCCTGTCTCTGGAACGTCTCTGGAGTTTTTTTCCCACCTTTACTGGTACTTTGCTTGTGTGGAGTGACCATTCAAAGTTACAATGGCACTGAAAAAAGTGACTTATGACCATTTTTCACACTTACGACTGTTGCACCATCCCCACAGTCATGAGAGACCAGGCGAGGAGATGCGTGCCTCAATGTGAGAGATATTGAGTTGGCCACACCCAGCCAATAACATGACCACCAAGCCATGTCCACCCAGTCACATGACCACCAAGCCACACCCACCAGCTAAGCCACGCCCACAGAACCAGTTGTTAAAAAAATGAATCCCACCCCTGATCATAAGGATGTGCTGGGGGTTCAACAAATTTAGATTTCTTGCCATTTCTAGGAGGCAGATTTTTCTGGTTGCACATAGCTCATTCTTGATTGTCATCTTACTGTATTATACCCATAAGCTCTTCTGGTAGCAAATTCCTGATAATGCAGTTACATTTTAGTTAATCAAGATTTATTGTCACATGTGATGTGCAATCTGACAACAAACAAGAAAGGTTATATTTACTGTTGAGGTCTTTCAATTGTTACTTTTTCTTTATTGAAGTAGATAGTACAGCATTACCATCAGAAGGACAATGGAAGAAGAATACAGAACTGAAATATTTTAAAGTTGTGGCCCAAGTAGGAGATCTCTTAGATAATTATTTGAGCACCCTGCTTCAGATGCCAAAACGGTGTGGGCAAGTCCAGAGATAAGAATTGATGCTATAAAGAAACTCAGTTCTCCTGTGCAGGGCAACTAAAGAAGTTCAGGTGGGACTCGGGAGGCAGAGAATAGATGGGGGCAGGACCATTCAGAGGTGGTATTTGCTGGTTCTCCAAACTACTCAAAATTTCCGCTACCGGTTCTCTAGAACTGGTCAGAACCTGCTGAATACCACCTCTGAATCCAATTCAATCTAATTATGACTAATGGTTGTATGGAATAGGAAATGAAGTGCAATCCTTACGGAAGGAAGACTGGAGAAGAAAATATATACTTAAAATAATTTATATCAAGTGATACACTTTCTATTCTGAAGATACATTGGTTATCATTTTATATCCAGATGAACTAAAGCATGAGAGAAATGAACATTTATTTGAAATTAACTTAAAATTAGTAGCCACGGTGTTTTATTTTGTTATTTTGATAATGATCTAATTATCAAATTATTTTATAGCAATTTGTAATATGCATATTTTATTCACTGATATTCTTATGATCACTACCATTCATACTGTATTCATTCTACTTTGGCCAAACAAAATATTAATATATCTAGTGATTAATGCTTTGATTCCTTTATCAGATCTGAAAGCACTAGAGAGGGACATTATTCTTTTATCTGCAGAAAAATAGAAAGAATTAGCAAAGCTATAGCATTAATATTACATGAGTAGTTACTCCATCAAAACTTAATAGAGCTTATATTAATTACTGGGGTGGGGGGGAATCTTGAATGCTGCCAGAAATTTGTTTTATAGCATGGCTGTGAATATTCAAAAATTTGATGTTTATATATTAAAGACCAAATCTGAAAATTTTTCTTTAAAAAAAACCATTTAAGAGAGAGTCAATGATGCTCTTCATTTAATCTAGTAAAAAAAAGCAAAACAGAATTGTTCATTTAGTACTACAAAATAAGGGTTATAGAAAAAGAATTTCTGAATGTTTGCATTGTGTATCCATGTTTTTGTTTCAGTTATTCAGTTGCTTCCATTTCTTGGTGGCCTAAAGGCATAATCTTGCCACAACTGTCTATCAGTAACTGATTCTTTGTGTTCCTATGACCTTATGCCTGTGTCATCAGCAGCAATATCTAAAGACCTTGTCTTCTGTCAGCTTCTTTTATGATTTCCTTTGACTTTTTTTTTTTACAAAGGTTTTATTTTTTACAACAAACATACGAACAAAACATAAAAACATAAAGCCCTCTTTCAATTATATACATACAGTGTGTCAGTTGGTTACAATCTTTTGTGCTATCCTTTTTTTACCATTACTCACAAGTTTTATATAAAATCAATTATTAAACATTCATTTGACTATTTTTCCATTATTTTTATACGAGATATTCTAATTTTCATTATGATTTAATCTTATACATTCATCCAATGGTTATATATTTTATATTGTATTCTTTATCAGTCTATTAACTTTTATTGTAAGGCTTACTAATCTATTTCTTTACCATGTCTTTTTATCTAACCATTGATAAAATAAACCCCATATCATATAAAATTGTTTATCCTCTTGTTCTCTAATTTCAAATGTCAATTTACACATTTCAGCACAGTCCATGATTTTCTTAATAATTTCCTCCTGCATAGGTATTTTTTCATTTTTCCAATTCTTAGCAAATACAATTCTAGCTGCCGTTAAAACATTTACAATCAAATATTTCAATTCTTTACAATATATTTCTGGTATAATTCCCAATAAAAATATCTTGGGTTTAAAGTCTATGCGTTGTTTTGTCATTTTTTCCAACCATGTGCATATTATAGTCCAATATCTTTTTGCATCGAGCATGTCCACCACATGTGGTAATATGAACCAGGTATCTGATGACATTTCCAACATTTATCCGATTTATTCTTGAATATCCTCGCAATTCTCATTGGAGGTAAGTGCCACCTGTAAAACATCTTATACAAATTTTCTTTATATTGCAGTTGACATTGTCATTTTATAATTTTGAGACCACAATTTTTGCCATTTATCTAAATCAATCCCATATCCTAAATTTTTCCCCCACGCAATCATTGTTTCTTTTACTTGTTCTTCCTCTAATTTAAACGCTAGCAAATGTCCATAAAGTTTTTTAATTACCTTTTCATCAGTACCAATAAAATTTTATCTAAATCAGTCAACTTATCATAGATACCTTCTGTTTTAACATCTTTATCAAATCTGGATTTTATTTGCAAATATGAAAACCAATTCATTTTTACACCTTGTTCTTCCAACGCTTGCATAGATTTAAGCTCACCCTTTTCATTCAATATCTCACCATATCTAACTGTTTGTTCCTTTTTATATATTATTGGATAGGAAAAAGCTTCAATAGTAGATAACCATAGTAGAATTTTTAAATAATATTGCTTTTTAATCTTCTCCCAGTTTAGAAACAATGTTTCTCAAATATAATGTCTTCTAAAATACCCCTGCATTTTAGTTCCCTTATACCAGAGGAAGGCATGCCACCCTAACAGCATGTCATGTTCTTCTAAATTCAAAAGTCTAGTATTCCTTAGTGTTATCCACTCCTTTAGCCACATCAGACTTGTTGCTTGGTAGTATAATTCCCAATTGGGCAAAGCAAATCCTCTTCTTATTCTTGCATCTTGTAGCAATTTAAGTTTTATTCTCACTTTCTTCCCCTTGCCAAATGTATTTTAGCACTATTTTGTTTAAATCTTCAAAAAATTATTTCCCTAATCTGATTGGAATTGTCTGGAATAAGTATAAGATTCTAGGCAATACGTTCATCTTAATTGTAGATATTCTCCCAATCAGTGATAATTGTAAATGTTCCCATTTTATCAAATCTTTCACAATCTGTTGTTTGAGTTTAAGATAATTGTCCTCCTTAAGTGTGCTACATCTTGGTGTTATATGTATCCCTAAATACTTAACCTTGTTTGTGACCTGGATCCCCCAAACTTCTTCCAATTCTTTCTTTCGTTTTACTAACATGTTCTTTGCTAAAATCTTTGTTTTATCTGCTACTTTCCCATACTCTTCTATCTCTTCTATCAGTTTAGGTGCAGACTCCAATGGATCCTCTAATATAAATACCAGTTCATCTGCAAAAGCTTGTAATTTATACTCTTCTTTTTTAATTTTCATTCCTTTCATTTCTTTTTCTTCTCTGATGTTCCTATTCAGCACTTCCAGTGTTAACACAAACAACAGAGGTGACAAAGCCTTGTCTGGTCCCTTTTCTTATATCTATAAAGTCTGTTAACTCTCCATTTATCATAACCTTTGCAGTTTGTTTATGATATATCGTTTCGAAGGCTTGAGTAAATTTTTTACCAAAGCCCATTTGGTCCAATTGTAACAGCATAAAATGCCAATTCACATTATCAAAGGCTTTTTGTGCATCTATAAACATCAGAGCCATTTGTTTTTCAGGATGTGCCTCATAGTATTCCAGTGTATCTAAAATTATTCTCATATTATCTTTAATCTGTCTCTTTGGCAGAAATCCATTTTGATCAGTATGAATAAAATTGTTTAAGTATCTTTTCAGTCTTTCCGCCAGAATTGAACCAAAAATTTTATAATCTGAATTTAATAGTGATATAGGTCTGTAATTTTTAACTTGCTGTGGGTCTTCGGTACAAGTGTGATATATGCTTCTGAACATGTTTCGGGTATTCTCTTCTTGGTCATAACTTCATTCATAATTTCTAATAAGTGAAGATTCAATGTTTCCTGGAACGTCTTATAAAATTCTACTGGCAAACCGTCCGGACCTGGCGCTTTCTCAATGTTTTGCTTTTTTAAAGCTTCTGTTAATTCCATCATTGTTATGTTACTTTCTAACATTGTTTCAATATCTTTGGGTATCTGGGGCAAAATTGCTTCCTGTAAGTATTGTTGATTTCTTTCTTCCTGAACATTCACTTGATGGTACAGTTTTCCATAGTAATCTTGAATAATTTTTTTCTTCTCCGCATTTCCATAGCATACATGTTCTTGTTCATTTATCAATTGATTTATTCTTCTCGAGTCTCTTTCCTTTCTCAGTTTATATGCTAGCCATCTGCCTGGTTTGTTTGCATCTTCAAAATAGTTCTATTTTTTTGTGCTATTTCTTCTTTTTCCATTAGCCCCATTTTATGCTTAGTTATGTCCATTTTAATTTTAATGTCCTTTTTTTGTGGAAATTTCTGTTGTTCTTTTTCCAACTTCTTGTAGTCATCTTCCAATATTTTAAGGATTTTTTTCTGTTTTATATTTCTTTTCCTTGTATAGTCCATTATCAAACCTCTTGTATAAGCCTTCATCATGTCCCAGAGGTTCTGTAATGATGTATCCTCTTTTGTGTTTTCTTTAAAGAAAAAAGTCAATTCTCTCTCAATTTTCTGTTTAAAGTCTTTTTCCTTTAATATCGTATTATTTAAAGTCCATCTAGATCTCCTTTTTTTTTCCTTTCCATACAAGTGTTATTGGATTGTGATCTGCCCAGGTACTTGCTTCTATTTCAATGTCTTGTATGTTAGAAAGCAATTCTGTTGACATCCATATCATATCTATTCTAGACCATGATGCATGTCTATTTGAATAAAAGGTATATTGTTTATTTTCCGCACTTCTCTCTCTCCATGCATCTTTTAAGTTTATCTCATCTACCATTCGAAAGAAGGATTTTGACAATGTCTTTCTAGTTTTCTTTGCTGTTTTTTGTGTTTTATAATCCAATTTGTCATTTATTATTCCGTTAAATTCTCCCATCAGACAGATATTAGCATAGTCCAGTTCAATTATTTTCTTATGTAATTTCCTGTAAAAATCTTCTTGATTATCATTTGGGGCATAAATTGCTATCAAAAGTGTCTTTAGATTATTGTCCGTTATCTCCACCATCAAAACCCTTCCATCATCATCTGTATATATTTGTTCCAGAGGGATTGTATCTCTAATGTATAACACCACTCCTCTCTTTTTACACTGTGTCAACGCTGTAAATAATTTCCCTAATTTTTGTTGTTTCAATATATAATCATGTTGTTTTTTAATATGTACTTCTTATAGGCAGATTATATCAAATTTTAATTTCTCTAACTTATAAAATACTTTTCTTCTTTTAATAGCTGAATTAAGTCCATTTATATTAATTGTAATCAGTTTTTTCTCATCCATTTTAGATTTTATAAGAAGGATTTGTTGTTCTAGTAGATCTTCGTTCTCATTGTTCTCTGGGTACACCACCGATGGCTCCTTCTTCTTTTTCAATTACTACTGTACATTCCTCTTGAAATTCAATTAATGACTCTTCTTTTCTTGTATCTTCCTCCCTTCCTCTAAAATATTCCAGATAGAATAACTCAGCTTTTTCAACTGTATCAATTCTGTGTCTTTGTTCCTGCCAGGTAACATGAGACCTTCGAGTATCAGCCATCTGTAATTTATTCCTCTCTTAAGTAACTCTTTGGTCAAAAATAAATATTCTCTTCTTATCTCTCTCACTCTTCTCAGTACCTGTTTCAGTACCACTATTTCTTTATCTTTGTACTTTAGTGTTTTTTCTCTTTGACTTTTTTTCAAGCATCAGGGTTTCTTATTGACTCCTGCCTTCACATTATGTGTGTAAAATAAGTAAGTTTTAGCTTTATTGTTAGTATTTCCAGTAAGTATTTCCTTGTTTTAGCTAGTATTGAATGATTTGTTCTTGTAATCCAACATATCCCAAAGAATTTTATCTATATCTCAATTCAAAGGCATCTCTTTTTCTTCTTTCAGATGATCCAGCTTTCACAGCCATGTTACAGGGGAGGGGTGGGGAGAAACATCTCAGCCTTGCATATATTTTATGTAACATTGTCTCAAAGGTGCTTTTTCAAAAAGCAGCTGGACAATGTTATTCCCTTGAGTAATAAGATGTTTCACTTCTCATCCAAGAAGCTTCATCAATTCTGACTGGATTGGGTTGTGTGTGAAAGAATGAGTTCACTAAGACCTCCATTCCTCCTCACCATCCAGTCAGAACTGATGAAGCTTCTTGGATGAGAAGTGAAATGTCTTCTTCCTCAAGGGAAAAAAACATAATCCAGTTGCCTTTTGTAAAAGCAACTTTCAGACAACCATGACCTGGACGACTGAGAATCTCCATAGACATGTATGTACCATTGTTGTCAATGTGAGGTCTCTGCATTTTGCCTAATTCTGTCATAGTCTTTTTTGTAAGTCATGAACGTCTCTATATGCTTAGTTATAGTCCCCATCCATGGGATTTTTTCCCTTTCAGTTTAGGAAGATGACAATTGATTAGTTCTTCCATTGCTTTTTGCAATGGATTTGTATTGCCTATTGATATCATTTTTAGAGCAGGGGTGTCAAACTGGTGGCTTGTGGACCAGATGCGTCACGCACAGGCCATGCCTACCCCACCTCCACAAAGGAAAAAAAAAATCACGAAATGTCACATGATGTCACAAGTTTGACACCCGTGTCTTAGAGGTTTAGTTTTAAGCATTAGGGAGGTTTTTGCACTCTCTTCTTTTGCCTTCCATGGCAATTTTCTTGAGGCTGTCTTGTTTCCAGAATCACTCTAGAGAACCAAGTAGGATAATATGAGCTTTGTGCCTTGAGAGAGAACTTTGAGTTGATCTCTTCAATGATCCTTTCATTTGTTTTCTTGGCTGTCCATGGTATTCTCAGGAATTTTCTTCCAACATCCAAGTTCAAAAGAGAAAATACTTTTCATATTGGGTTTCCTCAAAGTCCCAAACTTTTGTTTCCATAGAGTATCACAAAGAATATCATCGCTTGCACACTTCTGATCTTTGTTGTTATCAGTATATCACACCAGCTAATATCTTTTTCAAGGACTTCATGGCTACTAACCAAATACTAGTCTTTGGCATATTTCATAACTATTTGGATTTTTTATTGGTGATGCTTGAAATTAAAAGGTAGAAGTTAGGTACCATTGTGATATCTTTTTTATCTATTCTAAGGCTAATTATTGTTTGTCTTGGCATTATTTGGTCTTCTTTATGTTTAAACTCTTTATACTCTTTGACTTTTATTGCTAGAACTTGCAGAACCTTTGCATGTTCGGTTATCAGTGTAGTATCAATATAAATGCAGGTTATTGATGTTTCTGTTTCCAATTGTAAAACCACGCTCATCTTCCAGTCCAGCTTCCCTTAATATATATTCATCATATGGATTGAATAAATAAGAAAAAAGGTATGCAGTCTTATTCATTATTTATTTATTAAATTTATTTGCTGCCTATCTCACCAAAAGGCAACTCTTTGGCAGCTTACCAAGCACTACTTGGTAAGCTGCTAGACTTGTTTCACCACATTCTATCTGTGCAGTAGATTTCTGACCTGTATATAAGTTTCTCATGATGACAATGAAATATTCTGGGATTCCAATTTTATGAACACGTTCTACAATTTGATGTGATCAATACAATTGAAGATCTTTCTATAATACAGTAGATGAAGGACATACTGGCTTTTTGTTGTTGTTGTTTTGTATTCTTTGACTTCTTTCCTTGATGGAATTCATACACTCCTGCTTTCTCAACTGGAGCTTTAACCACTATCATAAATTGGATGTCAACTTCTAACAGACAAGGCCAACTACTACCCTCAATTTCATTAATTCTGCAACTCAGTTTGCTCATCTTTAAAATGGGCATAGAATGATCTTTTGAAACAAATTCCTGTTAAAAAAATGAAAAAAAGAAAACCTTTAACTAAATGCATAAAGCACATGAGCAGACTTTTCCCTTTCTCCTGCCAATTTACCCATGCATGCCTCATTTGGATGATGTCCATGAAGACTGGCAGGATAACACCTGTCTCTTTCCCTCAGATAAGAAGTGCCTGAGGCAACCCATGTGTTCAATTAGAGACAAAAATAGAGTTCTTTGGCTCTGTTCTTTGGAATATTTTAAAAACTTCTTATTCTTACTTTCAACACTCTTCAACACTTTTAAACTCAGGGGGTTCAGGACATATTTGTTGTAAACATATTGCCTTGCATGTGGTAGCTGCAAAAGGGAAGGAAGGGCGACAATGTAGTGACAGCTTACAGGTCTTTGGCTGAAAAGAAATCCAGCCAGCAAAACATATTTGCATCAGACAGATGGATGGAGGTCTCTAAGGCTGCTCTTAAGGCCTCAATCAAACAATGATTCCTGTCAGCGTTTGTTTTACAGATGGTAAGATAGACCTGCAAAAATGTACACCTTCCTGAAGAAGGGTGACAAGCAGATAGATGCCTCTTTATTACTTTATGTCTCTATCAACCATAACATGGTCCTTTGGTGGCATCTGCATCACAGTCCCTTCATGTAATCAGCTCGGCATTCTTTGCAATTACACTTTCCACTTTATAATAACAGTTAGCAAGTGATAGGTAATTAATCTGAAGCCTTTACTGGCTTCCTTCACTGGAAAAAGAGAGAACAGACATTTTCCAGTAATATCTATTGGGCTATATAATTTGTCTTTCTGGCACTTTGGAGTACATACTGTAAGATAGAGATGTCAAACTTGCAAACGGGCTGGATGCATCATGCGCTGGCCACACCCTCACCTTGTTTAGTGAACGGGGGAAAGTCGCAATACATCACATGACACCACCGTGATGATGTAAGTTTGACACCCCTGCTATAAGGGGATTACATGCAAATACACAGATGCAGAAGGTCAACTGAGTATGGCAAGTGGGGATATCTCCTCATAGCAGATCTCTCTGAAGATACATATTTGAAAACCATAGCTGTTTGAAAACCTACTTGATTGGTCTCATTCAAGACAATGATGAATCCGCATACAGACAGGAGGTTATACAACTTGCCTCATGGTGTAACCAGAACAATCTGGAACTGAACACATTCAAAACTATAGAAATGGTGGTAGACTTTAGAAGAAATCCTCCCATACTACCACCTCTTACAATACTAGACAACACAGTATCAACAGACCTTCAAATTTCTAGGTTCTACTATATCACATGACCTAAAATGGACACCTAACATCAAAAACGTCATCAAAAAAGCACAACAAATAATTTTCTTTCAGCACAAATTCAGAAAGCTCAAACTGCCCAAGGAGCTGCTGATACAGTTCTACAGAGGAATTATTGAGTCTATCATCTGCACCTCTATAACTGTCTGGTTTGGTTCTGCAACCCAACAGGACAGACACAGACTTCAGAGGATAATTAGGATTGCAGAAAAAGCAATTACTACCAACCTTCAATCGAGGACCTGTATGCTGCACGAATAAAAAAGAAGGCTGTGAAAATATTTACAGTCCCCTCACATCCTGGACATAAACTGTTTCAACTCCTTCCCTCAAAATGACACTATAGAGCATTGCACCCCAGAACAACTAGACACAAGAACAGTTTTTTTTTCCCTAAAAGCCATCACTCTGCTAAACAAATAATTCCCTCAACACTGTTCAACTATTACAAAATCTGCACTACTATTACTGTTAATCTTGTCATCACTCCTTATCACCCATCCCCTCCCACCTGTGACTGTATGACTGTAACTTTGTTGCTTGTATCCTTATGATTTATATTGACTGTTTCCTAGTACGATTTGATTGCTTATTGTACCTGATGACTATCATTAAGTGTTGTACCTTATGATTCTTGACTCTTGATGAATGTATCTTTTTTATGTATATTGAGAGTATTTGCACTAGGACAAATTCCTTGTGTGTCCAATCACACTTGGCCAATAAAGAATTCTATTCTATTCTATTCTATTACTTTAAAATGGTAAATAGTAGATGGATGGATGGATGTATTGACTGATTTTTCTCTGAGGATCAAATTGGACTTGATGCCAGTTACCTATTGGGTTGTAGGTGCAGGGGAATGGAGGTTTTAGCTCCCTACTTCCCTACTCCACCTATGGTGTATTTTTTAAAATTAAGTATTGTACAATGTCCAGAGGCATTTTCTTGTGATATGGGCAGCAAAAGAGACAGAGAGACAGAGAGACTCTCAAACTGCTATTTTCAATTATGGGAAAACTCCCATTTCCTTCAAGGTCATTCTATCACATGTAAAAAACAGTTGGAAAGTCCTAATCAAATCTTAATTGGGTGTTAGTTCCAAGGGAAAGCTTCAAAAAAGTAAGAGATATCTGCAGGATGTGGTCAAAAAAGTCAAGTTTGTAACTGTGACATTGTAATTGAAACTCTGGTGTTAAGCGCACCATCGTGCCTACCGTCCCTGTCCTATTGTTTCTCTTATTCTTTTATTTTTCTTATATGTACCCATTTCATGTATTCACAACTATGTATACACTTATACTTATTATCTTGTAAACAATTGGCAAATCAAATAAATAAATAAAAATAAATAAATATGATTCTCATAAAAACCAGTCAAAGCTTTGATCACATCATCAAAGCCATCTTGACTTTTCTTGATCACATTCTGAAGACACTCCTGAGAAAAAGTATCTCTTATCTCCCCTTGGAAGTTCTAGTCTAGGCTATGGAGGAGTCTTCAGAGGAGTGCAAGCAAAACATACAACTTCTTCACTTTCAAAAGCAAGAGGACAATGATGCTTTTCTTCAAAGGAGTACTTTGCAAGAACTTTCAACAAGGTGAAACAACTTTCCAAAACTCTTCTCTGGGCTAGCAATGACACATATGAGACACAGATTTAGAAGCACCCATTTTTAATTGGAGATTTGTTTCAGTTCAGTTCAACTTACAATGAGAAAATCTAGCTAGTTTTCAATGAAGGGCTTGTTTTGGGGAGTTCTACTAACTAGTGGTTCTGATGGTTGTGTTTATTTTTTTAATATAACTCATTTATCAAATGTATGGTGTCTGGCCACCTTTGTCACACCAGGTGGCTCTGGGTGGTGTATAACAAAAACTACAATTAAAATAAATTAAGAAGACCACCTGAAAAAATATTGAACATCAATTTAAAAAATCCAACATTACAAGAGGATTAAAATCAGAATGATACACATGATGCAACCAGCATGAGGGTTTCCTGATGTCAGCAGAATCCCACACCTGTTAAAAAAATAAGGAGGGGCAGGTGCCAAATCAGAGAAGGCTTGTCTCCTAAGTTCTGTTAAAATGGAACTCCCCAGCACAGTGGTGTCAAACTTGCAATGACACATCGTCATGTGACATATTGCTACTTCCCTCCCCCCTTTGCTAAACCGGGGGTGGGCATGGCCAGTGCATGATGCAGACTTTCATGTGCCCCGTGAGTTTCACATCTCTGCACTTAGCAGATGGGACCCACAATAAGACACTCCTACTGGGCCTAATGGGACAGATAGATGTAACCAGGGACAGGTGGTCCATCTGATAACCTGCCTCATGCCATGTACGATGTTAAAGGACAAAAACAGCACTTTGAATTGGACTTGAAAGCAAACTGGTAATCAATGTAGTTTATGGAACAGAGATGCAATGTGCATGCTTCTAAGGACATACATCACTGCTCATGACATCGTATTTTGCACTAGTAGAACTTTCAAGATATTCTTCTATAATATACATTTTCAAACTTTCTGGCCTTGTAATTGATGTTCTGATCACTGTAAGAAACTCAGCATGCACATAAAGTGATATTTATATGTTTATAAAGATCTATATATTTATAAAGTTTGCTTTAATCTGAAATGTGGATCTAACATGAACTATATTGGTGTGAAGCATTTGCTTTTTCTCATTCTTTTTATAGGCCAAGGTTGCTCATGTTGTCAGGAACAAATAGAGTTAAATGGGGTTAAAATAGAAGGAAGTTAAAAGTGATTTTTCTGAAACTGATTTGTATGCTTCATTTAGCTAATTGCTTAAATCTGTAGCATTATGGATACATGACACACAGCTCATATGTATGTTCTATCTCCTCATTTGCACTACCTCAACATTATACTGCCAATGCTCACTGGAAAAAAAATGCTAATTTGGGCAGCATAATCCCCCTCCAAAAGGAAGCAGGAGTCCTGCAGGGGAGAGGGGAGGCATAACTGGTCCCATCTCTATCCTTAAAAGTACAGTTCACCCCAAATAGTACAAAATTATACCAATAAAAACTCTACAGTCAGCCCATTCTGATTAACAAAAAAATGTTAATTGAAAAAAATTGAAAACTGGACTGCAAATTTTTATTCCTCTTTTGAATTGTGCCACCTATAATCATTTACCTCACATTCAAAGAAAGTGGTCCATTCCACTGTAAAATTAATTTATTAAAACAACTCATATAAATATAAATATTTGTATATTACTATTGAAACACTTCATTTATTTGATAACGCCGACTACAACCAGAAGGCAGTTAACAGAATAATTTCAACCAGAATGTATATATCAGGGAAAAGCAAGTAACATGCATATTCTCATTACAGCTCATTGAAAAGGTAATGGGATTTTTCACAAGATTGACAACAAAGAGAAAAATGATTTTAAAAATCACTTCATTTATCTGCTAGAGTGCTTTTGACTGTTAGTTTTGGGTGTATGTTTTCAAAATAGCATTAATATTAATCCTTGTACATTATAGCCATAAAAGCAAGAGCAGTGGCAGCACAGTGGTTAGAATGCAGTATTGCAGGCTAACTCACTGCTCACTCCAGCAGTTCGATTCTGACTGGCTCAAGTTGACCCAGCCTTCCATCCTTTTGAGGTCAACAAAATGAAGACCCAGATTGCTGACTCTGTAAACCTCTTAAAAATGGCTGGAAAGCACTGGGAAACGGTATGTAAGTTTAAGTGCTATTGCTATTGTTAAATAGCTAGCTAAAATATCTTCCCTTTTTATTCACAATATGGGTGTCATCAATTCCCAAGCTTCAGAAATTTCCCTTATACCTCTGTCACCCTTGATAAATTTGTCTTTTTAGATATTCATCTATTTTCTCTAGAAAGAGCCCACTTTTCTTACACAAATTTGAATAATATTGATGGAATTCTTCTTGTGTGTCTGCATTGTCTATTACAGAATCTTCCTCTTATAATTTCAATATTTTTCTCTTAAATATTTTATATTCTGTTTACTGGTTTAAAATATTGTCCTTCATCTCAATTGGTGTGTGCATGTGTGTGTGTGTATAAATGAATCTATGTATATCTATATATAACATATACATATATGCATACTTATGTATAATAGATAGAGATACAGATACAGATAGAGATACAGATAGAGACAGATACATATATACCTAAATACTGTTATGGAATGTCCTCTTATCTCTCTTTCTCTTTTGTCACTTTTCTTTCATAGAATGTTAATAAAAACACTTTTAGATTGGAGCTCCATTTAGGCCTTGCCTGAATAGAATAAAAGACAAGGGTTCACCCATTCTGAACCTTCTCCCAACATCACAGAATGTTTTAGCCTATCTTTTATCTCCCTGATGTCTTCTTTTCACATTCAGTCTTTTATACTATTGCAAAGTTCAGTGTAGCAAGAATTCCTTGAATGATAAAGCCTCTGAGTCACATCCAGTGAAACCAGTTGCACATCCTTCCAAACTAAGGAAACTGGGACATGATATGCATGAATGCATACTTCTAATGGATGCTGTTGTATCCTGAGCTGAAAAGAGGCTTCTTTGTATCATGAACAGATATTCTTCCTAGACATCAGCCATGGCCACAGTCTATTTCCTTCCTCCTTTCTTCTGTACCTTTCTTAGTAGTATAGGATTCAGGACTGAATGATTCTGCTAATTTTGATTTGACTCAGTTTTACATTTTTCCAACCTTAAATTCAGGTCTTCCTTAATTGTAATTTTTTAAAAAATAAACAAACATTTGTACTCATGGGTAACCAAATTCATTTTTATATTTTCTTGACTGCAAGAACTGAACGTTTTCTACAAACTGCCTTTCATAAGAGAAGTATTTTAAAGATATTTGTATGACCAACTTCTTGTCTTCACATTGATGATGAGAGATAGCAGAGGTCAGGAGAGAAGCACCTGTGATCAATACTACATCCAAATCTAAATCAGCTAATACTGTCTGAGACTGTGTCTTGTCTTGCTATGAGGTCAGAGTGGACAAAAATAACCATAATTGATTAACAATAATGTAACTATTTTTCTGTGCCTTGCTGCCTAATGCATAGAGTGCAGGTGTATTGTTTAACTGGAGGACAGCATCATAAAACCCAGAAAAAAATTAATTAGATAAGCATATTTTGAAAATCTTTCTGGTTCAGATTAGTGATATTATGTATACGGGCATCAAATATGAAGTCATGTATTTGAGATGAGTGGCTGTACAAATTGAAATAACAAATAAACAAATTCATGTTTCATACCCAACCCAATACATCCTTGGAAGTTGTATGTGCAATGGTATCAGCAACTAATCCTTAAACAGAGTTTTAACTTTAACTATACTATCTATATACCAAATGCTAGTTATTTATTTTCACAGCACTAAACATCTCAGATCTAGGTTCCCTTGGAAGTGTGGCTGCCCCAATCTTCCTTCTCTCTACAGTATATAAAACATCATTGTCATATGTCAAAATCCTGTAATTTTCTGTGTTAAATTTACATAAAGCAATCACTTTCTCATCTGATGGTTTACTTATTCATGTATTTGTTTTATATTAAGTAACAAGTAAAAGAAATGAAAAATAAATACATTAAACAACAGCCTAGTGAAAAAGTGCCACCGTTTTCCATGGGAAAGAGAGGCACCAGGGCTGAAATGCAAAAATTTTTCCTACCGGCTCTGTGGGCATGGCTGTGGGTGTGGCTTGGTATAATAGTAATAGCAACCGGGGGTAATTGGGGCAATTTTTTACCAATTCAAATCATCCCTCTTCCAAGGTGGACCAAGGTGGGCCGACGTGGTTGAATTGCACCCCTGACAGGCATATACTTAAATCTTCCCCAGCAAATTCTATAATCATTTAAAGTGTTTAAATTGGGCGCCATTGTCTTCTTTGTGCTTTACCCTCCTAGATGAAGAGAATGACTTCTTTTGCAGATACATTCTCAGTCATTTATCTTTTCCCAGTTCCACAAAGAATCACAACATAAATATTTCTTTTAAATTAACCTTGAAGGATTCCAGCCTCTAGAAAATATTTCTGCTGGGTAACTTATATTACAGAAAATACATCATCAAGATGACACTGCTTTTATTATATATTAGTGGAATACTTCGTCTGTACCGCTGTAATATACTACCCTGCCTGGGTTGGTTTGATGATAGATGGCTTGGTAAAAAATAAGGTCAGCTGTCAAAGCCTTATTCCAGAGGCTGTATCTGGAAAGTTTTCTTGAGATAAGAGAAGTCTTTTCATTCCTAAAGAAAGCAGTTTAAAATAAATTGAATTGCTGTAGAACTGTTTCTTTCTATAATATATACATGGAAATGCACATATAAACAGACTGACTCACATACACACTGTAATCATGCCTTTGAAATAATTGGTAGCACCTTAGGCAATAAAAATCAGAAAGCTTGTTCATAATCCAAATATTAATATGGACATTCAAGTGTGAGAGAAAAAACAGTTGCTCCCAGCAATGAAAACTGTGTCCTTATTAGACCCCAATATCTCTGGTTTTGGTTAGGCAAAGATCTCAAGTTTTTGAATTATCTAGTATTTCTGTGGCTTTTTTATCTCTTTCATATTTTTAGGAGTCAGGTGTCAGTGTTTTGTTTAGCATGTTTAGTTGGCCATAATTGCTATTTTACTTTATTTTTAAGCAATTTACTATTCTTGTCTTTGACTTGTTTGGCCTTTAGTTGTTTTTATATCATGTCTCTTAAATAAATATCTTAATGACTTGAGAATGTGCATTCATTATGGTGATTCCCATACGGTCTCACTAATGCAACAATCTGAAAAAAAAAGTTTAAATATGATAAAAAGGAAAAAATAATGGATTTTAAAAGGTTTTCCCGGTTCAACTAAAGTATGTGTTTTCCTGTGTCTGAAAGATGCTCAAGCTTCTTTGCTCACTGATGATGTCTCTCTATAGGCAATAGTTATTCCCTGCTGATTTTATGCATATTTTAAAGTGTGACTTATAATAAATGAAGCGAGGGAGAGACTAATGTGAGAAGAAAATTCTTCCTGCCAGATGATTGTTTATTATACATGGTTGAAATGTGCCAGACTGCCTTCCAGGATGATCAGGTTATATATTAATTGAAGCTAACAGAATTCTCTTGATTGGCCCAAAACACTACAAGAAAACATAATAGCATTATTAGGTCTATGCATGCTTCAAATATGATCCACAGTACTTCTAACGTCCCGTCCACACAGTAGCTCTCTGCTGTTCATTAAAGCAACCTCTTTTTTTTCTGTTTTCCATATGTGCTTGGAAAGAGGTACATCTGCTTTAAATAATTAATTTAATACTGCTCTTAAAACAGCCCTGAATTTTGGTTAGGCTCTTGCCCTTACACAAGACACAAAACACTCCTTTCAAACCAGTTTTGAAATATTTTTAGTTGTGTGTTTGGTTGGTTGGTTAGTTGGTTTCTGTATGTATAGATCTAATTGCATCCATGCAATTAGTCCACAAATTAGAATAGGTGTGAGAGAGTTCCAACTTTTAAGAGATGTAACATAGAGTATAAGAACATCTTCTATTTCTTGCCAAAATTGGCAAATTGTTCCAAGCGGTCATGGTGTTTGTGCTCTCTTGGTCCTTTATAATTGACATCCTGTGGGTTGCAATTTCTAAAAATTAATCAAATTCTGTAATTGAATGTTATGCAGCTATTATGACTACTCACAAGTGAGCAACAGAAGATGTCCCAATGATCCAACATGATCTGACACAATAAAACATTGATGACAGGTTTGGCTGGCAGACCTACATTTTCACTAGAAATGATAGAGCAAAGCCACCAACTCAATCAAACAGAAATGATAGATTATAGGTAGGATAAAAGAATGATTTAAATAGCATCTTAAATGTGGTTTGGTTGACTTTTTTTAAGTAATGTCAGTCCCAACCTCTTGAGTCAAGCAAGTACAAAATGAGAGTAAAATTGACATGAATATGGATATAACTTGATTAATTAGACCATTCTGCTCCTAATAGATATTTTTGTACAACCGAAGCAATGTACTTATATGGTACTAAGTGTGACTATCTATGGAGATTCTCAGTTATCTAGGTCATGGTTGTCCCAAAGGTACTTTTTAAAGAGGAACTGGACTTCCTTGTTTTTTTTTTGAAGATGTTTTGCTTCCCATCTAAGAAGCTTCTTCATCTCTGACTGGCCCTTGAAAAAGTATCTTTGGGAGAAGTGTGAATATATATTTTCATAAATTCTTCTATTATTTTAATTTATTCCTTTCATCATTGTCCCAGGGACATTAAACCCAACATTTACTTCCTTTATTTGAATGTATTTGGCCTAGGCATATCCAAACTGATTCATCCCTTCACTGCCATGGTTTTCACTGCCATACATTAAATAGCTATTGTAGAAATCACTCGTAAGTTACAATATTAAATAAAATCAGATAATTTGCATTTGCAAACTAGTATTTGCATTTCTATCTTTGGAAGTTTCTAAGCCTACTTCTATTACACAGATGGAGACAAACAGATTTCTCTTTGACAAGCTGGAAAACAGACAAGTGCTTGGCATACCAAGAAATTTTGAGGGCCTCGCAAGAACCATTTTGGAAAAATGCACTTGAAAAATCTAATGGCTATCTGAGCTAACAAATGCATGGGAAAAGCAATGAAAAGCAGGTGACAATTTCTGAAATACATAGCTTGAAATACACAATTCATTCATTTGGAAACTGGAGATGATTTATGTCCTTTGTGTAGAATGAAATTAGTCTTACTCACAGAGCAGATTGCAGGACCCACTTAATATCTTAGTTTTAATGAGACCAGAAGATTTTCTATGACCATATTCTTATAAAATTAATCTACAGAATTGAAAAATTATTTCTGAAAAATGTTTTGGCCCTTTCCCAATCTTTTAGCATACTATTATTTTGTGAAGAATCTGAAGAAAGTGTTAGAATGTTATCCATCTCTGAATGTCTCAAATGATATGGAGGTGTCAGGATTAACCTCACTTGTGTTTAGTTTGATCATGATTCATGAAAGAAAAATAAATCTGTATACCTTTAGAGAGTTGGAGAAAGGTCAGTCATAAAATAACCTTTACAGCTCATGAAGTTTTGACTTGCATTTAAGCCAGCTGTCAAGCATGTTATTCAGAATTTCATAACACCTTTCCTTTCCAAAATTCTCTCACTATCCTTTTCAAATCCTTTTCCTTTTTGCTCTTCATTTTTACCACCACCTCCAGCCAATTGAAGGTTGCAACAAAACTATTTTGATCTCTGTGTACAAAAGAGTTTGTGGAACAGAATCATGAAATCTCTGCATGCAGTAAGTAAAATATTATTCCTTTTTCTTATAGAAATATTTTAATCAAATATATGCAAGGTATCTATTTCTAGTTGAAATTAAGGTTGCTGAAACTTGACTTTACTACATTTATGTTCAATTATCCCCATATTTCATTATCTTTTATGTTAGAATATACCAAGAAAATAGCATTAAAGGAGAAAGGTTTTTCCCCTACATTCCATGACCACTAAGAAACTATTAACACAAATTGAAAAACTGTCCATTGGACAAAGAGTACCACAACTATTATCGATAAAACATTCCTGGAATAGCATTATTGATAAAACATTCCTGGAATAGCATGTCAAGGTCTGTAGGGTTGTTCAACTTCATTCTACCAACATCCTAAACACAACTCTAGCTTTATAAGGGAGGATTCTGACATAGCATGTTAGGAATATAAGTCACCTAACAGGTATTTGGGTTAGAAATATATAAACCAGGATAAACATTTTAAAACTGTATCTTTAAGAAAATGCAAAATTATTCAAACACTACTCTCTATATGTCTCCCTGTATGCACTCATTCTCCTAACGGGGAATTACCTCAACATAGCAATATCAATAGCACTTAGACTTGCATACTGCTCCATAGTATTTTACAGCACTAACTGGTTTACTGAGTCAGCATATT
Source organism: Notechis scutatus (assembly GCF_049901735.1). Lineage (NCBI taxonomy): Eukaryota > Metazoa > Chordata > Lepidosauria > Squamata > Elapidae > Notechis > Notechis scutatus. The sequence goes on along the minus strand of NC_142010.1, from coordinate 39,430,851 downwards.
GCTCCCAACAATCTGGGTCCAGATCCTTCCAAATCTATCTGTTTTCCAATCCTGCCAGGTTTTGGTTTTAATAGCTATAGGTGGATAACATGTGCAAATAAATGTATAGATATTGTGTACAATAACATGCATAATATGGAAAAGAATCTCAAGTTTGGGAATGCAACCAGTCTTAAATATTAGAGATTATTACCACTGGACTGGATCTAGGTTTAGCAATATTTGAGCTTTCACATTCTTCTCTCCTATCAGTTTTCTCCCATCAGCTTTTAAAACTGAAATCCTAAAGTAGATGTTCTTCAGTAAAAGTTGCCAAGTAATATTTAGAAAATGTATGTAGGTATTAGGAAGTACCATGCCTGACTAAATATTACATGAGAGTTATCTCGAATATGAAAGGGACAAATTTATCCTTGTACAAAATTAAAGGCAAATTATATTTGTTGAGAATTCATCACTCCAAATGTAAACTTATACCCATATTGCTTTCTCTCCCTCTCTTTATTTCTCTTCTTGGACTCTACACAGCAAGTTATCCATCTTCCACTCTTCCACTCTTGTTTTCTTGGATGATGCTGTATTAATGTAAACAACTTGTTCTAGATCAGGGCTGTCAAACTCATGGTCCACGGGCCAGATGCCTCAAGCACTGGCCATGCCCAGTTTAATGAAGGGGAAAAAAGTTCTGATATGTCATGTGATGCCATCATGATGACACAAGTTTGACACCTCTATGCTAGATGAACCTATATTTGTAGTTATCAATTTTTCTTTCTAATAAAACATGACAACCCCCCCAAAAAATTCTCAATCTTGCTTGAGTGCCTCTGTTAAAGTATGCATTAATAACAGTTTTCTTGTTTTGATATAAGTAGCAAAGTAAGCCTAAGAATAATAAGTTGCTGAAGGCCACGGAGCAAAAATGATATGTAAACCAGTGGTTGTTTCAATGATAGCTTGCAAACACACTCATGAAAGACCTTGGGGGGGGGGAGGCACTCTTTCATTTATACCACTTATTGACAGTTGTCCATCCTTCTTTCATATAAACAATAGTGTAATCTGGACACTGAGATTTTGAGAGAAAGTCTTGCTTTGAGAAATGAAGTGTCAGTTCTGCAATGAGATAATGCAAGAGAAGGTCAAGGTTGACAAATCAATGGCTGGATAATGCCTCAGAGGCATTCCATGTTAGTCCATGAAAGATAAAGGAGCAATCTCTCCTTCAGCTTGATTCTAAACAATGGAAACCATTATAAATAAATGATCATAATCAGACTTAATTTGTTTTGGACAATTTAGTGACAACACAATGAATTAATTTCTAGGAAAGCAAGCAGGAATCAAGTTAAAGGGAAAATGTACAAAATAATATTTCCCTCAATCACTAAACCATGTTTTATTAAAATATTAACCTGCTGGGAAATATTTTCTCTAAGCATTTGAGACAAATTTCTCTCATTATTTCCTGCTTGCTTTGCAGTCAGGAGAGGCTCTATATGGCATTGAAATATCAAAACTTTCTTATTCAAGCTTCCTGCCTATATGCCATTTACTGTACTTATTTTCAAGTTGGAAGGATGTGGACCGCAGTTTGCTGGCTTGAAAGTAGATCCTAAAATCAAGTTTCTTTCTTGCCCAGAATAACATCAGCTTGCTTTGAGTAAAACTGGGTTTTGATTATGCTTTTGGCCGACCTTTGCCAAACTGGCAGCTAATGTTATAAATCAAGTGAAAGAAATAAAGTAAAAGCAAAATGATTGTGTGAAGAGAAAGTAAAAGTAAATGATAGAAAATCGATTGATTCCTCCAATACAATGAATAGATAGTGGTTGAAAGTAGAAAGGATGAGGAGTATACTTTGAATGGGAAGAAAAGAATTATGCTGCCAACAGCCACAGGTACATACTACTAAAATATAGTATGATGAAATGATGAGTTGAGAGTGGATAAAGGAAAAATAAAGACTATGAGGGAACAATTGCTGGGAAAAAAATGAAAATTAAATAAGTATATTGCACAATCTGTGTTTTGTGTGTGTGAGAGAGAGGGGGGAGGAGAGAGAAAGAAAGAGAAAGAAAAAGAGAGAAAGGGGGGAGGGAGAGACAGAGAGTGATGTGACAGTTGCATAGCATGTTGCCAAAGGCAGCAAAGAACATTTATGATTCAGAGGCAGAGAAAATGAAGAGGAATTTTGATGGAAATAAAACATTCTTTTAGAAGTGGTGAAAAGGACTACTGCAATAACACCCAGTAGATTATGTGGGATTAAAAAAAAATTAAGAGTGGGAATGATTTGATATAAAATGAAAAAAATGCTGCAAGGAATATTTTAGAAATTTGTATGAGAATGACAGTGATATTTTTTTTAAAATGTAATTGAATCAAATGCTATAAATAATACTATCCAAAAAGAACTGATGAAAGGGAAATCATGAATATTATGAAGATCTTGACAAATGATAAGGCTCCAGGTATAAAAATATAGAGAATCTTCCAGCATTTTTCCTTTCACTCTCCAAGAAAACGTCTGAATCTGAGTCATAATTTTGCCTTCCTGCTAGCTTCTGAAAGTTTCAGAAAGCTTGAGAGGGCTTAGAACAGAGGTGGTATTCAGCTGATTCACACCAGATTGGGAGATAATTGATGTGGGTCACCGAACCAGTAGTGACTTCTGGCTGGCCATGCCACCGAACCAATTGCCTGGTTGCAGCTTGCTCACTTGCCCCACCTACCTGATTCTAGCTCGCCCGCCTAGTCACTCCTCACTCCACACTGGGTCCTTGTGTCTTAACCTGCCTTCCCACATAGTGCCTGGCCCTGTGCCCCAACTGAGCAGCTCTGATCTTCCTGCTGAAAAGTAAGCCTGCCCCCCGGAGCTTGCCTCCCCCTCCCCCACCATCCCTTGAGCTTGCCAAGCCCCCCCCCCCCCACTGTTCTCAGGCTCACTTGGGTTGTTTTGTTGATGTCACGACCTCATCCCAGGCGAGAGCACTGGCTGCCCCATCCCCAGGCTCATCTGGTGGGACTGGGAGGGAGGATGTCCCAGGTTGCACATGTTGTGTGCAATTTGCTGTGGCCGCACCTTTCTTCCTTTCCCCCGGGAGAAGGAGGAGGGGCAACGGAGGTCAGAGCATGCTGTGGCCATGCCTTTCTTTGTTCCCCCTGGGGAGAAGGAGGATGTGGGCAATGGAGCCCAGAGCATGCTGTGGCCGTGCCTTTCTTCCTTTCCACCAGGGAGAAGGAAGACATGGGAACTGGAGGCTGAAGCAGCAGCACCACTTATTTTCTTCCTTCTCCCATGGGATGCGCCACTTCCAGCCTGGCCTGGCCAGTGGGTAGGTGGCCGGGCGGCCCTTGAGGGGCAACTCTATTACCCTGGGGCTGAGGGGGTGGTGGAGGTGCCCTTGTGCAGCAGCCCTGGTACTTCTGCCTGCCTTGCCTTCCTGGAATACCACTGCTGTGAATGTTCACTTTCTTCCTTTCATCCCCCAGGACTGCCGCCACCCGCATCCTCCTTCTCCCAGGAGGAAAGGAAGAAAGGCACAGCCGCAGCCTGCTTGGGCCTCTGTTGCCCGCATTGTCCTTCTTCCCGGGGGAAAGGAAGAAAGGCACGGCTGCAGCATGCTTGGGCCTCCGCTGCCCCCCACTGCCGCTCCCATTGCCTGCTTTCTCCCTTCTCATGCTGCCAAGTAAGTCACCTAGAGACTATCCTTCCCATCCTCCCAGCCCCATTTCTATCTTGCCACCAAGGGCCGGACCCTATGCAAAACGTGCATAGGCTCAGTGCCCCAAGTCCAGATTGCTGGACACCGTCTGGGGATGTTTGTGCAGCCCTTGTGGCATCTGCTGTGATGGGTATGCACGAGGTTTTAGCTCCTTGGGGGTTACCAGCTTTCCCAGCTTCCTGTGCCAGATCGGAATGCCCTGTTTTCTGGGAGTCAGCGGGGCTGCAGACAACGGAAGGGTCTCCTCTTGATTGGGGAAGGGAATTGGGCTGTGGGGTCCTGCTGCAGCCGAAGGAGAAAGTGGCATTAGGCTTTTCATGAGGGGAGAAGCTACCAGCAGCAGAGTGTTCTGACTGGGAGAGCAGGATCCCAGCTGCATCCCATAGCAGCCTCCTGACAAGGTTTGTGTGTGTGTGTGTGTGTGTGTGTGTGTGTGTGTGTGTGAGAGAGAGAGAGAGAGAGAGAGAGAGGAAGAGGAAGGGAGAGAGAGGAAGAGGAAAAAATAAAGAGATAAAAAAGAGAAAGAAAGAAAAAGACAAAAATAAATAGGAAGAAAGAAAGAAAAAGAAATAGGAAGGAAGGTGGAGAGAGAAAAAAACCTCTGTGCTATTATTTTTAATTGAAAAGGAATGGCTGGGAGGGGAGGGGCCAGGCGAGGCACCCCTTGTTATGAGAGACATTGAGTTGGCCACACTCACCCAGTCACATGACCACCAAGCATGGCCATCCAGTCACATGACCACCAAGTATGGCCACCCAATCACATGACCACTAAGCATGGCCACACCCACCCTAGTCATATGACCATCAAGCCACACCCACCAAATAAGCCACGCTCACAGAACCGGTAGTAAAAAAAATTGAATCTCACCACTGGCTTAGAATCATAGAATCATAGTTTGGAAGGAATTTTTGAGGTCTTCTAGTCCTACCCTCTGCCCAAGGCAGAGATATTATTACATCCCAGACAAATTGTTTTCCAACTGTTTCTTAAAAACGTCCAGTGATAGGGCACCCACAACTCTAGGAGACAAGCAGTTCCTTTGATTAATTGTTGTCACTGTCAGGAAAATTCTCCTTAGTTCCATGTTTGGTGTCTCTTCAACCCATTGCTTCTAGTCCTGTCCTCAGGCTTTGGAGAATAAGTTGACCGCTAATAAGAAGACCGCTATCGTGTCTCCCCTGGTCCTTCTCTTTACTAGACTAGCCAAGCCCAGTTCCTGAAACCGTTCATTCTTTTTTTTTTCTTCTTCTTCTTTGCACTCTTTCTAGATTCTGAGCATCTTTTTGTAGTTTGGTGACCAGAATAGATGCATGGCCTTGCTAGTGATGTACAGAGCAGTACTGACACTTTTATTATCTTGATGCTATCTCTGTGTTCATTCAGTCTAGGACTACATGGACTTTTTCAGCAGCAGTAGAATGCTGCTGATTCATATTTAAATGGCAATCCACTAGGACATCTAGACCTCTTTCACAGTTACTACTGTTGAGCTAGATATAGCCTATTTGATACCTGTGCATTTGATTTTTCCTGCTTGAGTGCAGGACTTTACTCTTCTCATCACTGAATTGTACCTTGTTGGATAGGCCCCATGCTCAAGTCTGTCAAGATCCTTCTGAATCTTGTGTGTATATTCCAATTTGTTGACAATTTCCTCCAACCTGTTGTCATCAGCAAATTTGATGGGCACTACTTCTATCTGGTCCACTGACCACTAAAGTTTGGGGACACTTTGAAAAAAATGAAATAAGTAAATAACATATTTTATCTAATATTACTGTGACCAAAATGTATGAAATTCTGACAAGATCACCAGAAAGCCTATTACTGGCATTTCTCTTAAACAGAGAACTAAGTCTCTGCTCTTGGAGTTCCCAAAATATTATTTCAAAGTTAAGGAATATCTATTTCCCAGGATCTTCCTACTGTTCATAGATGTTCAACCAAGGGCAGGACAAAACAAAGTATAATCCAAGTAAAATGCTTTAGTGATTAAATAAATGCTTTCTTCTCTGTTGGAGAAACTTAATCCACAGAACTATACTAGTGTAGTGAAACTAGACTTTTAAAAAAGTAAAAAAAAAGGCTATGCAAATCCAATATATTAAACAAAAATTCATATTGCAAAGTATTTATGATGATGGTGACTACCCCATTCAAACTTTCCTCCTCATGTGTGCACATTGGGCTTTCTATCTGGCTCAAGGCTATGTAAACAGCATGACGGATAATGAGGACTTATTATCTTTTCCTTTTAGTTCAGTGCTTTAATCAGAATCCTTCCTCTGAAGAGACATGGATGATGACTAGAGGACACGGAGAGTTAATCAGTACAAGTTCCTATATTGATGAAAACAATGTAATGGAAGTGAGAGTCAAGTGGAGGATTAAATATTCCATGTTAGTATACAAGATGAATTGCTCAGAGTTAGGGATTATACAAGTTGATGGGCCATTTTAATTGTAAAGGCAAAAACAATTTAATAGCATTTGTTACCATGTTTAAAAGCTGTTAACTTTTAAGTTGTTTGGAATGCAGATGCAAAATGGTTGGAGGAAACTTTTCAGGTGGGAATGAATTAAAACTTTCATTTTATGCTGTTTTGTTTTAAGATATGTAAACCACATAGAAGTGTTAGATGAGTGGCATACAAACCATTGTATAAAGAAAACAAATACACATGTACAGTAGATGTATATCTTATAGTTAAATCTTCTTTAGGAATTAGATAGATCAGGGATCTCCAACCCTCAGTCTGTGGACTGGTACAGGTCTGTGGCATGCCAGAAACTGGTCTGTGTAAACAAGCAAAGCCTCATCTGCAGGATGCAGGCAACACACGAAACCATGCCCCCTCCAGTCCACAAAAACCTCTTTCCACAGAATCAGTCCCTGAGGGCCACTGAGATAGATGGTTTAATTCTATGCTATTCTTAAAAATTGATTGATTGATGCATGCATGCATGCATGTGTGTATGTTCCCTTTCACCTTAAATTAATAATTCTGTTCCATATGAACACATATACCTAATTAAACTTTATAGGAATCTTGTCATTAGGATGAATAACAAACTAGCTTTCCTGCTCTTAATGAACAGATCAGATTGCTCTGAAGTCCTCTAATTGGTTGTTTTGGAGTTGCAAGTTGCCAACTTGACCTTTAAAATACACTGGATATCTGTAAGGACAAAGGCTGTTGATCTGCTATTTATTTTGTCTTCTTCCTTAGAATCTTAGAATCTGGTATGCCATCATGGTTAAATCTAAAATAGAGAAGAAAATGTGTTTTTTTTTTTGTATTGGATCTCATTCCTGGACAATAAGAAAGAATGCCACTAGATACAATTACACCAAATACCAAGCTAGTTAAAGAATAACCTTTTGGGGCACACACGTATATTACCCAAGAACTTACATATTAGAGAAGAAGGATCAAACTTCTGGCATATTCCAAATACCAAACCAATAGTTCATTAAGCACTCTGAATATCTCCAGATAAAGTCAGAACCTCAGTCATAGACCCAATTTGAAACAGGAAACTAAATATTTTTCTTTATTTCTCTTTAGGTGACTCCAGTGACATTCCAATCACACGCATGGCATCACTTGGCTCCTATCGCTTTTGGGGGATAAAAATAACTTCCTTCCCCTGATAATAGGATGGTCTAAGTAAAGGTGCCATCTATTAAAACAGAGACCAAGCATGCCACTGTCAGCAATATAGGTTTTCTGTTCAGTTTTTTTTCCTTTTAAACATTCTAAAGCTAAAGTTTTTTTTCCTTCTTCTTTGTTTTAAATTTTAGCGAGCGCTAAATAACATAATTGAATTTACGGTTTTCTTAAAATCAAATCTACTTCACCATCTCTGTCAATAGAACAAAATTTAGAGGTGCCTTTTCCTCTTCTGGTTGAAATTCAACAGGTGATGACAATGAGCATTGTATTTTCCCCCCCCAGCAATCGGGGAAGGGATCAGATATTTACTCTTCAGTGTATCATTGAGGGGGAAAAAGGTTCATTTCATATTTGTTGAAAGTGTACAAAAAAGTGAATATACTTGAATTATGGAAATATAATGCAAATATGGAGTTGACATTTGGTTGCTGAATATGTTAAGCATAATATAGACTGAATGCTTAATGAATAGTTCAATAGTGAACAGGTTGTAAGACATGATTTGAATTTAGACGATGAAGTGTTAAGGATTGAGAATTTGAACCTTTTTCAAAGCAAATGTTGGAACAGGTGATGGAATGGGGAGAATAGATATGAAAATTAATGTATCAAAAGCCAAAATTGTCTGTCTGAAAAGAAAGTTGAATAAATGATGAGAAACTATACATATGGCAAGAAATTAGAAAAAAAAATAGGTGAATGTGTATGTACATGGATAGTATCAGTATCTAATCCATATAATTAGGGCAGTTTTTAAATTTTGAATCTTGATTGACAGCTGCCCAAAGTTGGTTAGAAGTTGAGTGGCTATATACACATTTTAAATAATTAAATTACCTTTTCACTAAATGGAGAAGGTGAAGAACTAATTACATTTTCACTAAAGCGAGAAGGTGGAATTAATGTTTGTCAACAAAAGCAAAAATATATGTGTATTTGGAAGTGAGAGGTTTGTCAGCAGAAACGTATAATAAGTTCAATGTGAGAATAAGATATTTAAGTATGCATGGTAAAGCAAAAGTTACCGTTAAATATAAATAATGACTGCATAAATGAGGATGAATAAGTCCAAATTGAATCCAATTCAATCCAAAGTGGTGAGTAAGAAATACTTTTTTGGAAATAAAATGAATGGGGATTGTGCTGCAAAAGAAATCTTTGAAGGAAGACTCAATGGGTACAGAATGTTGAGAGAAGCAATCTGTATGCTTTTTGAAGATTGTAAATTTAACCCGAACAAGGAGTCCTGCAGCAGCTCTTCATAACTTGAACAGAAAGAAGTTCTATCACCACAGATGGCAAAGCCCAGCTCTTAGTGACATCCTATCAGGCAGGGAGTCAGACAGTAAATGGAATGAGATGAGAACAGCAGAAAGAAAGCACCCTAAGACTAACTATCTCAGACAAAAAGCAAAAGAAGAAATGAAGAGAAAATTCAAAGGAAATGCTTAACTCTCTGTATACACAGCAGGTCAGTAGGTGGGTAATGCTGAATAATCAGTGCAATTGATACCATGCTTCTAAAAGAGAAGAAAGGGAAGATCAAGAAAATCATAGTTCAGGTGGAGCTGATGAGATCTTCAAAATGAAGGAGCTGAAAGTTTCAAGAAGGAAAGAAAACACAAGAAATAATCTATGTATATGGAGGAAACAAGGAAGGTAAATTACAAGGATATGATGGAGAACAGTGGATCGTGTTGATTTAAATTTATTATTATTATTATTATTATTATTATTATTATTATTATTATTATTATTATTATTATTATTATTATTATTATTATTATTATACACAAAAATGACAGTATACACAGCAAACGAGATAACCATGCTGAGTTTCATATCACAAATCACTAGTCGAACACTTCCCAAGTGTTTAGGACTGTGTGATGTATCGGCAGATTATGAGAGCAGATCCCAGTAAGGTGGCCTTCTGCAGCTGACCAATGGTGATCTTGCCAGCGCCAATTGTTTTTAAGTGCTTGCCTAGGTCTTCAGGCACAGCACCCAGTGTGCCGATTACCACTGGAACCACCTGCACTGGTTTATGCCAGAGTCTCTGCAGTTCGATTCTCAAGTCCTGATATCTGGTGACTTTTTCAAGTTGTTTCTCACTGATTCTGCTGTCACCAGGTATGGCAATGTCGACGATCCACACTTTTTTCTTCTCCACAATCGTGATATCTGGGGTATTGTGTTCCAAAACTTTGTCAGTCTGTATTCGGAAGTCCCACAGTAGTTTTGCATGCTCATTTTCGACCACTTTTTCAGGCTTATGATCCCACCAGTTCTTTGCTACAGGCAGATGGTAGTTGTGACACAAGTTCCAGTGGACCATCTGAGCAACTGTGTTGTGACATTGTTTGTAGTCAGTCTGAGCTATTGTCTTGCAACATCTCACTATGTGATCAATGGTTTCATCTGCTGCTTTGCAGAGTCTGCATTTGGGGTCATCAGCAGATTTTTCTATTCTGGCTTTGATTACATTAGTTCTGATGGCTTTTTCTTGGGCTGCAAGAATCAGGCCTTCTGTTTCTTTCTTCAGTGTTCCATTGGTCAGCCATAACCAGGTCTTTTCCTTGTCTACTTTTCCTTGGATCTTTTCAAGGAACTGTCCGTGCAGTGCTTTGTTACACCAGCTGTCAGCTTGAGTTTGCATCCCTGTTTTTCTATATTGATTCTTGGTTTGCTGCACTTTGAGCAGCTTCCTCTTGTTGACCTCCATCAAAGCTGGTTCAACACTGTCTTTCATATAATCTGCCAGAGCATGCTTCTCTTCTTCGACTGTCTGCTTCACTTGCAAAAGTCCTCTGCTGCCTGCTTTTCTGGGCAACTATAGCCTGTTGACGTCACTACGTGGGTGCAGCTCATAGTGTATGATCATCAGTTTTCTTGTTTTCCTATCCAAGCTGTCCAGCTTTGCCTGTGTCCAGTTTATGATCCCAGCAGTATATCTGATGACAGGTATGGCCCAGGTATTTATAACCTTGATGGTGTTAGCGCCATTCAGTTTGCTTTATAGAAGTTTTCTGATCCTTTGTGTGTATTCTTTGCTGACCACATTTTTCACTTGCCCGTGCTTGATATTATCCAGCTGTAGTATGCCCAGCTATTTGTAGACTTCGGATTGGTGGTACTTGATGGTTTGTCCATTGGGCATTTCAATTCCATCACTTTCTACGATCTTCCCTTTCTTCAGTGTCACTGTGGTGCATTTGTCCAGGCCAAACTCCATGCTGATGTCGGTGCTGAAAATTGTATTGTCTGTATTGAACTGTATTGGTCAGTGACTGGATTTAAATTTCTGATTGTCCGTATAACTTCATATCATCCATGTACAGCAGGTGAGAGATTTTCTGTGAATTTTTAGCAGTTTGATAACCCAGGTTAGTTTTCTGTAAAATTGTTGATAGGGGGGTCATGCCGATGATGAACAGCAGAGGTGACAAAGAATCACCCTGGGAAATCCCTCTTTTGATGTTGACCAGTTGTAGCTTTCACTTCCAATAAACAGTTCTGTTTTCCAGTGCTTCATCACATTTGCAGTGAAAGTACCAATGCACTTGCATATTCCGATGACATCCAGGCACTTGATGATCCAGCTGTGCAGTAGTGAATCAAATGCTTTCTTGTAGTCAATCCAAGTTGTATGCAGATTTGTTTTTCGGCTTGTGCAGTTCTTTAAAATCATTTTGTTGATCAGGAGTTGATCTTTTGTGCCTCTGCTTCCTCCTTTGTTTCCTTTCTGCTCAACTGGCAAGATGTTATTTGCTTCTAGGTAGTCCTGGATCCTGTCAGCTATGATGCTGGTCAGCAGCTTGAACATGGTTGGCAGACATGTTATTGGCCTGTAATTTGCAGGTATTGCCCCTTTTGCTGGATACTTCTATATCAAGTAGGTTTTCCCAGCTGTTAACCATTCACTGATGTTTCCTGTCTGCAGCATCTCATTGAATTGTTTGGCCATTTTACCATGCAGGCTGGTCAGGTATTTGAGCCCAAAGCCATGCAGTTGATCATTGCCAGGCGATGTCCAGTTCTTGATTTTTTTCACCTTGTTGCTTATCATTTCAGTAGTTATTTCCAGTTGGTTCATTTTGTTCTTGGAGAATTTCATCTCAAAGTCTCTGATCCACCCAGCATTTTTGTTATAACATTTCTCAGTCTCCCATAGGTCTTTCCAAAACTGAGTAGTTGCCATTTTGTCAGGTTTTTCAATTTTCGTATCCCCTGTCTGATTCAGACTCTGATAAAACCATCTTTGGTCTGATTGGAACAATTGGTTTTGTTTGTACTGGATGACTCTGGCTTCATATCTTTCAATTTTTGTTGCTGTTGCTATTATCTGCTGCTTCACAATTTCCAATGCTTCGTCAATTTTTTTTGTGCTGAACCCATTTTTTTTTATCAGATGTTTCTTGATCTTGCTGTTCTTCAGCTTTTTCTCCTGCAAATGCTTCAAGTTGCTTGCATCTGCTCGCAGGCTCTTGACTTTGAACTCCAACCTGATTTTCCACTGCGGTTTTCTAGTCAATTTTCTAAGGGGCTGCGGCTTTTGAATCCCCAGTTCTTCTGTTACTATGACTGCTGTACTGTAAGCAAGCTGATTTGTTTGTTCAATTGATGTTATCTGGACTGCTGCAAGTGCATAGTTCACATCTATCATCAATGGCGCCAAATATTTTCTAGGCACAGTCTTCAATGTTGGAAGCCTTCTTCTTTCTGCATTTGTTGCAGCGTGTGCCAAGATTTTAGCTTTCAGTTCTTGCTGCCTGGCATTGAGTAGTCCTGGTGTTTCAGTGATGACTTCAGGCCCTTGCTGATCCTATTTTTGCAAAATATCTGCATTTTCTTCAAATACAGGCTGTTCAGTTGCTCCAGATGTTATTGGAGTGTTTTCTGCTACCACTTCAGCAGTCTGCTGTTCAGCAGTCTGTGTTCCTGTTTCACAATTTTTCTGTATTTCTTCAAGTTTGACTTCACTGAGCAATTTGTTCTGAGTGATGAATTGTCGTTGATCGGATAATCATAATTCAGTTATCCTTGAGTCTGGATATTCTTGTTTTCATAACTTGTACATCCTTTTTTGATAACCTCGTGTTTCTGGTTCTGCTTTGTAGTAGCATTTCATTACAGTGCAGTTCTCTGACATGGTGTATTTCTACCACTTCTGAGGTTGTTCAGCTTCCAGTAGCCCTGCAGGCCCATGCCCTGTTTGCTCAGCTATGGGACCCGTGGCCTGTAGCCCATTTGTCGACGGATGCCCAGGTTCCCCAACACCTGACGTGGTCCTTGTTAACCCGGGTGACGACCGAGCTGGTATAGGCTTCATTTGGTTGTGTTTCACCATGATTCATTGCATGGGTTGTTGGATGCACTCAGTTCTGCTCCTCGGCCTAGACCTCTCTGACATGGTTGGACCTGCTGGTAGTTTGCACTACCGCCAGCACAGCTCTCAGCTTCATTGGAATAGTTAAGCCCCCCGCCATGTCAAGGCGGCACCCTGTGGGGATTATTATTATTGTTGTTGTTATCATTGTTATCATTATTGTTATTGTTATTATCATTATCAATATTAATATTATCATTAATATTATCATTGTTGTTGTTATTTCATACCTTACATATATTTGCCGTCCTAATTCTTAGTCCTGTGTGTCATTTTCCCTGAAAGGGAATAATGCAGTGGAGATGGATGCCTTCTACCCACTAAAGTATTTTCTTCAGCTTTTTATTACTAACAGCTGCTTTTGTCTGCTTCTTTCATTAATTTGTGAAAAATAATAATTCAAACAGACCTTTATTTATTTATTTTTTTAAAAAAGATGCCTCTCCCTCAACTTTCTCCTTTTTTGGTGTAAAGTAGTCTGAGATTTAAGGACAAGGCTTTTCAGATGCACTACTTTCCAATGTGAGAGTCTATGAAGATGCAACCAGAGGTAATCCTCAATTTACAACCATAATTGAGCCCAAAATTTATGTTGATAAGCAAGACCAGTGTTAAGTGAGTTTTACCCCATTTTACATCCTTTCCTGGCACAACTGTTAAGTGAAACACTGCAGTTGTTAAGTTAGGAACAGATTGTTAAGTGAATCTGGCTTCCCCGCTGACTATGCTTGTCAGAAGTTCTCAAAAGTTGACCACATGACCCATGTGATGTCACGGCAACTGTTATAAATATGAACCAATTGCCAAAAATTGATCATGTGACCATGGGGATGCTGCAACAGTTGTAAATGTGAAAAAAAATGGTCATAAGTCACTTTTTTCAGTGCTGTTATAACTTTGAATAGTCACTAAATGTACTGTTGTAAGTTGAGGACTACCTGTACTGCCCTTGTTTGTGCCTTCAAGTCAGTATTGACTCCTGATGACTATGTGGAGAAGTCTCTGCAGTTTCTCTGGCGAGGTTTTTCAGAAGTGGTTAGGGTTATTGCATGCTTCTTAGGGCTGAGAGAGTCACTCAGCTGGCTTTGTATCCAAGACAGGTTTTCGAACTCACAATCTCCTGATTTTTAGCCCAGTAGATTGCCAGAAATAAAGATTGAAGGCCTTTGAAAACTGGAAGGTTGTTATTATAATCTATTGAAAAACAATGGTTTCTGTTTTCATCATTTATATGGAGAGATAAGAAGAGCAAATGAGTGATTTTTACAGCTTAGACTATGATTGGCCTGGGCAATCCATGAAAGAAACTGGAATTGAGGGACTATTATTTTATTCCATATTGGAACAGTGACCTCTACTGTTTATTTCTTATACTCAGCTTCTGAAGCACTGAATTTTCTGATGCAGCTAAACAAAACTCATTTCAGTTAAAAGCAATAAATGTTTATTATATTCTCACAATCCTTTGCTTTTAAAAATCCCCTTGCAATATATTTTCAAAAAGAAAGCATGTGTTTTTCTTTTTGTTTAGAAAATAAAGCAATGGCATTATAAATACCTGGTCTGTTAATTTCCCACTTGTACATAGTGAAAAATACATTTCTGTTTAAATAAGATAGCTGTAGATCTGGGTCATAATGTATCAAGTACAGCCATTTCTTTTAAGTTTCCTTTCTATTTAGACTATATGCAATTCTGCTTGGGAAATAAAAGAAAGTGTGATCTATCTATCTTTCTTTCTTTCTTTCTTTCTTTCTTTCTTTCTTTCTTTCTTTCTTTCTTTCTTTCTTTCTTTCTTTCTTTCTTTCTTTCTGTTGTGAATCAATAAAAGTGAATAACCTAAATGCAAATTAGGGGTTGAAAACCTGCACACTTGATTGGTCCTTATACAACAACTTGGGATTGGGCCAGAACCAGTCCCTGATTGGCCACTTTTTGGGACTGTTCTTATTGGTTAGTAGTTTGAACTGATTGCACATTTTCATTGGTTAATAAGGCAGCAGCTAACCCTATAAAAGGGTTACTGCTGCCCATAGCATTGCTCTGTTCCATTCTGATTCCTGTTATTATTAAAGAGTTGAAGTCACTGGTCAGATGTCTGGTCTCCTTATTCTCCAAACTTAACACTGGCGACGAAGGTGGGATACGGAGACCGAAGAGCTGACTAATCTACAGAGCAACTAGCAGAGCACGTGGTTGAACACGCACCATCAACGGCAACATGGCCAGCGGTGCCGTACCACCCGCTCCATTCAATCCAGAGACCGAAGATTGGGAGGCCTACATGGATCGTTTCCAGATGTTTCTAGAAACCAAGAATTTGAAAGATGCGACAACCGGCAAAAAAAGAGCTATATTTCTAACGCATTGTGGACCAACCATGTTTAAAATGGCAAAGTCACTTGCCAACCCAGCAGAGGTAAAAGAGATGGACTGGGACGTCCTCGAGCCTTTACTACGGGCTCACTATGCACCCGCCGTGCCAACCTTAGTCCGAAGACACGAATATTACCGGAGGGACCAACAGAAAGGTGAAAGCCTTGCTGATTATATCGCGGACCTCCGAAACCTTGGAGGCCTCTGCGGATTCGCAGACTTAGAAGAAGCTCTCCGGGATCGTTTGGTTCTGGGCCTAGAAGACGGCACGATCCAGAGTAAAATTATGGCTAAGGGGGACATCAGTCTCACCGATGCCCTTAAAGAAGCCTCGGCAGCAGAGGCAACCAAGAAGTCGGCAGCCCGAATGCGCCGCACCAACGCACCGCTACGTAAACTCGCCACTGATACCTCGCCTCGCACAGAGAGACACCCGGTATCAACTCACCACGAAGACCTAGAGTCCCCATCCGACAGCGATGAGGAAGAGGTCAACCGACTTCGAACGGAGAGAGACCAGTCCTCACAACACTCATTTCAACCGTGTGCCGGCTGTGGAGCAAATCACCCACGATCCGGCTGCAAATTCCTTGACGCACTTTGCGGCCATTGCGGGAGATGCGGTCACATCGCAAAGGTTTGCAGGAGCAAACAGAACTCCAAACCCCGACAGGCCGAATTCCAGTCTTCCGGATTCTTCGGCACACTCCTACAGAAACAAGCCGTCCACCATTTCCACCAGGCGTGAGGAAACCAGGCGGGAAGAGACCCACCAAACAATCACCATAGGCCACGCTACATCCCTTGATGCCGGGAAAATCCGAGTAAAGGTCGCCATCGAAAACAAACCTTGCGTGATGGAGGTAGACTCGGGATCTTCCCTCTCGATGGTGTCGTGGAAAACGCTCCAACAGCTCCTTCCAACGATCCGCCGCCAAGACCTTAACCCTCAGAGGGTTATACTCAAAGACTATCAGGGCAACCGAATTCCCGTCGTCGGGTCCCGCAGATTCCAGGTCTCATTCAAGGACTGCACCGTCACACTACCACTGACTGTCGTGGATCGAGACAGGCCTAGTCTTCTAGGCCTGCAATGGTTCAGGCCACTCGGAATCACTGTAGCCGGAGTCCACAAGGCCGAAAGCGTCGATTGGGAGGAAGCACTTGTGCAAGAATTCCAAGATGTTTTCGCGAACGGACTAGGCAAGTATAAGGGGACCCCAATCTCGTTTAACTTGAACCCTGAAATAGCACCCATCCGCCTTAAGCCGCGTCGGGTGCCGTTCGCCTTAAAGCCTAAAATCGACGAACAACTCGATAAGCTGATAGCGCAGGGCATACTGGAACCCACCGACCACGCCCGTTGGGAAACCCCGATAGTGACGCCTATCAAGCCTGATGGGTCTCTAAGAATTTGCGGAGACTACCGGGCCACATTAAACCAGCACTGCAGCAAAGTACTTATCCAGTACCGGTAGTGCAACACTTACTCCATTCTCTGGGTGGCAGGAAAGTTTTCGCCAAACTAGATCTAGCCCAGGCGTATCAACAATTGCCTGTAGACCCAACCACAGCCGAAGTGCAAACGATCGTAACACATAGGGGCGCATTTAAATGCAACCGGCTCCAATTCGGGTTAAGCGTCGCCCCTGGAATCTTCCAGAGTTTAATGGAAAGGTTGTTACAAGGGATAAAAGGCGTTGTCCCATATTTCGACAATGTACTCATCGCCGCACCTAACAAAGACACCCTAGAAAAACGACTCAGAGAGGTTTTACGAAGATTCCAAAATGCAGGCCTCAGAGTAAAAACAGATAAATGCCACTTATGTACCGAAAAAGTAGAATTTTTGGGATACCTCCTGGACAGCCAAGGAATTCATCCCACCGAAGACAAATTACGAGCAATTAAAAAGGCACCCACTCCGAGGAACAAGGCAGACCTACAGGCGTTCCTTGGACTTATCAATTTCTATAATGTGTTTTTACCCCACAAAGCAACAGTAGCTGAACCATTGCATAGACTATTAGACAAAAAAGCAATGTGGGTTTGGGGACAACGGGAACAACATGCTTTCCAACAAGTGAAGAAATTGCTAACTTCTGATTCAGTACTTATGCAGTACAACGAGACTCTGCCGCTCACTATCACGTGTGATGCATCACCTTTTGGGGTTGGGGCAATTCTGGCCCACGTGTTACCAAACGGAGCGGAAGCCCCCATCGCGCTTTTTTTCGCGAACCTTAGCTAAAGCTGAACGCAATTATAGTCAGCTGGACAAAGAAGCTTTAGCTATTGTTGCTGCAGTTAAAAGATTTCACGAATATGTTTATGGCCGTGCATTTACAATAATCACTGATCATAAACCGCTACTGGGGATCATTGCGGGTAATAAACCAACCCCGTATATATTGTCCCCCAGAATGACCCGTTGGTCTGAATTCCTGGCGGCCTACAACTACACCTTGCAGCACTGCCCGGGGAAATCGATTCTCCACGCCGATGCATTGAGCAGAACACCGCTCCCAGACGCTGTTGTGGATCCAGCCCCAACCCTCTCAACACTACAGATTGAAGCTCTACAGGCACCACCCTTGACGGCTAGAGACATTGCTTTTGAAACGAAACGTGACCCAGTTCTGCAACACATACTACGCTGGGTTGAACGGGGGTGGCCAACGGACCAAATTGCACCTGAATGGGTGCCCTTCAAAGCCCGCCAAACCGAACTGTTTTCCCAAAAGGGCTGTATCTTGTGGGGCGATCGAGTCGTAATCCCTGGCAAATTGCAACAGACTGTGTTGGCGGTATTGCATGAGGGACATCCGGGCATTGTGCGGATGAAATCACTCGCACGCAGTTATGCTTGGTGGCCGGGAATCGACAAAAGAATCGAGGCCTGGGTCGCTACGTGCCAACGTTGCCAGGACGTCAGCAACGCCCCACCTAAAGCAACCCCAACCGAATGGGAAACGCCGAGGGGACCGTGGTCCCGTATTCATATTGACTTTGCGGGGCCTACCAAAGGTCACACTTTCCTGATTACTGTCGACTCCTATTATAACTGGCTCGAGATTCATCGAATGCACACAACTACAACTGACTCAGTTATTAATAAATTAAACAGACTATTTGCCACACACGGGTTTCCGGACGTGTTTGTCTCGGACAACAGCCCACAGTTCACTGCATTGCCCTTTGAACAATATCTTGCTGATCGGGGCATCCGCCATGCGCTAACCTCGCCCACGCACCCTGCGGCGAATGGACGGGCAGAACGCATGGTACAATTTGTGAAAAAGACCCTGCACAAAATGGAATTTGGCAACATCGACGAGAAAATCAATCGCATTCTCTTATTGCAGCACATCACGCCCCACAGCGTGACCAACAAAACACCCGCTGAACTTCTTATGGGGCGGAAAATACGATCGCACCTTGACCGGCTCCACCCCGCTTTCGCACCGGAAAAACCTTTTGGCTCCAGCAGCAAATGCCGGGAATTTAAGGTAGGCGATTTAATCTTTGCCAAAAACTTTTCCGGCGACCCGTTATGGATACCCGCAACCGTTACCCACCTCACCGGGCCTAGATCTTACCGCCTGCTAACAGACGATGGGAGGGTGTGGAAACGCCACATAGACCAGCTCCGATCGAGATTACTACCCAGCGGCCATGACTTCCCCGGTTCACCAACTCAAGGGGGAGGGAGTATCGAGGGAATTGACTTTGATACAACTAATAGCAGGTCAACGGGAGCCCTACAGCCCAGCGAAGCACCGGAACGAGAAGCGGGGAGGGAGTTGACGCCTTCAGGGAACTTTAATACGGGGGAAAACGAACTGCAAAACCCCGAAGAAACACACAGTAGCAGAGACAACCACAGTGAATGCAGCACGGAATCGCCGTGCAGCGAAATAGAATTTAACAAAGGTCATCCAAACGCTCTACCGGAACCGGACATTAGACAAAACCCGGTGGAGCCTCGGAAATCATCCAGGCAGACCAAACGGCCTGCCTATCTTGAGGATTTTATTACAGCTCCCCTCAAACGGAACCCAAGGGGGAGGGGTGTTGTGAATCAATAAAAGTGAATAACCTAAATGCAAATAGGGGTTGAAAACCTGCACACTTGATTGGTCCTTATACAACAACTTGGGATTGGGCCAGAACCAGTCCCTGATTGGCCACTTTTTGGGACTGTTCTTATTGGTTAGTAGTTTGAACTGATTGCACATTTTCATTGGTTAATAAGGCAGCAGCTAACCCTATAAAAGGGTTACTGCTGCCCATAGCATTGCTCTGTTCCATTCTGATTCCTGTTATTATTAAAGAGTTGAAGTCACTGGTCAGATGTCTGGTCTCCTTATTCTCCAAACTTAACACTTTCTTTCTCTTTTTTTTGTAACAAGGGCTTCTCATTGCTGGAACAAATTAGTTTGTATACCTTTTACCAAAAAATGGTACATCCCTTCTGTGTGGCACAGCTTCCATCATAACTTCAGGAGGGACACATATGGAGCAGTGAGGAGTAAAGGAGACACCTTGTCAGACAGTTCTGCATAATCAACCTTGGCAATCAATGGGTAGTACATGTCACAACTAGATCATGACCCACAGTGGTGCATTGGTTAGTCTGCAGCGGAAGTAGTCTGCAGACTTCTGCTGACTGCCGGCTGACTGAAATTTTGCAGTTTGAATCTCACAAGGCTGAAGGTTGACACAGCCTTCCATCCTTCCGAGGTCATTAAAATGAGGATTCAGATTGTTGGGCGCAATATGCTGACTCTGTAAACCACTTAGAGAGGGCTGTAAAGAATTGTGAAATGATTTATAAGTCTAAGTGCTACTGCTATTCTCACATCTTGCTTTAAAAGTATATTGAAACTGTATTAATCTATGTACGATCTCAGTATTCACGTAATTAATTTTAAGCTAATGGTTTTTAATTTAGAGTTTAGCACTATTGTTTATTTATTTATTTATTTCCTGGTTGAAGCCTTCCAGGTTGGTCCTAGAGAGCAATAAATATTTGATTTGAACTGAATTTTATGTTTCTTTTCATCCCTCAACTTGTTAACCTAGCTAAATGTTTAGGACAATTGGCAAGGATGATTTTTATGTGCAGCTGTATCCCTGAATTCTAACTGGGGATTTCAGGTGAATATCTCTTGGTTCATGAAATATGTACCACAAAGCATCAAAATCCATGTTTGTCCTGAAAATATAGAGTGCTTTGCACTGTTGAAAGATAAACCTGTTGAAAGGTAAGTCTGATACCATACATCACCAAATATCTTTCTCAATTCCCAGAAGTAGTGAATTTTTAAAGGCAGAAAGAATTGATTGAGTGTTGAAGCAATGTATGGATGTATTTCTACTCTACATTACTATGCTTTTATGCTGCTCTTAAAAAAAACAAGATGTTTGAAAGTTTTTCTAATTCAGACAATCTTAAAAGTATATTTTACGATTATCAAAATGAATTCATTTGCAATGTAAATTCAGCTCTTCTGTTTCAAAAGTTTTAATATTATTGTGAGAATGTTTCATGGCAATTATTTAGTCATAGCCACATTCCTATACTTGTGTGCCTACCCATCACACACACACACACACACACACACACACACACAAAGACAATGAGAGCCAAATAAATTTAATAAATAAATGTGTCAGTCTGTGATGAGAGGACAGAAATCTGGAAATTATTTATATCTGATTATACTGATATACAATTAGCTGAATATTGCATTATTAGAATTAGTTCCGAAACCTATAGAGCAGTGATGGCTAACCTTTTTGTCATCGTGTGCCAAAAGTGCATGCGTGCATGCACGAGAGCACGCACGTGTGCCTGCACTCATAATGCAATGCACATGTGACCCCGCCCCCTGCTCATGTGCACGGACCCCTCCGCATTCCCCCATCCTCCTGCCCATGTGCACAGGACCCCCTGTGCTCCCCCATCCCCGTGCCCATGCATGCAGGATCTCCCAGGCTCCCCCCACCCCCTGTGCATGTGTACCATCTCCTGCATGTGCCCTGCCCCCACACATGCATGATAGATATCCGAAAACCAGCTGGCTGGCAGGAGGTATGCGTGCATGCACAGTGGAACTGAGCTGGGGTGATGACTCATGTGCCTGCAGAGATGGCTCTGTGTGCCACTTCTGGCACGCGTGCCATAGGTTCGCCATCATGGCTGTAGAGTCTATCAGACTGGTACCGCATATATCATCAATTTACCTTAAGCTCTCAGAATAGATAGATATGAATGTTATGCTTCCATGTACAGAGTTTTGAATAATTTCTACTACTACCACCCCTAGCAAAGGGCGGGGGGTTCTCTCTTTTATCCATTCTATACTCTGTGTAACACTTTCACTTACATTGGCCACCAGGACAGAGACACTATTTAGCAGTCATCAAATGTAGGTTGCCAGATATTATTGTGTGTTATATAATGGTATAAAACAACTAGAAAGTTCAAAAGATTAAAACATTAGGCATTGAAAACTAAAATTTTAAAATTAACAACAAAGTGGAAGAAAAGAACCGATACATAGATGGGGTGGAGATGGCATCTGCTGCTAATCTACTAGCCATCTCCATTTCTCCTAGAACTAAGGATCCATTTCCTGACAGTGAGAACAATTAACAAATGGAACCTCTTGCTTCCAGAAGTTGTGGGTGCTTCAACACTGGAAGTTTGTATGAAGAAATTAGCCATTTGTCTGAAATTGTTTAGGGTCCCCAGCTTGAGCAGGGGTTGGACTAAAAGACCTCCAATGTCCCTTCCAACTCTGTTATTTTGTTATTTTGTTAAGAATGAAATGACCCCCTTGAGCCCCAAGTCAATTGGCAGAACCAATTTTCCAGGGCCTTTCAGAAAGCTAAGATGGTGGGAGCATATCTCACCCCAAGGTGCACAATCTTCCAGAGGTGGGATCCACAGCAGAAAAGGATTTTCTCCTGGACAATACCAACTACAATTCTTGGACTCTCTCAAATGTACTTTTTGAAGAGGCAACTGGACTTTCTGTTTTTTCTTTGAAGACATTTTTTTTTTTTATCCAAAAGGTTTCTTCAGCTCTGACTGGATGGTAGGGAATGGAAGAATTCATACTCCTTGCAGACTGCTTGTCATTTGCATTCTTTTAGAGAGTTACTGAGGCCACCAGGAAGTGTATTTGTGTTGTTGAGGTATTCCCCATTAGGAGAATGAGTGCACTCAGGAAAACATAGTGAGAGTGGTGAGGAATAACACACAACCAGTATACAGATACACTGAATAGTAAAATGTGAGTTTTACTTCCAGTAAACAGGTAAACAAAGTCCAACAAACAGTCCAAATCATACATGGTTAAAACAGTTAGTATTCAAAACAATCAGTCCAGGGATAATCCAAAAATGAAGTCAAGTATCATAAACAGAGTTCAGCAAATGGAGTTTGCTAACAGTTGCAAGACTCACAGCAATCCAAGTAGAACGACGATCAGGCAATATGGCAAAACAGGAAATGCAAGAAGAAAGAAACCAGGTTTCTGGCTCCATCTTATGGCCGTTGGAGGAACCTCAGCCAATCACACTTACAGCATTCTCTTAAAGATACAGTATTAAATGACTATCCTGGTTTATATATTTCCAACCCAACCATTAGGTGACTAGCATTCCTAACATTCTCCCCTTTGGGTAGGACAATGTATAAAACCCTAAAGTTTAAGTCCATATTCTTCACAGCAAGTCTTATGTTTTACAGTGCCTTGGGTTTTCATAAAATGATCTGCAATATTATTATCTGACATGCAGTACTCCAGTGTAATCATTTTACTTTGAACTCATTGCCTCACATTTAGATATATTAGATCAGTGTGTTTTGATCTTGTCTTTATAGCGAGATTGGAAGCCATCTGAATTGCTGATTTGTTGTCTTCATACGCAACAATAGGTTCATTGACATTAATTCCCATATCTATCATTAATTGTTTATAACAAACTAAATCCCTACATAATTAGAGACAAACATGAGAATTCAGCCTCCATTGTTGATAAAGTTAGATGTTTTTGTCGAATTGACCGCCATCCAATTAACACCTTTCCTAATAATACTACAGTACCTGATGTTGGTTTACGTGTAGGTACGTCTGTAGCGAAACTTGCATCAGCATATGCAGTTAAACTTAGTTCATCCTTAGATTCCAAATATAATGCATAATTCATTGTTTGTTTAAGATATCTCAATACATGCTTAGCAGCTTGCCAGTGTCTTTCAGTACGCTTAGCATTAAACTTGGCTAATTGGTTGACACTATCTGGCCTTGACCAATTACTAAGATAAGATAAGCTACCAATTAAAGATTGATAAATATCTTTATCAAAAATAGGACTTTGCACATCACTGTGGCTAAACTCCTGGCTCATCGGTGTTTTAGACGGTTTACAAAATTCCACTTTAAAGTTCTTTAGTAACTGGTTAATCTTATCTGCCTGTGATATTTTGTATTCTCCTCTAGATTTATCTATTTTTAAACCAAGATATTGTTTAATCTCTCCTAAATGTTTTATTTAAAATAAAATTTAAAATTTCTTTTCTTACAGTGAAATAATCTCAGTAGCTTCTTGCTCAGTCTTAGTGATTAATGCTATGTCATCAGTGAACAATAGCAACAATGCAACCACACCATCACTTTCCTTTTTGAATAAACATGGATCAGCCATGCCAGCTACAAAACATATCTT
The DNA here is from genome assembly GCF_049901735.1 of Notechis scutatus. Lineage (NCBI taxonomy): Eukaryota > Metazoa > Chordata > Lepidosauria > Squamata > Elapidae > Notechis > Notechis scutatus. The sequence goes on along the minus strand of NC_142010.1, from coordinate 39,406,935 downwards.
TGTTAATTCCTTCACTATGCACTGGTTCCATTCATAGCCTGATTGCTTCAAGCCATAAAGACTCTTTTATTAATCTCCAGCAATCAGTCTTGTTATCAGTTTTTTTCCCCAAAGGCTTCTTTAAATATATAGTATGTTGTAATGGTGCATGCAGATATGCTGTCTCAACATCCAAATGATTTATTTGTATTTATTTTTAGCTGCCCACACTAATGCTGCTCCTAAAGTGGTAGCCTTCAGAGTAGGTGCAAACACCTCATCGTAATCATTGGCTGACTGATCAAACCCTTATGCTACTAACCTGGCTTTATGGGTAACAGTCCCATCCACACCTGTCTTAATTTTATAAATCCACTTACACCGTATGGCATGCTTACCTGGTAGTAACCTGACATTTTCATATACCTCCAACCTTTGTAAGGATTTTAATTCCTTATTCGTTGCTTCCTGCCAAGCAGCCTGATCCTTAGTTGATCCTTACAGATCCTTACAGCCTGATCCTTACAGATCCTTACAGCCTGATCCTTACAGTTTCAGCTCATTATAGTTAGTAGGAACTATATTTACTTAGCATGCTATACTAGCCTGATATCTATCTGGTGGTCGTGTTACACGGACTGAACGTCTAGGTAACTCAGGGCTTACTGGTGGACTCTCCTGTTCCACCTGCTCCTGTTCTTCTACCTCCTCCTGTGCCTGTTCTTCCTCTTTAATGGCTATTGATGGTTTAACTATCTCATCATTAGGGACTACTTGGGAGTTGATAACAACATCATTGTTGGATTCCTGTTCTAGTTTATGCCACCCAACGTGCTCAAGAAATTTAGCACTAGCACTACAGTAAATATTAGTTGTGGCTGGATCCCAAAATCTAAACGATCTATGGTTGGCCTCGTAACCTACGAAAAATAATTTCCTAGCTCTATGTTGCCCTTTAGGTCTTACTTGTGAAGGAATATGCACCCATGCTGGAGCTCCAAATGTGTGTAGATAACTTAAATTTGGTTTTCTGCCATGCCAACAAGTGAATGGCAATTCACCAGTTGTTGTGTTCACCACATTGTTTAACACATGATTGCTACACATTATGGCTTCACCCCACAGTGCTTCAGGCAAACCTGAATCAGATAACATAGTGTGAGCCATGGCTTGTAACGTTTGCCCTCTTCATTCTATAAACTAGTTATGTTGTGGTCTGTAAGGTGCAGAACGATTATGCTCGATACCAGCCAATTTTAACATCGTTTGGAATCTATTGTTGATAAACTCAGTCCCATTATCTGTAACTAAATTAATTACCTTATGTTTCATTTTTCTTTCTGCAAACCTTAAGCCAATTAAAGAAATATTGGAATGTTTCTGTTTTGTTTTACATTAAATAGCAGAAACCGTATCGTGAGTAATGGTCCATTATACTCAAAACATAGCAGGCACCTCCCAAACTGGGTTTCTTAGGACCAATTATGTCAGCAAAAACAACCTCTAAAGGTTCTTTGGTCTTAAACCCATTCAGTCTGTTTGCTGGAGTAACCTTGCTTTTCTCCTGGCTACAGGCATTACAGTTTAAGTACTTTCTATAGGGTTTTAATTTTACTCCCTCTGACAATTCGACAGTTTGTTTCAGCATCTTGAAATTAATATGCCCCAGATGTCTATGCAGTAAATGTATACATTCGTTCTATGGCTTAACATTGTTATAAACCGAGTTAGCCATCTGCAATTGTTTATCATGTATCACATACAAATCATTCTCTAAAGTAGCAGTAACACTTTTACCCTCTTTCTCTATTATAAAATTATCTCCCCTAAAGGTAACTACATAACCAATATTAACTAAAGCCCTTACTGATAACAAATTAAATTTCAGTTTAGGTACATATAACATAGTTAAATGCTCATTTATACATGAACAATATGCAGTATCTTCACCAGATGCTTTCATCTTCCATCCATTTGCCAATGATACGTTACTTACTTGTAGACATCTTTACAAACCTTTCTCTATTTCTAGTAATGCACTGCAATGCTCCACTTTCAACTACCCACAAATCATGGTTTACAGTTGAATTGCTAGACATAGCTAAATTAACATTCTTCTTAGCCTTCTGGTGATTACCTGTATTCTGTCGTTTGCCCTTCTTACAGAATCTAGCTATATGTCCCCTAGCCCCACAAGAAAGATGATGATTTTGTATCATTCCCCCTCTGTTGAGAGTGGGCTGTTTAATTTTGACACAGAAGCCATCTGAAGAAAAAACCAGACAGTCCTTTTACCTCTTAAAAAAGCACCTTTGGGATAACCATGACTTGGATGACTGAGAATCTCCATAGACAATACTTTGGTTGATAGGATCTACAGCAGCATGCCCCTCCTGATGGGAGTGAACGGGGAGGTCCAGTTCAGAACTGCTTGTAAATTCTGGAGGCATCAAAGGACATAAATTAAAAGGACTACGTCTACACATTTAATCTATAAATTTAGGGAATTGTGCCTTACTGAATAGTAGTCAAAGTACAGTTTCATGCAGCCTTATTGGGTCTTATTTTGTTCTTCCTGCTCAGAGAAACACATACACAAAGTCTAGAAACAGTGATGTAGTTGAATGGGTCAGTCTGATTAAAGCATGGTCACACCATTAAATCCTTTAGTATGTCCATTCTCATATTGCACCCTGGTCCCAAAGTGGCAGAGTTTGTGATGCAAAGATGCAGCACTTCTTTTATCATTTTGATGAATGGAGCAGAAGATTGCAGACACAGAAGCTTCCCCCCCTCATCCAAATAGTAATTCTCGGCTTGTCCATTCTTTAAATTATTTTACATAGTTCAATTCCTGATCCCTAGATTTTCTGAGATTAAAAAATAAAATAAAAGATCCCAGTGCAGTAAATATAACAAATAACCCAAAGAAACTAATGATGAATGATGAAATGGATATATACACCACCACTGACAGCCTATGTTAAGAATCATCAAGTGTGCAGGACAAATTAAAAAGATAAAGGTTCCCTTCGCACATAGGTGCTAGTCGTTCCCGACTCTAGGGGGTAGTGCTCATCCATTTCAAAGATGAAGAGCCAGCACTGTCCAAAGACATCTCCGTTGTCATGTGGCCAGCATGACTAAATGCCAAAGGCACGCGGAACACTGTTACCTTCCCACCAATGGTGGTCCCTATTTTTCTACTTACATTTTTATCTGCTTTCAAACTGTTAGGTTAGCAGAAGCTGGGACAAGTAATGGGAACTCACTTCATTACGCAGCACTAGGAATTTGAATCGCTGAACTGCTGACCTTTAGATTGACAAGCCAAGCATCTTAGCCACTGAGCCACCACAGCAGGACACATACTAATTTACCTAATATACATATCTCAATTACAGTAGAACATTCATGCATAAAAAGGAAACATTTGATTGTTTGTTATTCTCTTTATTTTTTGCATTTTGAACTATTCTGAGAATCATTTCTCAGAATTCATTATCAGGAAACTCCACGACTGTGTCTCAGAACAAGAGGAGATTGGAGCTTCCCTTCAATCTTGGCAGTCTAGGTTGCCACTTAGGATTTATATCCAATGGCAGAGTTGAATATCCAAGAGCATTTCATCTTTTTAACTGAATTAAGTGGGATATATTTCCAATCAACATGCTTTAAGTTCAGGCAGAAAACATTATTCTTAACTGTAGATAAGAATGTCTTCTTGTCTTGAATGCTGACAGCATGTATGAATATGTCCTTCTCTTTTTCCTAGAGGTCAGTGAATATCAGTGAATCTGTTCCAGTGGACATATATTTTGCTCACCTTTCACATCTGGAAAGTAATATTTAGAAATAAGTTTTCAGCTGACAGGCTATGTCTCAGCAGAAAAAGAGATCAGTTTGGTAAGGAAGGATAGGTATAATCTTTCTGTCTTTCTGTCTGACTGTCTTGGCCTGATTTTAACTGTAGAAAGAAACCAGTGGGTTAACAGAATTATAGTTGCTCTGGTTCAAATATTAGGCTACAAATTAATTGTTTTGTAGCTGATCAGTTGTTGTTGGGTGTTATAATCATAATGTTCAATCTTATATTTCTAGATCTTTTTTGGTAGGACATTTCCTTATTGATTATATCAATAATGGGATCTCACTGAGAAAGGGAAAGGTATTAGAGTGGAAATACACAGAAGTAAAATGATATTCTAGCAAATTATGTTTGTATCTGGCTTATTTATAATGCAGTAGGCAGGACCCAAAATTCCCATATGCCCCAGATCCCTGAGATTATGCCATTATAGTCTGTTTGCAGACCAAATGCGATAAAAATGGCAGATTTTGGCTGTGTAATTTTTATTTTCAAAATGAAAAGTTAAAATCGGTTTTGCATCTCAGTAATCTCTTTTTCTCCATTCATAACCTTTCCCTATAAACCATAAAATATATTTTGTAATTCCTACAATGCAAAGCTGAGTTCAAATGTGTGCACATTGGAAGGATCTAGTTAGGAACAGATTGTCATAGAGAATATGTATTTATATATTTGCCAAGAATCCATATTAATTTGATAGCACATCATCATTCAACCAACAATGCAGTCCCAAATTTTCTACATATAGACTGCTTATTTATTTATTTACATTCATTTGCTTGCTCACTCACTCACTCACTCATTCAATGTATAGGCTGCCCATCTTCTGAATAGGGCATATAAAATGGGGATCCCACGAATACTACAATTTTATAGCAAAAGCAATGACAGAATAACAATCTTTGAGGGTATTTGAAATGGTTCTCTAATACTTTGATTACTTTGTTTTTATTTAAGTACCAAGCATGGTTAATGCTCTTTCAAAGTAGGATTGTAGGATTTGATGTGCTTCCACTGCATGCTACTTGATCTTTTAGCATCACTCAAAAGATAATCACCTAGGAATATCTCCAGGTCTGCTTCTAGGCTCATTGGTTTTTTCCAGAAAGACAGTGTATTGTAGACAAGTGTCTCTCTTTCTTGCTGAGGACAAATGCCTTCTTTCACTTCTAAGCAAGAGAATGCCTGCCTGCCTGACTACTTAATGGTATCATTTACTTAAGCAGTTTATTTATTTTTTCTCACACCTGCTTTATTTCCATTATATGCCACTCACTGCATTCAGCAACCCAGAGAGAACTCCACTTTCATGAAAAACATTCTAAGGAAGAAGCCTATTCCCTTTAAACATATTTTCTAAATGAACAAACTTACAGCAAATTTTAGGACAGAATGGAAAAAGTATGATGCTGTCATATGATGCCCAGCCTAGTTTTTTTTTTATTTTCCTGAGTACAGGATGACAAGCTGGCCTGGGAAAATCATTAATGTAAGGAAAGAGCAATGAGACTTGCACAGAAATTTTCTGGGAAGGGAAATGGTGATATATTGGTGGGAAGAAAAGTAGGTTAGGTTTGGTATTAACTAACAGAATAAGAAGTTGGAAGAGCCTTTGGAAGTCTCCTAGTCCAACTTCTCAAGCAGGAAACTATATACCCTTTCAGACAAATGGTTATCTAATTTCTTCTGAAAAACTTCCAGCGTTTGAGCACCCACAACTTCTGCAGGCAAGTCGTTCCACTGATTAATTGTTCCAACTCTCCTTACTTCTAGGTTGGTTTCTCTCCTTGATTAGTTTCCATCTGTTGCTTCTTGTCCTGTCTTCAGCTGCTTTGAAGAATAGGTTGACCCTCTCTTTGACTTCCGGTTTGAGCTTCTTCGGCGACAGACCGAAACCTCATCTCTCCGAGGCTTCAATCCATGCTCGCCGCTGGAGCGCCCCGAGCTGGCTGGTTTTGGTGCTAAGCCACCCTGTAGAGGTGGTGAAGAGGGGGGAGACTGCCTGCAGGGTTGAGGAGAGCCGCATCTCCACCGCAGATGCGTGGGCACTATCACTGCCTCAGGCAGCCTCTCCCGGTAGCCCCTTCGGGTTCGGGCTGGAGGGACTTGGGAAGGAAGCCAAGCTCGGGTCGGCCCGGCTCTTTTGCTTGACAGGTGGGCGTGCACCCAGGGCTCACGTTCCTGGCTCTGCCCAGCCCAAATGGCTCTGGCACAGCGCTGGCTGGATTAGCAGAGGGTCCGGCGGGGAGGCACTCACCGCCTTGGTGAGAGCTCCGCCGCCGGGCAGGAGGGCCCACCTGTCAGCTGCACTGGGTGTCCCAGGTGAAGGTCTTTGTGCTCTGCCAGGGAGGCAGGGAGGGCGGCTGGGTGCTTCTCCTGGGGTGGGCCGATCCTGCACTGCAGCCCCAGGAGATCCGCCTCCCACGTGGGGTTGGGCTGCCCTCTTGGGCAGGGGAGGCTTTGTTGTACCGGTAGTAGGGCGTCATTTTTAAAAGAATTGGCTTTGCCTTTGAAGGCAAAGGGAAAGCGGAGACAGGAGCACCTGAAGCCGAGTGTCTCCACCAGGCTCCGGTTGCAGGGAGGAGCCCTGGCTGGCCACATGTGGCTGCGCCAAATGCCGCAGCGTTGCTCTAAATGCCATGACAGCACGGGAGAAGGGAAAGCAATGGTGGTGGAAGGTCTCCTGATACGAAGTACCCCACCAATGCTGAGGTCAACATCCAAGCCGTCACTGCCCACCCACCCGAGGATGCAAGGGGGGGAATTAAGACACCCCCGAAAAGACAGCCTAGCCATTTTTTCAGGGGTCAAAAAAAAAATAAGGCCCGGCCTTATTTTGTGAGAAACACAGTAATCATCCATGACTAAACTACTTATGCCATCATTTTATACAAGATATTCCAAATTTTATCTTAAAATTTATGTTATATTTTCAACCAATGGTTATATATGTCTATATTATATTTTATATCAATCTATTAAATTTCTACCACAGAATTATCTAGTCTATTACATCACCATGTCTTTTTGTCCAACCATCCCATATCATATAAAATTGTTTATCTTCTTGTTCTCTAATTTCAAATGTCAATTTACTCATTTCAGCACAGTCCATAATTTTCTTAATAACTTCCTCCTGCATAGGTATTTTATTGTTTTTCCAATTCTTAGCAAATACAATCCTAGCCACTGTTACATCTTGGTCAAATCTAGATTGTCTTTGCAAATATGAAAACCAGTTCATTTTTACACCTTGTTCTTCCAATGCTTGCATAGATTTAAATTCACCCTTTTCATTCAATATCTCACCATATCTAACTGTTTGTTCCTTTTTATATATTATTGGATAGGAAAAAGCTTCAATAGTAGATAACCATAGCGGAATTTTTAAATAATATTGCTTTTTTATCTTCTCCCAGTTTAGAAACAATGCTTCTCGAATATAATGTCTTCTAAAATACCCCTGCATTTTAGTTCCCTTATACCAGAGGAAGGCATGCCACCCTAACAGCAAGTCATGTCATTCTAAATTCAAAAGTCTAGTATTCTTTATTGATATCCACTCCTTTACCCACATCAAACTCATTGCCTGGTAATATAATTCCCAATTGGGCAAAGCAAATCCTCCTCTTATTCTTGCATCTTGTAGCAATTTAAGTTTTATTCTCGCTTTCTTCCCCTGCCAAATGTATTTTAGCACTATTTTGTTTAAATCTTCAAAAAATTCTTTCCCTAATCTGATTGGAATTGTCTGGAATAAGTATAAGATTCTAGGCAATACATTCATCTTAATTGTAGATATTCTCCCAATCAATGATAATTGTAAATTTTCCCATTTTGTCAAATCTGTCACAATCTGCTGTTTGAGTTTAAGATAATTATCCTCCTTCAGTGTGCTACATCTTGGTGTAATGTATATCCCAAAATACTTAACCTTGTTTGTGACCTGTATTTCTAAAACTCCTTCCAACTCTTTCTTTCATCTTGCTAACATATTCTTTGTTAATAACTTTGTTTTATCTTTATTTATTTTCAAACCTGCTACTTTTCCATATTCTTCTATTTTTTCTATTATCCTGCTGTTTCCAATGGATCTTCTGATATGAATACCAGGTCATCTGCAAAAGGCTGCAATTTATACTCTTTCTTTTTGATTTTCATTCCTTTTATTTCTTTGTCTTCTCTAATATTCCTATTCAACACTTCCAATGTTAACACAAACAGCAGGGGCGACAGTGGACAACCTTGCCTTGTCCTTTTTCTTATATCTATAGATTCTGTTAGTTCTCCATTTACCATAACCTTTGCAGTTTGTTCATGGTATATCGTTTCATTGGCTTGAATAAATTTTTTACCAAAGCCCATTTGTGTCAGTTGAAATAAGAGGAATCGCCAACTCACATTATCAAAGACTTTTTGTGTGTCTAAAAACATCAAGGCCCTTTACTTTTCAGGATGCACCTCATAGTATTCCAGAGTATCCAAAATAATTCTCACATTGTCTTTGATTTGTCTCTTTGGCAGGAATCCATTTTGGTCTATATTGATAAAATTATTTAAATATCTTTTTAGTCTTTCTGCCAGAATTGAAGCAAAAATTGTATAGTCTGAATTTAATAGGGATATAGGCCTGTAATTTTTAACTTGCTGCAGGTCTGTTAGATACTCATATACTTTCATTAAAGGAAACATTCTAAGCCTTCAGGAAAAGGTTTATTTATAAAAAGAGAAATGGTTATTCTGGCATGATTAACCAGAAGGGCAATAAATCAAAGTACTGCTTCTTACCACACTATTATGGGGTTTTGCATAGTGGCAAATACAATTGCAGTTTTTCTCCAAATTCATTCCTCGTTCTTCCATTATTATCATCTGCTGGGGTGTGAAACCATGAATACTATTTGTTATACAAAACTACAACCTAAATGACACAAATTCATACTTCCCAACATACATTTTAACTTTTTCATTGATATTGAAACATACAGTAGACCTTCAGTCTTATGCAGGCATTTATCCACTTTATTCGATAAAATCAGACTATCTTTATTGGGATCCTTCCTCTTTTTTTAAATTTCACAGACATATCATTTAACTTTCTTTCATTACTTAATTATACATCTTACTATTTATTTATCTTGTATTTTAAGTTTGATTCTTTTATATGTCCTGGTCATATTGTTGGTGGTTCCCTAATTCAATATTTTCACATAATGCTTTTTAATGAGAAAAAGAACATACAAAAGAAGTTACCAGTCCCAAGTCATGCTAAGCCACATATGGTCTACCCTCCTAATAGTAAGGACAATACCAGGATGTTACTATTGCAACCAAAACCCAATTCCATACCTCTGATCTAATTCATCTCTGATCAGTGATGGGATTAAAAAAAAAAAATTACTACCGGTTCTGTGGGTGTGGCTTGGTGGTCATGACGTGGCTTAGTGGGTGTGGCTTGGTGGGCATGGCAGGGGAAGGATACTGTAAAATCTCCATTCCCACCCCATTACAGGGGAAGGATACTATAAAATTCTCATTCCCTCCCCACTCCTGGGGGAAGGTTACTGCAAAATCCCATTCCCTCCCCATCCCACTAACCTACTTTCTAGCTCCGTTTTCCTGTGCAGGGCAACAAGAGACGTCCCAGCTGATCAGCTGGAACTCGGAAAGCAGAGAATAGATGGGAGCGGGGCTAGTCGGAGGTGGTATTTGCCTGTTCTCCAAACTACTCAAAATTTCTGCTGTCAATTCTCCAGAACTGATCAGAACCTGCTGAATACCACCTCTGAGCCTTATCAGAGTCTCCTAAACCTTGGTTCCTAAACCATGATGCTCAAGAATGCTGCCTTGATCCTGATTTTTTTTTTTATTTGGTTTGTCAATTGCTTACAAGATAATAGGTATAAGTAAAAATATAATTATGAATACATGGATACATATAAGAAAAATAAAAGAAACAATAGGACAGGGATGGTAGGCACCTTCGTGCGCTTATGCACGCCCCCTACAGATGAATGTTGCCTTGATCCTGATGATGAAATGAAAGCTAAGTGCCAATCTGACTTATTTCTCAAACTTCAATCTTGTTCTTCACCTTGGACAAGCTCTGACGTCTCTATTAAATGGGTGCTGATTTCAATAACAACCTTGCTTAAACATACAGAGAGTCCTTGACTTACAACTACAATTGGAACCAAAATTTCTGTTGCTAAGTAAGGCAGTTGCTAATTGACTTGTACCTGATTTTTATGTCCTTTTTTACTGCAATTGTTAAACAAATCACTGCAGTGAAGTGAATCATGGGGGTATAACATGAATCTGGCTTACTCCAATTGGAAAGGTTGCAAATGGTACCCACAGGACTCTGGGAAACTGCAACCATCATAAATACATACTAGTTGCCAAGCATCCTAATTGCGATCACATGATTGTGGGATGCTCTGATGGTCATAACTGTAAGGATTGGTTGTAAGTCACTTTTTTCAGTGCTGTAATTTCAAAAGGTTGCAAAACAAATGATTGTAAGTCTAGGACTACCTGTATCTTCATCTCCATAGGTTCTGCAGATCTTTCCCCAATTCTCATTTTCAAGGTTTCATTGGAATCCTTACTTTTATTGCAACATATTCATTCCATGCGCTTCATCCTTTCCTCTGTTATCAGGAGTTGATCTCCAAGGTCAGGATATAGCTTAATACTGTCTGTCTCTCTGACTCAATCACACAATTATAATGGAAAAAGCTGCATAGATATAGTTTGCAGAACAATCTCCTGCTCACAAACGGCTGGCAAATTTGCACTTTGCTCTCAGTTAGTAAAGATGCTAAAAATACATACTGTAGAATGCAAAGAAAGAGCAAGTTGTGTGATGTGAGCCAGCTCATTTAGAGCATGAATTTTGCTTTCCTATGGGAATAATTAAGGTGAGCCTCTCGGCAGGAGCAGCAGTAATCAGATTCCAAACTAAAAATACAAAAGGTGTTAAAAGAATGAAAAATCTGAAAGGAGTAAGAAAATAAGCCTAAAGTTAAACGATACATCTGTGTGAAACAATCCTGCAAACCCAATGGAGCAAATGGCTCTCATCTTGGTGGGAGGGGAAATAGGGGGAGAGGCAGTTAAATCTATGAAGAGTTGGAGGAAGTTCCACATTATATTTCTTCAAGTCATTTGAATAACAAGAAAAATAGGAGAGGATTGAAAAATAATTCAACATACTAATGTTTCAATATTTCACATTGCCCATTGGAACTCACATAGAATGCTTAATGAGAAGAAAAACTGATGTTATCTCTAAACTACTGAAATCAGCATATGATCTAATAATGTTGTGTTACTAAATAGTAATTTGTCTTCAAAGCCCCCCCCCCCAAATGGACTTTGTGAATTTACTGGAGACAGATTAGCGATTTGTATACCTTCATGAATCAGTTCATACAACAAAAAATATCATTCACAACATTCTAAAAAGTATACTGAGTCATATATGTAAAATGAATGGCCATATAAATCAAATGAATAGATAATTAAGATAAAATAAATGTCAATTTATTCACAATTCAACCACATAATTATTATTGTTCAATATTTTTATATTTGATTTCTATATGTTCTCTATAATTAAAATAATTATTGACAGTAACCAATAGTCTTCACATATTGCTTTTAGAAGTTTGATAATATCTTCAGTATATTTTCTTGTTCATGCAACTAGTTAGGTCATTATTGTTTTTTCCATGTTGTTGACTTGCTTTCTTGGGTCCTCTAAGTGAATGACCATCAGAAGTCACATTTGTTTGAAAGAAATTCTCTGTATTATAATTCGACTGGAGCTCATCCACATATTTTTATTTTCAGTATCTCAATTAGTTTGATGGGTCTTTTTCCCCACAAGAGAATAGAACATTTTGATGAAGTGATCATGAATTAGTTCTGATCTTAGTTTAGAGATAGCTCAATGGTATGCCTTAAATTATATCCTATGTTCATAATACAATCCTCTCTACAAATGCTTTCTACATTTCTATTACACTTCTTGAGAAAACATTTTGAGGAAATGTTTTCTATGGTCATTCTCTTTGTTTATGTTTGTGTGTATTTTATGTGTGTATGTGTGTGTGTGTGTGTGACAGCATCTATCTATCTATCTATCTATCTATCTATCTATCTATCTATCTATCTATCTATTCTATTCTATCTATCTATTCCATCTGAATATATAGATCTATATATATGAATATATAGACCTATGGTCACAAGCCACAGTCATCCCCATCTTCAAAAAGGGAGACCCAAGCCTAGTTGAAAATTACAGACCAATCTCCTTATCCTGCGTCACCTGTAAAGTCATGGAATCAATTATTAACCAATCCATCATCCTCCACTTAGAGACAAACAACCTACTCTCCAATAAACAATTTTGTTTCAGAAAAAAACTATCCTGTAATCTGCAACTCTTACACTGCAAAAACATATGGACGACACAACTCGACCAGGGCAAAGCAATAGACGCAATCTACATAGACTTCTGTAAAGCCTTTGATTCAGTGGTACACGACAAACTACTCCTAAAAATAAAATCCTATGGTATCTCTGGACAACTGAATAACTGGATAGAAGCATTCCTGGCAAACAGACAACAAATGGTCAAAATTGGGAGCATCCTATCAAATTCTGTACCTGTCAATAGTGGTGTCCCCCAAGGCAGTGTTCTAGGACCAACTCTCTTCATACTCTACATAAATGACCTCTGTGATCATATTAAGAGCAATTGTGTTCTTTTCGCTGATGATGTAAAGCTGTTCAATACCACAGACAATACTGCTACCCTACAAAAAGATCTTGACTATGTATCAGAATGGTCAAACAAATAGCAACTTCAAATCTCAACAAATAAATGCTCTGTCTTACATATTGGCAAAAAAAATCAGAAAATAAAATAGCTGAATAGTCAAGATCTTGTTGATGACCCAAGCTCTGTAAAGGACCTTGGAATACTCACCTCTAATGATCTAAGTGCTAGAGCCCACTGCAACTACATAGCCAAAAAGGCATTAAGAGTTGTTAACCTAATCCTACGTAGCTTTTTCTCTGGTAATATCACACTACTAACCAGAGCATACAAAACATTTGCTAGACCAATACTCGAATACAGTTCATCAGTCTGGAACCCACATTACGTATCTGATATTAGCACAATTGAGAAAGTCCAGAAATATTTCACAAGAAGAGTTCTCCACTCCTCTACTCGTTGTAGAATACCTTATGCCACCAGACTTGAAATTCTAGAACTAGAAAACCTTGAATTACGCCGTCTTCGGTCTGATTTAAGCATGGTATATAAAATCATACATTGCAATGTCCTACCTGTCAATGAATACTTCAGCTTCAACCATAACAACACAAGAGCACACAATAGATACAAACTCAAAGTTAACCGCACCAAACTTGATTGCAGGAAATACGACTTCAGCAATAGAGTGGTCAATGTCTGGAATACTCTACCCGACTCTGTAGTTTCTTCCCCAAACCCCAAAAACTTTAACCTTAGACTGTCTACTATTGACCTCACCCCTTTCCTAAGAGGTCTGTAGGGGGCGTGCATAAGCGCACCAACGTGCCTACCATCCCTGTCCTATTGTTTATCTTATTCTTCTTTTATTTTTCTTATATGTACCCATTTCATGTATTCACAACTATGTATACACTTATACTTATTATCTTGTAAACAATTGGCAAATCAAATAAATAAAAAATAAAATAAATAAATAAATAGATATGGTGGAGGAAGAGAAAAAATACAACAGTAGCACTTTGACTGTAAACAAGCTTTAAAAAATAGAAGAAAATCTGCACCATGAAAAATAGGTAACAAAATAAAATTCTCTTTCTAAGATTTGAGTAATGCAGAATAGAATTCCACTAGTGTTAATTTATTTCTCTTAACAATCTCATCCATTGTGGATTGATAATGTGAATAAAGCAAATTTCCCCCAATGCAATCCTATATGCTATATCCTATATCAAAAATTCTGTAAGTGTAATGGAGTTTACTCCTGGGAGAACTGGCTATAGGATTGTAGCTTTAATGAGAGTTGCACAGCTTTGAACAGTCAGAAACATATACACAAGCCCCCCCTCCCCCCAATTCTTTTGAAAAGGTGCTTTATGTTGTGGCTAAGAGACAATTTACCTTAATCAGTCAAAGAAGTAAAGCAATATGCTTTCCCTTCAAGGAACTTGCACCACTTCAAAGCTTTGTAGAAGCCTGGAAGACACAGTATAAGCAGCTATTGGACCGGCTCAGAAAATACAGTTGCCTTAGATATGTTGATGTCATGTTGCCTTACAAAGCAGCTCTGATGGGATGTTTCATTAAAACAAAACAGCCTGTTGAAATTTTGGCTAGAAACAGGAGAGAAAGCTGGATAGATTTATTGATGTCCTATACAGATACCCTTTTACTAATTTCCAATGAACTTTGTTTTTTCATGACCACCCACCTTAGGAGATATAATCTGCCAATTATAGGTGAAGAATTACATGAAAACATGCTTTTCTATACAGATATGTGGCACATCTAGGGCCCACCACTGATGTTCTGTACATCTACAAGGAATTTAAAACTTTCAATTGAACTGAAAGTTTATTATGTTACAACATGCCGGTAGTAACAAGAAAAGAAAACAGCATACATTTTGACATTGTATTTCCATTCATGGGAAACAAATCGTTCAGAAAATAGTTCGTTTTTACACCTAAATCATTCAATAATTTTGAAACATAATAAATTTAGTGCAAGAAGTCAATTGCTATTTTAACAAAAATCTTCAAATTTATGTATCTCTTCTATGTGAATTGGGGGATGCAGCATATGCTTGATGGACAGGAAGGCCAGGATGAACGAGAAGTATACAGAAAATTTAGGAAAAACTGAGTCACAAATGAAAACATTGTAGTTTAATTGTTGCCCCAGCAAAGCTTTTCTTGGCTATGACCAAATGCTTGCATTGCTAAGGGATCCAAAGTAGGCTTCAGGCTTCAGGCTTCAGGCCACCACAACCCACAGGGATTATTGTAATAAATCTGTGATGCCATTTCCTGCTGTTTTAAATCTGGAAGTTTCTGGTAAGACTTAAAATAGGCTTAAATTTGTTTTACAAATAGTGAAAATCTTCATGAGGTGCCCTGAAAATCTCAGGAATAACTAAACGATTCCAGCCCCAACATAATCATGACATAGTATTTCCAAGCCATCATTAATTTCTTCTGTTCCTCTTTCCCCAAAGAAAATATTCAATCACTGCCCTAGAATCTACTCCATGGATCTCCAGGGAGCCTAGGAGAGATCCCTTCTGAAAAGAGACCAGCTATAGTTAGTAAAGTCAATAACAAACAAGATGAGCAAGGATCAACTCTTTTCAAAGCAGGTTCTTGACTTAGAGATAGCAGAGGTCTTTGCCATCAATTGCAATTGCTATTTTAGTGAAAGAACTGGATACCTTCCATGTGTAAAACATGCATTCTTTTTTCTGATCTAAGGCCTTTTTTATTACCGGTTCTGTTGGGCATGGCTTGGTGGGCGTGGCAGGGGAAGGATACTATAAAATCTCCAGTCAGAACTGGTATTTGCCGGTTCTCTGAACTACTCAAAATTTCCACTAACGGTTCTCCAGAACTGGTCAGAACCTCCTGAATGCCACCTCTGCCCTTTCCCCTTAATGCCTTGGGATGACATTTACTTATTTAGGTTTTTTTTTTAATTATAGAGGGATTGTGTGGATGTTATGGTCTATCAAGAGCAAAGTTAACCCACTCTTGAAATAAAAAAAATATCTGAAAAATATCTGAAAGATGTCTCACAGACAGAATACTGTGACTTCACTCTAGGCTCACCTTGGGCAAAAAGATAATGTAAGCAGTTGTGACACCAAGAAATCACTTCCCAAAATAATAACATCACTTCCCATTACTTGTAAAATGATTTTCTTTTTGCCACTGGATATGTTAGATATTCAAGGTGTCTTTTTTATTTGAGATGAATTGCACCCTTCCTTCTTCTTTTAAAAAAATTTTTTTATTGGTTTTTAAAAACAAACATAAACAAAGAAAACATAAAAACACCAAGCCATCCTCCATAGGTGTACATACAGTGTGCCAGTTGGTTTACAAATTGTTTTGTGCTTCCATTTCATAGTCTTCAATTACAATTACATTACATATAATCTCATATTGTCAATCAAAAATTAAATACCTTAGTATCATTATTAATCAATCATTTGACTATACTTTTATTCATTCATGTTTTACAAGATAACCATAATTTACTTAGTTTATTTTATAACAGTTCATATTATCATCCCAAATCTGTCCTAAAATCATTTTGTAGATATAATAAGAAAGAAGTACATCTTTATATATTTATTATTTTCTAAAAGTCTACATATTTCATTACTGTACTTTATTGTCTAACAATTGATAAAAAAGATCCCAAATTTTATAAAATTGTTTATCCTCTTGTTTTCAAATGTCAATCTACTCATTTCAGCACATTCCAATATTTTCTTAATGATTTCCTCCTGTGATGGTATTTTCTCATTTTTCCAGTTTTTAGCAAATACAATCCTAGCCGCTGTTAATACATCTACAATCAGGTATTTCAAGTCTTTACTATATATTTCAGGTAAAATTCCCAATAAAAATATCTCTGGTTTCAAGTCTATATGTTTTTTTGTCATTTTTCCAACCACATGTGGATTTTAGTCCAGTATTTTTTAGCATCCACACAAGTCCACCACATATGGTAATATGAGTCAAGTGTCTGATGATATTTCCAACATTTTTCGGATTTATTCTTGAACATTCTTGCTATTCTTGTTGGGGGAAAATGTCACCTGTAAAACATCTTATACAAATTTTCTTTATATGCTGTTGACATCGTCATTTTATAATTTTGAGACCACAAATTTTGCCATTTCTATAAATCAATCCCATATCCAAAATTCTTCCCCCAAGCAATCATAGTTTCTTTAACTTGTTCTTCTTCTAATTTAATTTCTAATAAATATCCATATAATTTTTTAATCACCTTTTCATCAGTACCTGTCAAAATCTTATCTAAGTCAGTCAGTTTATCATAGAAACCTTGTTTTAGAATATTTATCATACCTTGAATGTATTTGTGCATATGAAAACCAATTCATCTTTATACCTTGTTCCTCTAGTTTTTGCATAGATTTAAGTTCACCCTTTTCAATCAATATTTCACCATATCTAACTGTTTGTTCCTTTTTGTATATTATAGGATACGAAAATGCTTCAAATAGTCGATAACCAGACTGGAATTTTCAAATAACATTGTCTTTTAATCTTCTCCCAGTTTAAACACAGAGACTACCGTATATAATGTCTTCTAAAATACCCCTGTGTTTTAGTTCCTTTGTATCATAAAAAAGCATTCCACCCCAACAACAAATCATGTCCTTCTAATGTCAACAATCTAGTATTTCTTAGTGTTATCCATTCCTTAAACCACGTGAGATTTGTAGCTTGGTAGTACAACTCCCAATTAGGCAAACCAAATCCTCCTCTAATTCTAGCAACTTGCAAAAGTTTTAACTTTATTCTCGCTTTCTTACCTTGCCATATATATTTCAACACAATTTTATTTAAATCTTCAAAATAGTCTTTTCCAAGCCTAATTGGAATTGTTTGGAATAAATATAAAATTCTGGGTAATATATTCATCTTGATTGTTGAGATTCTCCCTATTAGTGACAGTTGTAAATTTTCCCATTTCGCCAAGTCTAGCGCTATCTGCTGTTTAAGTTTAATACAGTTATTCTCTTTCAATGTACTACATCTTGCTGTCAAATGTATCCCCAAATACTTGATCTTATTTGTGACTTCAATTTTCAATAGATCTGCCAATTCTTCCTTTTGTCTTGATAGCATATTCTTTGTCAAAATCTTTGTCTTATTGTTTATTTTCAAACCAGCCAGCTTGCCATATGCCTCTATCTTTTCTATCAATTTTGATGCTGTTTCTAAACAGTCTTCTAAGATGAAAACCAGATCATCCGCAAATGCTTGCAGCTTAAATTTTTCCTTTTTGATTTTCATTCCTTTTATATTCTTTTCATCTCTAATATTTCTGTTTAACACTTCCAAAGTTAACACAAACAACAAAGGTGATAGTGAGCACCCTTGTCTTGTTCCTTTTCTTATATTAATAGAGTCTGTCAGTTCTCCCTCTATCATTACCTTTGCCGTTTTCTTATAATATATAGCTTCTATTGCTTGAATAAATTTTCTAGCAAAACCCATCTGTTCCAACAGTAATAACATGAATCACCAATTCACATTATCAAATGCCTTCTGTGCATCTAGAAATATCAGAGCCATTTGTTTTTCAGGATGTGCCTCATAGTATTCCAAAGTATCCAAGATTACTTTCATATTGTCTTTAATTTGTCTCTTTGGCAGAAATCCATTTTGATCAGGATGGATAAAATTATTTAAATATTTTTAAGTCTTTCTGCCAATATTGAAGCAAAGATTTTATAATCTGCATTTAGTAGAGAAATAGGTCTATAGTTCTTAATTTGTAATGGGTCGGCCTACTCTTTTGGAATAAGTGTAATATAGGCTTCTGACCATGATTTAGGTATCTTCTTCTTTAACATAACTTCATTCATAGCAATGGAAGATTCAGTGATTCTTGTAATGTTTTATAAAATTCTGCCGGAAGTCCATCTGGGCCTGGTGCCTTTCCATTATTTTGCTTCTTAAGTGCTTCAGTTAACTCCATCATCGTTATATTGCTTTCTAACATTTTTTCAGTCTCTTTAGGTATCTGAGGTAAATTAGCATTCTGTAAGTACTGCTTAACTCTTTCCTCATCAATATTCTCTTGCATATATAATTTCCCATAGAAGTCTCGAATGATTTCCTTCTTCTCTTTGCTACCATGGCAAACTTGGCCTTGGTCATCTATTAATTGCAATATTTTCCTTGATTCTTTCTCCTTTCTCAATTTGTATGCTAACCATCTATGTGGTTTGTTTGCGTCTTCAAAGTAGTTCTGTTCAGCACCTCTAATTTACTGTGCTAATTCTTCTTTTTCTATTTGACCCATTTTGTGTTTAATTATATCCATTTTTAGCTTGATGTCCTTTTTCTGTGGCATTTTCTGTAGCTCTTTTTCAAGTGTTTTATGCTCATCCTCTAGGGCCTTAGAGGCTAGCCTTTTCATAGTATTCCTTTTCCTTGTATAGTCTATTATCAAGCCTCTGGCATATGCCTTCATTGTATCCCATACATTCTAAATTGATGTATCTTCTTTTTTGTTTTCTCTAAAGAAAAAAGCCAATTCTTTCTCCATCCACTCTGTGAAGTCTTTTTCCTTTAAAATAGTATTATTTAACGTCCATCTAGATCTTCTTTTTTGTCCTTTCCATTTAATTGTCATTGAATTGTGATCTGCCCAAGTACTTGTTTCAATTTTTATTTTTTGAATGTTAGATATTAATTCTGTTGACATCCATATCATATCTATTCTGGACCATGATAAGTGTCTATTTGAATAGAAGGTGTATTGTTTAGTTTTAGCATTTCTTTCTCTACATGCATCTTTTAAGTTTACTTCATCTACCATTTAAAAAAAAGATTTAGGGAGAGTCTTTCTGTTTTGCTTTATTTTTTTCTGTGCTGTATAGTCCAATTTATTGTCTACAATTAGATTAAAATCTCCCATCATAACTATATTTGCATAGTCCAGTTCAATTATTTTCATATGTAATTTTTTGTAGAATTCTTCTTGTTTGTCATTCGGAGCATAAATTGCAGTCAGGAGTGTTTTCATATTATTGTCCATTATTTCCACCATTAGTATTCTTCCATCATCATCGGTATAGATCAATTTTGCTGGGGTGGTCTCTTTAATATATAAAACCACTCCTCTTTTCTTACATTGGGTCAAGGAAGTAAATATTTTCCCTAATTTTGGCTGTACCAACAATTGCTGATGTTGTTTTTTAATATGTACTTCTTGTAGACAAATTATATCAAATTTCTCTAATTTATGAAAGGTTTTCCTTCTTTTAATGGCTGAGTTAAGTCCATTTATATTAATTGTAATCAATTTTTTCTCTTCCATGGTTATATTTTATAGTTAAGTTTAGCAGCTCTCATAGATCTTAGTTCACGTTGTTCTTTGGCTTCCACCTTTCCACCTACTGCACCTTCTTCTTTTTCAGTCGCCATTTGGCAGTCCTCTTGGAATTCAATTAGTGAGATCTCTTTTTCTGCCTCTTCCTCTTTCCTTCCAAAAAATTCTGTATAAAATAATTCCGCTTTGTCAATTGAGTCAGTTCTATGTCTCTGTTCTTGCCATGTGAACATTAACCCTTCTGGAATCAGCCATCTATATTTCACCTCTTTTTTAAGTAGCATTTTAGTCAGGAATCGGTATTCTCTTCTCATCTCTCTCACTCTTCTGGATATTTGTTTCAAGACCACAATCTCCTTGTCTTTGTATTTCAAGGTTTTCTCTTTTGCCATTTGCAATATTTGCATTTTAATGGCTTTCTTTGTAAATCTAATGTGAACTTCTCTTAGTAAGCTATTTCTCATCGCATATCTTGTGAAAACTCGATAAACCTCATCTATTCCATCCATCATCTTCTCTTGAGTTATTTCCAAAGCTTCAGCCAGTATTTCTATCATTATCTCAGCTAGGTTTTGTCCTTTTTCTTCCTCTACGTTTTGGAATCTAAGATAGAATTCTGATCTATCCATCTCCCATCTCAACATACCACTTTTATCTTGTTCAACCACCATTAATCTATTATCAGTATCTCCAATCTTCTTGTCTCTTTGTTTATCTTCTTCTTCAATTTTTTGGAATCTCTCATCATACTTCAACATCATTTGTTGGATGTTCTCCACTTTTTCATCAGTTTTCCCTGTTCTTTGTTCAATGTTCTCTGTTCTTTGTTCAATGTTCTCTGTTCTTTGTTCAATGTTCTCTATTCTCTTTTCAATATTCTCTGATCTTGCTTGAATATTTTGAATTGCTTGCATAATCATCTGCAGAGTCACTTTTTCTTGTTCTTTTTCTTGCTTTAACATTGTCTGTATTGAACGTTGTCCTCCAGATGGTGGAGAAGAAGAAGTAGAAGTTAAAGAACCAGGAGCTATAAATTTCCTACTCATTTTAAGCAATTCAAAATCTTCAGGTTCTTCTAAACCTTAATCCAATTGTGAAGTAACCAATTATAGTTCAAAATAAAAATAGTAGAAAAAAGAAGCCCAATAATAATAATAATAAAAAAGAAAGAAAAGGGAGGACAAAATTTCTTCAGGTTCTTGTATACCTTAATCCAATCAATAGTTAGATAAAGAAAAAGACTTAAGGAAAAAGAAAAAGGAAAAAAAAAGGAAAAGGAAAAATTCTTCAGGTTCTTCAACACCTTAATCCAATTGAAAGGTCTCAAATAGAAAAAAGTGCATAAAAATAAACCAGAAAGGTAGATGAAAAAACAAAACTACCAGGAAAGGGGAAAAAAAAGGCTTTTAAGGCTTTCTCTTTAAAATGAAAAGCAAACATAGAGATTGGACTTTCAAAAAAAAAAAGAAAGAAAGAAAGAAAGAAAGAAAAACAAAGACAAGCTCCAGCAAAGCCAAAAACCCAAATAGTTATTACAAAAAAAAAAAAAAGATTAAAAAAAATACAATAAAGCTGGTGAGGAGGGATAGCACAACTTAGGAAAAGTAAAAAGGGCACACTGCACTTTGTTTGATTATCCAATGCTCTTATTATAACTCTCTTCTCCAAAAACCTATCACCTTTTTCCCCCTATGTTTCAACACCAGGCTTCAGCTGTTGATAGAAACCCAGAAGAGCACCTGCAATAATACTCTCCCATGCTCTTCCCTCTATCTTATCAAACAGCATTGTCCTTGAAAAAGAGTCTCAGTTCTTTCTTTCTCAGCTTTGTCTGGTCACAGGGAAATAGAATATTTTCAAGCCTCTAGTTGGCAGTGTTACAAAGTTTCTTTGCTCTCACTTTCCCCCTCCTTTTCCGAGCAGGATATAATAAGAATTAATAAAAAAAGAAAATATATTTTTTAAAAAATGAAATAACTAAAGGGAGCCTCTAGCCTAAAATATTACAAAATCAAAAAGGAGAATAAAAAAAATAGATATAAATGAAAAAACCAGTCCAGTTTCAAAATACAAGCTCATATATAGAAAATCCAGCAATGAGAAAAACAAAACAAAACATTATTTTGACATTCCTGTTTAAAATCGCCACTTAATCACTTCTGTCAAAACTTTTACAGATTCTTTCTTTTCCTTAGGGTGTCCTTTAATATCTTAAAATAATAAAAACAAAGTTCTCACCAAACCGGCACACTCTCTCTTTCTGCTCTCTTCCGTTTCGGAGCTGTCCCAACTTCAGCAGCTTTAATGGCTGCCTCTTTGCTGCTGGCAAGAAGAGCTTCTCCTGGATCTACCAGGGACTTTGCAGTATCCCTGGGATCAACAGGATGCACTCTTCACTTTCACCATCTCTTCGGGATGGTTTAGATCTGATAGGACCGTCCAGGAGCAAAGATATCGGCAGCGATCTCAGACCTCCAAGATCGCATGCCGTATCGTCGTGACGCCAGCTCCACTTCCCTTCTTCTTGTTCCTAATAAATGGCATATGGAAATTGAATTCCTATTTGGGAAAAATCTGCCAAAGAAGCCAAAGCCTATAATCCTCCCTATTATAGCAATTTTCAAGACAGCATCCCCTGAGGGAAGATGTGGAATGAAATTGGGAGCTACTTTTCCTTTTCACAGAGATAGGCTTGACATACACTGTATTTATTAAAAATGCCAAAGCAAGCAGCATTAGTCACACACATCAAGTCTCATGTCTTTCTCAAAAGCACAATGAGTACACTTCTAAAATCTCTAGAGAAAGCAATCTCTACATCAATTTCATCTAAATGGCAACTGGCTGGGGAATGAGAGAAGGGACCATTCTACTAGAGGAGCTTAACTTCTTTGGATTGCTAATTATGAATTAAACCTCTCTCATTTATGCAATAAGGTTGCAAACACACACACACACACGGAACACACACTGAGAGACACACAGTAACATTCTAAACATCAGCTCCCAGGAAGATCCTAAGGAACAAAGAGTAACCTTCAAGCATGTTCCCATTTCTTCCTTATGAAATAAGTATGGACATTATAGAGTATCAATAGGAAAACAGGTGATATTATTACCATGTCACCAAAACAACAACAACAACCCTGGATCTAGGAAACTACAGACCAATCAATACCTGGGAAGATCTTGGAAACAATAATCAAACAACAAATCTGTGAACACCTAGAAGCAAATGAAGTTATAACTAGAAGCCAATGTGACCATCAAAAACAGATCATGCCAAACAAATCTTATTTCATTCTTTGACCAAGTGACTAAATTAATGGATCCATTAAATGATGCGGACATAATATACTTAGATTAGTTTACCCCAAAGCTTATGTAAATCTCTTTATGTGTCATCTTATTTTCATAAGTGATTGAGTACCCTATTTAGAAGGTATATACAGTTTTATAAAATTGAGAATTTTAATAGGACAAGAAGTTGTGACGCCTTCTCAAATCATTTGCATGGTGACTCCTTGAGACAAGGTCATTGTTTAGATTGCTACTAGTTTAGCATGTGAACAACTATTCTTCAAGCAATAGCTCAGTGAACATTTACTACAAAGAAATAACCATTTCATGGATATTGCTTCATTTGTACACACCCTCCTTTTCACAGAGATTCAAAAGCATCACTTGGATAGTTGCAACAGAGTTGGATTTTCTTTCCATGGTTTACTTAATTGTCTCAGCATTTCTTTTCAATATATCTGGCAAGGGAACATTATTGTAGTATTTGTTTCTGAGTACCAGAGCAAAGCAAAAGAATAACCTTGTTTATTTGTTTGCTTGCATTTCTTTATCAGTCATCTCACATAACTGACCAGGGGTGGAGGTGGGGGTTTACAACCCAAACTAATTGTTGAAGTATACCTGTTTTCCTTAAGAACCAAGGTTCATGAGGACTCTTTTTACATATTCCAAGATTTGGTGTCTTCCAGGGCAAAAAATTTTTCCCTTATAGTATAACATTACATTTCTCAAATGTAAAATATAACATCAAAATGATGATACATTTGTAGTGATATCTACATAAAATGCTCACTATATATCCTTGTATCGAGAGACCTGATGTAAGTATGTAAATTGTGATATTAACATAATGATGTCATTACACATTTCTCATAACAGATAACAGATAATCAGAGTTGGAAGGGACCTTATAGGTCATCTAGTCCAACCCCCCACCAAGCGGGAGACCCTACACCATTTCTGATAAATGGCAGTCCAACCTCTTCTTGAAGGTCTCAAGTGATGGCAGTCCCACGACTTCTGAGGGCAAGCTGTTCCATTGGTTGATTTTGTCATGTGACTCCTTTCCTATAGATGCTAATACCAGGGGCAACCAGAACAGATTTAAAAAGTCTCTTACTATTGTACTGCAAACTTTTGTTACCTGCATCATGTTAACTGGCAGATGTGAAAAGAGTGGACATTATATCACATTTCTACAATGTTCATTTTATTATTTTAGTGGAATCATTGGATTCAGTAGAAATCTCTTTAACAGACTACTTACCCAGTGTGAGCCTAACACCATTGTTATCTCACACTGCTATCGCAAGTGCCTCAGTTTTGAATGATTCTGAATTTCATGTCCTTTGATAAAATTAAGCTTTTCCATTGTGTACACTATTCAGTTATAGAGAGCAATTGTTTGTAATTTGGATTCCCCAGAGAAATTTGGACTACAGCTTCAACTATCCCTGAACACTGACCATATTGGATGAGGTTGATAGCAATTATGATATTATGTTATTCCAGTTAGGGAAAGGCTATTATATAATCTGTTTCATTCCTGATAGTGGTAATTCACTTTATATTTATTGTAATATAAATATTACAATACAAATATCAGTGGCTGACAAACACTGCATATTGTTTCTTGTTTCTACTTTCTTGACAGTGAACTCCAAGTCAACTCCAATAACTTCACTCTCTAACTTTTGTATGAAGTCCTGAAGGAAAAAGAAAGAGAAAAGTGAAAAAAAAGACGGGAGGGGAGATTAGGAGTGGAGGGGGAAGGGGAGGGAGAGGGGGAGAGGAAAGGAAAGGGGAAGGGGAAGGGGAAAGGAAAGGGGAAGGAGAAAGGAAAGAAAAAACTTACAAGTGATCTTCAACTTCCTATCTCTGCAATTATCCATCTTTCTCTTATGATGAAACACACTGGATAAATGAGAAGATAAAACCGTATGCTTTACTTGTTCTCTTCATTGAATAAATTGTAACACAGAGCCTATTAAAGAAGGTCAGTGCCATATGACATTTGGTATTATTAAAAAGCAGTGTTATTAAACTGTTTCTTCTGAATCCCTACAGAAAAGAAAACTATATGCCAACTTTTGAGAAACAACATGTCACCAAAATGAATTATTCATGCACAGCTCTGCAAGTTAGGCAAATTCTCTACAAGGATTAGCACAGCAAGGGGCTTTATAAAAGTGAAATTGATGTGGAAGAGAAGTTGATAGAGACAGTTTCAAGTAGATGCTCTCAGGTGAGAAACTTTAGCCTTTAAAAGAGCTTTTTCATTATAAATCTGCCTCCTTCTGATTCTCTTTCTCTCCCTCCCTCCTTCCCTCCCTCCTTCCCCCTCTCTCTATGCCTTGACAACTTGTAGATTTATTTTTATTGTTTTCTTAAACAATATCAGGTTATTTTATTACAAGGGATAATATGAATATTAAATATTACATTTCAAGGTATCATTAACAGCACTACAATAACACCACAACAGTGACAGTATCACTGGCCTGTTGTAGTTTGGTTTCTCTCTTTTTCTCTCCTTCACATATTAACAGTGTTCTACACCATTTTCTCTGGAAGTAGTATGTATGCAGTAGTATGACCCCTGAAAAAAGCCACAGTGAAAACATGAAACACCAAACAGACTGCCAAGCATGTGAGGGTCATAAAAAGTACCTTGTTTTATTTATTTAAAAATAGAATTAGACAGGCTTGTCAAACTCTATTTTGCTATCTTTCTCATTTTATTTATTCATTTATTGAATTTATATGGGAGCCCATCTCAAGTACTCTGGGTAACTAACAATTCTGCATAAATTCACTATAACAAAATAAAATATAATAATATTCCAGCCTTATGTTTATACCATATAATATCCTCATTAGCTTATCTTTTTAAAAAAAATAGTTAGCATGAACGTGCATATAATTATACACATATCTATACAAATACAAACATTAATTAATTCCAAAGAATGCTCACTCATAGACATGTGTATGAATTGATCTTGAGGCAAAAGTCAGGAGCTCATACTTTGAAGATTGATCTTCCCAATAAATTATATTAGGGATACAAATGACAATTATGGCAAAGGAAAATGAACAAGTCTTTGTCTAGGTCTTTGGTTGGTGGGCTTCTCCCACAAATATCAAAAGGAAGATATCAGGCATGATTCTGGAAACATCTCTTCTTGCCACTGCTTTTCTGCTGCTTCCAATACTGGACCCTGCCCCAAAGAATCATAGTTAAACATTCTATAGAATGAAAGGCAGTTGTTGCTATATTTCATCAAGGAAAGAACAACTTGTTCCCAATCCTTTTTCTAAGAAAAATCTTCTTTCTTCTGTTGCTTTTGTTCTATACTTAGCTTCTGAATTATCTCATTCAGAGAACTTTCTTCATGATGAACTCAAATACAGGATGCTGGATCCTTACAGCTGCAATGTGGGGTCACCTTATCGCTTCCCCTCCCCTTTTCTTCCAACATCCATTAAAAACAATCTTATTTCCACTTACTTTTGAATGAAAATGAATCAACAACTCAGGATTGTATCTCACAAGATTGCCATAAAAAGAGATGCAGAGAATTCCCTACCCAAAAAGCAATGATATTTTTCTCAAGGGTAATGCTGGTAAAAGAAACCTGCTTGCCTTTATTTGAAGAAATTTGCCATTGAAAAAGGTTAAATATAGCCTTCTGATTCCTATGTCTGAGGGATACAAAATTCACTTACTTCATCCATATTACTAATAGGGACAGATGCTGCTGCTGATTGTTCAACATAGTACCTGGGCGATAGATTGGAATTCATCAGAAATGACATTCTGACAAATGACCAATCCTCATTCTAGGATCACTATAAAATTCTTTAAGATTTTCAATAAAATGAAGGAAAGGTCTTCCCAAATGACTTTATAAGAGTAAACCATTTTGGCCTAGGGCATATTTGGAGTAAATTTCAGAGATACATATTTTAGAAATTTAGAAATGATATATCTTTTAGAAAATCATCCAGAAATGAGGCTTCTAGGGAAGGAATAGTAGATGTTCCAGGGAAGGGAAAATGGAGCTGACGATTGCAGTAAAATGATGAACCAATGAATGGAATGGCTCTTTAATAATTCTCCAGACAAGGAGAGGACTTGAAATAACTCACAGGTTTTCCAGACAGTTGTTCTTTGCAAGGAGACAGCAAGTCATCTGATCAAGTTTAAAATAGATATATTATCTCTGGTAATCCTTAATAGCCTTTTGCTGACATCAGGACTGAAATGTCGAGACTTTATGGATTTATTTATAAACAAGAGATGGGCTAGCAATAGCAATAGAACTTAGACTTATATAACCACTTCATACTGCTTTACAGCATTCTCTGTCAGCATAATGCCCCCAACAAGCTAGGTCTTCATTTTATTGACCTTGGAAGGATGGAAGGCTAAATCAACCATGAGCTGGTGAGTGAACTCTTGGAAGCAAGCTGAATTAGCCTGCCATACTGCATTTTATCAAATACTTTGGTCACCTAATGAGAAGGAAGGACTCACTGGAGAAAAGCATAATGCTGGGAAAGATTGAGGGCAATAGAAGAAGGGGACGACAGAGAATGAGGTGGTTGGATGGAATCATTAAAGCAGTAGTCGTGAGCTTAAATGGACTCCAGAAGATGGTAGAGGACAGGAAGGCCTGGAGGAATGTTGTCCATGGGATCACAATGTGTCGGATATGACTTCTCAACTAACAACAACTGCATTCTAACTACTGCACCACCATGGTTCCATGGGACATAGAAGAGATCATTTGTTGCGTTTTAAGATAAGTTATTAAATTTATTTATACTTGTGATGAAGGGAGAAGCAATTTATGTTTCCTTTTCTTTACTATATTCTTATTTTTCTTTTCTATTTGTCCTATTTTTCCCTTCTTATTTCTTATTTCTGCATCTTTTACTTCTTATTTTTTTAAGTTTGTAATTAATTAGTTGCAATTATGTTCTTACATACAATTACTATAAAAAAACAGAGTGCTCAAAGGTCTTGCTTTCAAAGATGAACTGGAAGAGCAACATATAAAAAAGTGCAACGCTTTGTATGCCAAGTCATGTTCTGCCACTATTACCATTAGAAGAAATACAATGAAAATTGACTGTTTTATGGATTAAAAGCCTTTGAATTTGATTCATATTTGTGGGGATTTGAAGCTTTGAAACAGTGTGCCATAAATGAAGGAAGCTTATGTATCTGATAGTCCACCCACCGAGCATGGAGGCTAAGCCTGAAGAAATCCCCTTTTTCTTTATAGCAAGGCCCCAGCTGCATATCTGATTAGTATTTATTTATTCTTATCTTGTCATGCAGTTCTCCATTCCTCAGTTACCTCTATCCTGATGATGAGGTTGGAAGGAAAAGTTCTGTGCATTGGATGTATAAAAATGAAAAAATCAAAAAAGTGAGTGATGGTCTTTAATAATGCCACCCTGAGTTACCATTAGGATGGTTAGGGATTATTTTCAATTAACTGAGACTTCACCTACTAAATGATTAAATCAGACCACAAATTGTCATTCCTCTATGCTATTTCATTCTGGGAGGGTGTGCTTCTGTATGTGCACATGTACACATAGGGTGATTGTTTTTAGTGCACACAGCAGAAACAGCAGGAAAGCCACATAAATATATTCCTGAAATATTCTAGGTTTTCCAAGCAGTTCATTTAAATGATCATCAGGAAGGAATAATCCCACTGGCTGTGTTATGTGGACTACATTAAATTTTGTAGCTTCCTGCTGTTAGTGGAACAGTCATGACCTTGAAGTCACGAATAGCTCTGAGCAGATTTGGGGTAGGTGGTCATTTCTAGGCAATCTTAAGAGAGATTCAGGGGGAAGGAGTGCATAGAGAAATAAATCTCAGTGCAGTATTCTTATTTCTGTCATTTTGAAAGAGAACATACTGAGATTATGTAGCTCTATAGCAATGATGCTGAGAGAGACAGAGAGAGAGACAAAGAGAAGCCTCCACCAGAGGTGGTATTCAGTAGGTTCTGACCAGTTCTGGAGAACCAGTAGCGGAAATTTTGAGTAATTCAGAGAACCAGTAAATACCACCTCTGATTGGAGATTTTACAGTATCCTCCTCCTGCCATGCCCACCAAGCCACGCCCACAGAACCGGTAGTAAAAAAATTGAATCCTACCACTGCCTCCACCATATTACCATGGCTTTTCTTTTTTAAAAAAATACAATTTTATTAAACTTTTTTTAATTAGAGCAAAAATTAATACAAACTAAAATTAATTAAGAATAAAAAAGAAAAAGGAAGAAAGCTAAAGTCCAAAAAGAAAGAAGAAAATCTAATTGTCAAAACTATAATTGATAAGTTCCTTTTCTTTTCTTTTATGCAAAAACCAATAAAGAGTATCTAGTCAGCAATAAACACAGATATTGTCTTTTCTCTAATTAAACAAATCAATCTGGGCATCTCAATAAGTTCTATCATTTCCATTCATCGTTTCTCTGGTATAGGTATTGCCAAATCTTTCAGTCCTTGCACCTACAATAATCTCATCACAATTATTGTGCATAAATACAAAGTTTAATGACATTTTGTCAACTGTTTATCCGCCAGTCCTAAAAGGAAAAAATTCTGGTTTCAGTAGTATATTAATCTTCAAAATCCCCCAAATCAATGTATGCCTTTGCACTCAAAATCATGTCACTTTTTTCTTTCTAAACATGGTAAAATGATCCCTTTTATTGTTACTTTGCCTTTTTTTTACATCCTGCAAACCTAGTAAATTCCCATGTACTAGAAAGAGAACATGGCACTCTACCAACCCTTGAAAAATAAATGATTAATTTTGGAAAACAGAACTCTTATTCCATTTTTTTTAGATTTTGTTTTAATCCTGTCATTATTACTTTAACTTAAGGCAGCAAACAAAATTAATATTCCTCTTTCTATTTTACCCACAACAACAACACCTCTGTGAGATATGTTGAGCTGAGAGAGACTGGCTCAAAATCATGCAGCTGGTTTTCATGCCTAAGGCAGGGTTAGAACTTACAGTCTCCTGGTTCCTGGGCTAGCACCTTAACCACCACATCAGACTAGCTATTATACTACTTTTACCTTAGGAAACTTAATTGATGTGAGAAAGAAGGGTCTTCCTAACCAATGTTTCCTAAATCATTATATTTAGAGGGGTACATCCTGTGCATTCCAAAGACGTTTGTAATTTGTTAGCAAATAACACATGGTTTTATAATAACTATATTAACTATTTTTAATTTTAATTACATTTAAATAGAAATGAAATGAACTTTGTCTTTGTTTGTCCTAGTTTCAATTACTTTGCAGAACGTGGCTTTTTGTGTTTGATATTTTTTGAAATGAAGATGGCTGAAGCCTTAATGTTAGTATTTGAAATGAAGGGAATAGTTATTTTATAGTCATCTTGCTATTACCTTCTAAAATACTGCAGCACCAAATGCTATAAGGAACTAGCTAGAAGATGGAAAGCAATAGAACAATTGGTAGTTTTTTTCATTTGAACAGCAAATCATCTCCTACTGCAGCTGCACTGGGAGGTTATCTTTGGCAGACAGGCAGTTCTGAAAGCTTCTTAACCAGTTGCTTGCTGGAAAGGCATCCAAAGCCTACTATCATTGGATCTTCTTCACTGTCATGTTGGACATCTGCTGCAAAAGGTGAGAGGAAGTAACACAACAAAATTTCATAGGACAAATTACAAGTACATCCCAGAACTGGTGATAAAAACAGGATGGTTTTCATGACTTTGAAAACATGCAAGAAAAGTGGAGAATTTCCTATATTTTAGGGATCAACTATCCCATAGTACTGCGACTCTCACCAAGAAGATATTCCTCTATCTCCCATCCCTTAACTTAAGGTTGCTTGAATTTTCGTTTTGTCTTTCACTTATTCAATTAGTGCATTTCCCTATAGAAGACTCATTTAGGAAGATCTCTGTATCTACAAAGTGTTGATAGGAGTGATTGAATTATTCATTCATTCATTCATTCATTCATTCATTCATTCATTACATTTCTCCACCACCCATCTCATCTATTTGACTCTAGGTGCTTTATGATAAAAAATATATTGAAATATAAAAGCACGAATAAGAACAAAGTTAAAACCAGCATTTAAATGATTAGGATCAGATATTGAACGTTAAGAAGTTAAAAAGGGGCAAAGAACATCCTTATATCAACCATTGCCAATGTTGCATATCATTCTTTGAAACCTCCCCGCCCCCCAGCTACTTTGCAGAGCCAAGTCTTAGCACTCTTTCTGGAAGCTGGAAGCATGAGGAGGGCCCACTCAAAAGTTGGATAAGGGCAAGGACAATGTAGAGAAAGTTCTCTGCCCAGAGGATCTCTTCCTGGATTAATAATAAATGTTTTACTAAGTTGCCTTGCATGTCATGAGTCTCAAATATTATTTCAAAATTGTATTTGGTTGTTATAAAATATATATTCATTTCCTGAATACAGTAAGTTGAGGTAGTTGACTTACAACCACAGTTGAGCCCAAAATTTATGTTCTTAAGTAAAACAGATGTTAAGTGAGTTTTACCCCATTTTATGACCATTGTTAGAATAGCATAAAATAACAGAGTTGGAAGGGACTTTGGAGGTCTTCTAGTCCAACCCCCTGCTTAGGCAGGAAACCCTATACCACTTCAGACAAATGGTTATCCAATCTCTTCTTTAAAATGTTCAGTGTTGGAGATCCAGTTTGAGCTTCTTCGGTGACAGACTGAAATCTGCGATTGTGCACAGTTTTGATCTATGCTCACCGCTGGAGCACCCCGAGCCAGCTGGTTTCAGGGCTAAGCTACCCCGTAGAGGTGGTGAAGAGGGGGAAGACTGCCAGCAGGGTCGAGGAGAGCCGCATCTCTCCTCCTCAGCTACTCCCTTTCCTGAAGGCGATTGCAGCGGTGGTCAGAAATGGCCACCTCAAAGAAGAACTCGACCGGAAAAGAATGTGCAGGAGGAAGATAAGAAGAGAAAGTTCTTGGCTGACTGGGTTGAACTGGAAAAATAACAATACAAGGTACCCTGGAATTTGAATTATAAAGAAGAACATTGTTCCCAAAGAAGACTTTGAAGCTGCGAATGAGAGAGGGAAGGGAAAGGATTTGGTTTTTTTTCTTTTCTTCCCTATATTGACAACTAAGAGGTTTAAGCAAGAAATCAGCAAAAATCCACTTTGACAGTAACAGGTATTTAAGCTGAAAATAAAATGTCAAATAAAGATTTCTGGATTTTCAAAAACTTTTAAAAGAAGGAAAAAAAAACAAAAGGGTGGGATCTGGAAAAATGGAGGAGACCATCTGGAAGTGAAAGGAATTAACAGTGAAATTTTAACAAGATTCCTAAAAGATACATTTTAACTAAAATTTTGTAACAAGATAAGTGAACCCCAGGAAGAGAAAGTGGAAAAAAGAAGCAAGAAGAAACAGCTTTGGATTATTTGGATTACTTGGTGATTTTTGGATTTTTGGCTGTTGGATCTAAAGGACTAAAATTAATCGGGTGGTTGTTTAAAAGTTTTTAAAACGGTATCACTCTTGGAAGAATTGAGAATGGAACTTTAAAAACAGAAGGAAGAGGTTCTTTTGGCTTCGTATTTCAATTTTCAGAAATGGAGATCCTGAACTATGAGAAACAACAAGAAATGCCTGTAGAACAAGAAGGGTGAGACAAAGAAGCCATCTTCAATGAACCAAGTATTTCTATGTGGGGAAAAGAAAGGAAAGGAGGGAAAGAGAGTGAAATATTTAAGATCCGAAAAAACAACTCCCCCCAAAAAGAATAGTTTGAAAAGTAATTATAACATTAGGAAGAAACAGAAGAGAGGATTACAGAAGAGAGAATCAGAATTAGAGAGAGAAGGGGTCAAAAAGGGAAGGGGGAAGAAGAGGGGGAAGAGGGAAAGGAAAAGAAATTATAAAGGACAGAGAAACAGGGAAAACGTACAGGACACAGAGATAAATGGTGAAAACTTAATTGAAAGGGGGATTCTGCAAGGGTACATAAGATAGTATTGTTATATTAGAAATAGAAATGAACTTTGAAAATATGAAACAAGTGTGATTAAAATGATAGATAAAATACTCATTTTAATGTTTAATTGTAATGGAATGTTTAATAAATAAATGAAATAAAGACAATGAAATTAGGAAAGGAGGGGAACATTTTAATTATTATAAATGTGTTATAAAAATTTAAGTGAACAGGAATATGAAAGAAACATGAAAAAAATATGGAAATATTATATGTTTTCCTAGAAGTATGATATCCTATTGAAAAGGAATGTTAAAGATGTCAAAGATTATAATTAACATTAATGATAGAGTTGAATTGGAATAGAATAAGTATTTTATTTATAATTGTTATATATATACTTTCTCTTTAAGAATTTAGTGCATATTTTAAGAATGTACCAAGCAGAATTTGACTGGAAGTTATGTGTTATATTGAATGTTATAATTGTAAAGGCATAAATTGAAGTTTAAATAAGAGTTGAATGGATAAAAATTAAAAGATACAAAGGTGTCATACTCCAATTAGTAACAACAGGGGAAAATTTTGTTTAATGAGAAAAGAAAATATGAAATTGAAATAGGACAGACAAAAGTATAAATATGATGACTAGAAAGATATTAAAACTTACACGTCATTATAGTTGTGCTTTTAAAGTTGTAGCAACGTTTCGGCAGGATCTCATCTGCCATCATCAGGCTTGTGTATTGTGTTCGCCTGTGAGTCAGACTTTTACAGTTGTTTCAGTTTTAAATTTGGGGCTAGCCTACTGCTGTGCCAGAATGTTTTTTTCTTCATCCTGATTGGTTGGGAGTCTTGGTCTGTGTTTATTGGTCTTGGAGTTTGCTGTGTTCTGCTTGATTGGTGTTTCTAATATCTTCTGTCTGTTTTGTGGCTTTTTTTGTCTTGACGGGCTGACAACATTGTGTTCCTGTATTGGAGGCTTTTAGTGCAGCTTGGCTCCGAGTAAATTGACGGCTATCATTTGTTAGGAAGCTAGGTTTCATCTGGGTGCCTGGTTGGGGTGTGTTCAAGCTGGAGCTATCAGGGGGGATCTGTTTGTGCCCAGGTGTCTGCCTGGCTTGTGATGTGGATATTTTTTTGTTTGTGAGTGCAGGCTTCCAAATAATTGACAGTCTGGTGGAATCATCTCTTCTATTCATGCTTTCAGGTCTTTTTTCAATCTCTATGGCTTCTCTGATAATTCTGTGGCTGGGGTTTTCTATAGTGGCTAGGGTTTTGGTGCCATTGAAGTTAATGCTATGACCTGTAGCTTTCATGTGTTGGACTAGTGAGGAAGTGTGTTCCAGTTTTTTAACTGCATTTTTGTGTTCATCCAGGCGGGTACTTATTCTTCTATTGGTCTGTCCAATGTATGTGGCCGGGCATGATGCACAGTGGACTTCGTATATGCCTTGATTTTCCAGGTCAATTTTGTCCTAAGTAGGCTAGCCCCAAATTTAAAACTGAAACAACTGTAAAAGTCTGACTCACAGACGAACACAATAGAGAAGCCTGATGATGGCAGATGAGATTCTTCCAAAATGTTGCTACAACTTTAAAAGAACAACTATAATGACGTGGGAAAATACCCTAACAAAGCTGAATACCATACATGTAAGTACCCGGAAAAAAACTTAAGAATATATACATACATACATACATACATACATACATACATACATACATACATAATTGAATTTAGAAAGGAGTTAGATAATTAAAAGTAAGATTGAGAAGTTGTTTCTCTCCTTGATGAGTTTCTACCCATTGCTTCTAGTACTACCCTCAGGTGCTTTGGAGAATAGCTTGACTCCCTCTTCTTTGTGGCAGCTTCTGAGATATTGGAACACTGCTCTCATGTCACCCCTAGTCCTTCTTTTCATTAAACTAGACATACCCAGTTCCAGCAACTGTTCTTTATCTGTTTTAGCCTCCAGTCCCCTAATCACCTTTGTTGCTCTTCTCTGCACTCTTTCTAGAGTTTCAACATATTTTTATATTGTGGTGACCAAAACTGGATGCAGTCTGCCAAGTGTGGCCTTACCAAGGCATTATAAAATGGTATTAACACTTCACGTGATCTTGAGTCTATCCCTCTGTTATGCAGCCTAGAACTGTGTTGGCTTTTTTGGCAACTGTAGCCCACTGCTGGCTCATATTTAATTGATTGTCCACTGGGACTTCAAGATCTCTCTCACAGTTACTACTATTGAGGAAGGTACCACATACACTATACCTGTGAATTTTGTTTTTCTTTCCAAAATGTAGAAACTTACTTTTTTCATCATTGAATTTCATTTTGTTAGATAGTGCCCAATGTTCAAGTCTGTCAAGATCCTTTTGTATGTTAAATCTATCTTCTGGAGTGTTGGATATTCTTGCCAGCTGGGTGTCATCTGCAAATTTGATGATTTCTACATCTATCCCCTTGTCCAAATCATTGATGAAGATGTTGAAGAGTACTGGGTCTAAAACAGAGCCTTAGGATATCCCATTGCATACTTCCCTTCATGTAAATGCCGTTCCATGGAGTTCCCTCCATTGTAAATGCAGTTCCACACATTGGGTGCGATTGGTCAGTCAGTTACAACCTTGCCACAGTTGTTAAGAGAATCACTGCAGTTATTAGCTTAGTAACATGATTGTTAAGGGAATCTGACTTTCCCATTGACTTTGCTTGACAGAAGATCACAAAAGATAACATGTGATCTTGGGACATTGCAATCATCAAATATACATGCCAGT
Organism: Notechis scutatus; assembly: GCF_049901735.1. Lineage (NCBI taxonomy): Eukaryota > Metazoa > Chordata > Lepidosauria > Squamata > Elapidae > Notechis > Notechis scutatus. The sequence goes on along the minus strand of NC_142010.1, from coordinate 39,370,804 downwards.
TGTCAAGCATCCAAATTTTGAATCACATGACTATGGGTTGCTGCATCATAAGTGTGAAAAATGGTCATATGTCACTTTTATCAGTGCTGTTATAACTTCAAATGGTCACTAATCGAACTGTTGTAAGTCATGGACTATCTGTATGCAACCTGTATAATAATCTACACAACTGACCCTAATCAAATTGGCATGCTCAATGTTCAAATGAAAATGCCTCAAATGTTCTGTAAGTTTCTGAATATCTTGCTCTACTCCCAGTTCTGAGGTTATGCTGATTGTGGAATCCTTGGTGATTTTTTTTAAAGCTGTTATTCATGTCACTCTGTCTGGGCATTCATGTTTCACTTTTTAATGCTATGTATTCTTTTAAAATTATAAACCCTGCAAAGTATACTGGGGGACTTGGGAAGCCTTGAAACCTGAGGAACAAGCAAATAATAAACCACACTTTAATTAACTAAGGTTTCCCACATTGAATGTCACAGGACCCTGAGTTAATTTAAAAGAGATGGTGGATGCTTCTGTTCTGTTTATGGTTGTATGGGGGGAAAAAAGTAAAACAGAGCTATAAACTTGAAGCACACAATAAGGCTATGCAAATAACTCTGGATTCAGACTATCAAATTGATAGCAGATATTCCACTATCGATTAAATGCTTCAAAATTATTCAGAACATCCAACACAGTTAATCAATTTCATGATTCAATTTGAGAATTCAATTTAAAGGAACAAATTGATTGAATACTCTTCAAATCAAAGCTCAGATTTGTGATAGGAGGGAATCACACCAAGGATAAAAGTGTTAATTCCTCCTTTGCATCTTAAAATTTAGTCGTAGAGGTCACACACAATGCAATAAGGAGCTGTGCTATCATACAGTCTAGCAAATTGGCAACTAAAAGAACTATGTGAGACTTCTTATACAACATGCAAATATAGAAAATAAATTCTGGCATGTACAACCTGTACTACAAAAATATATCTTGTTGCTTTAATCCTAACCTGCTGTTTATACAATCACATTCCAAGTCATTTTTAAAAAAAATTCCTTTGGTGGGCATTTCCTAGTGCAAAGCGTGGCATATAATATAAACATAAGCATTTGTTTTTCTGTACTAAGCACTGCATTTATAAAATGCAGTTATAAAATTGAAAATTAAACTCAGAGAGAATTTGGGAAAGATTCCATGGATGAAAATCCTAAAGGAGAAAACAACTCAAGACTCTTGGGAAACTGAAAAGTACGATCATAGAAGCCCAGACCAGCATAATACCACTGAGAAAGAAAAACAAGAAAAAAGACAGATCCAGGAAACTATAGACCAATCAGCCTAACATCAATACCAGGGAAGATACTGAAAAAGATAATAAAAAAACAGATTTGCTAATCAGCACGGGTTTGTTAAAAACAGATCATGCCAAACCAATCTTATTTCATTCTTCAACATAGTGACTAAATTAGTAGACCAGCAAAATACTGTGGACATAATATATCTAGATTTTTAGCAAGGCATTCGACAAAGTAGACCTACTTCTTAGTAAGCTGGAAGAAAGTGGAATAGATATCACCACCACTAGATGGACTCACAACTGGCTGACACACCGTACTCAATGAATAATCCTTAATGGGTCTAAGTCTACATGGAGGGAAGTAAGCAGTGGGGTGCCACAAGGTTCTGTCAGGCCCAGTACTCTTCAATATCTTCATTAACAACGTAGATAAGGGAATAGAAGCAGAACTTACCAAGTTTGCAGATGATATTAAGCTGGCAGGAATAGCTAACACCCAAGAAGATAGGCTCAAGATTCAGATGGATCTTGACAGACTAGAACACTGGGCCATATCAAACAAAATGTAATTCAATGTAGAGAAAAATAAAGTCCTACACTTAGGCAAGAAAAACCAAAAGTACACATATAGACTGGGTGAAACCAGGCTCAATAGCAGACACTGTGAGAGGGATCTTGGAGTCTTAGTGGACAACCATCTAAATATGAGCCAGCAGTGGACTTCTGGTTCAGGCTTTTTCGGCGACAAACCAAAATCCGTGATCGTGCGCAGTTTCGATCTGTGCTCACTGCTGGAACGCCCCAAGCCACCCAGATTCGGGGCTGAAGCCACCCTGTAGAGGTGGTGAAGAAGGGGAGCTGACAGTGGGGTTGAGGAGAGCTGCATCTCTCCTTGGCTAGCCATTACTCCCTTTCCCAAAGGTGGTTGCAGCGGTGGTCAGAAATGGCCACCTCAAAGAAGAACCTGACCGGACAAGATTGTGCAGGAGAAAGTTTAAAGGAGAAAGTTTGACTGACCGGGTTGAATGGAGGACATCTATTTAAGGTACCTGGAATCTGAATTTTAAAGACTAATACTATTCCTAAAAAAGATCTTAAGCGGCGAAAGAGAAAGGAAAGGAAATGGAATTGGCTTTTTCCCTCTCATATTGACAGTTTTAATTGCCTTGGAATGTTAAGAAGAAGAGATTCAAATAAGAAATTGATACTAATCCACTTTGACATTAATAGGCTATTTCTAGCTGAAAATAAAGTGTCAAAGGAATAAAGATTTTTAGATAATTTAAAAAATTTCTTTAAAAAAAAAGAAAGAAAGCAGAGGAGGGAAAAAGAAACAAGATGGTGGAATCTGGAAAATGGAGGAGACTTTTTGGAACTTTAAAAAAAATCGATAGTGGAATTTTAACAAGGCTAGCAAAAGATACATTATAGCTGAAACTTTGTTACAAGAGAACAAAGCCCCTGGAAAGAGAAAGTGAGAAAAGAAGCATGAAACAGTTTTGGATAATTGGATGATTCCTGGAATTTTGGATGGTGGATCCTAATGAAACAAAATAAAATCAATTGGGGGTTGTTTAATTTTTTTAAAAAATGGCATCACTCCTTGAAGAGTTAAAAATGAGACTTAAAGAACAAAAAGAAGAAACACAAGAGGGAAGAGGATCTTTTGCCTTCATATTTCAATTTTTAGAAATGGAGATTTTGAACTATGAAAAACAATAAGAAACGCTGGCAGAACAGGAAGGCCGGGATAAAGAAGAAGCCATCTTTAATGACCAAGCAAATTTAAGTAGGGTAAAAAAGGGAAAGGGGGGGGAGTTAAAAACTTAAGCATTGAAGCAACAACAACAACAAAAAAAGAGTAATTTGAAAAGCAATCATAATATCAGGAAGATGCAGAAGGGAGAATTAGATAGAAAAGGGAATAAAAAGTGGAGCGAAAAGAAGAGAGGAAAGAGGGAAAGGAAAAGAAGCTACAAAGGACAGAAACAAGACATAAAGGTACAGGAAAAGCGTACAAGAATTAAAGGTATAAACCTATTTAAAAGACACAGAGACAATGGTTAAAATTTAACTTAAGGAGAGGATTCTGCAAGGGTGCATGGGATAGCATTGTTATATTAGAAATAGAAAAGGGTTAGAAAATATGTTTAGATAATTAAAGTGATAGAAAAAAGTTTGTATTGATGTGTAATGGAATATTTGTTTGTAAAGAGAATAAGGTTCTCAATGATTTAAAAAGAAAGTTAAAAAAACTGAAAAGAAACATGGAAGACTTTTATCAGTTGACAAGATGAATTTGAATAAGAATAATAATTTTAATGACTACTGTTAATAACTATTGTTATGTTTTTTATTTAAAGACAGTAATAAGTAAAATATGATATATAGAAGATTAAAGTGAAAGACAACTGATATTACTAGGTAATGTTTGTTAAAAGAAATAGAAATGTAAAATATTGTTATTAATATTAATGGCAGAGCTGTACTTGAATAGAATAATATTCCATTTACTGTTGTTATACATATATACACAGATATATGTACGTGGATCTTTGGTTATTCGGGTTTTCTCCCACGTAAGATTGGAAGTATCTAGGCAACGTTTGATGAAGTCTCATTCATCATCTTCAGGCTTGTGTCTTCCGCTCTGTGCTTACTCACTCTGAGAAGCACAGAGCGGAAGACACAAGCCTGAAGATGATGAATGAGACTTCATCAAACGTTTCTAGATACTTCCAATCTTACGCAGGAGAAAACCCGAATAACCAAAGATCCACATACAAATACCGCGAGAACCTCAGAAAACAGATATATGTACATATATACTTTTTTCTTTTAAGAATTTAGTGTGTATTTTTAAGGGAATGTACCAAGCAGAATTCGACTGAAAATAGGTATGTGTTATAAAATAGAGTTTAAAAAATGAATGTTATAACTGTAAAGATGTAACTTAAATTTTAAAAAAAAGATTTGAAAAAAGATACAAAGGTGTTACACTCCAGTCTAGTAATTACAGGGGAAAACTTGTTTTATGTGAAAAGATAATATGAAATTGTAAACAGGACAGACGAAAGTATAAAAACATTGATTAGAAAGATTTTAAAAATTAGAAAAAGATATGTAATTGAATTAAGAAAGGAATGAGATAATTTAAAATAAGACTATAGGAAATAAAGAAAGGGAAAAGCTATTGAAAAAATTGTGAAAATAGTTATAAGATATGGACTAGAATGTATAAGATAAATATGTATTGAGTTTATGTCTGTATGGAGAAGTGATAACCCGGGGTCACACTGTTCTCAAAAAAAGATATTTTATTTGTATTTATATGTTTTGTGAAAACTTAAATAAAACTTTTATTAAAAAATAAATAAATATGAGCCAGCAGTGTGCAGCAGCAGCCAGAAAAGCTAATGCAAACCTAAATTGCATTAACACATGGATACAATCGAGATCAAGTGAGGTACTAATACCACTCTATAAAGCCTTAGCAAGACCACACCTAGAGTACTGCATTCAGTTTTGTTCACCACATTATAAAAAAGATGTTGAGATTCTAGAAAAAGTACAGAGAAGAACAACTAGGATGATTAGGGGACTTGAGACTAAAACATCAAGAACAGTTACAGGAACTGGGCTTGGCTAGTCTAGTGAAGAGAAGGACCAGGGGAGACATGATAGCAGTCTTTCAATATTTGAGGAGCTGCCACAGAGAGGAAGGGGTCAAGCTATTTTCTAAAGCACCTGTAGGCCAGACAAGGAATAATGGATGGAAACTGAATAAGGAGAGATATAACCTGGAAATAAGGAGAAACTTTCTGACAGTGAGAACAATCAATCAGTGGAACAGCTTGCCCTCAGAAGTTGTGGAAGCACCATCCTTTGAGACTTTCAAGAAGAGATTGGACTTCCATTTGTCAGAAATGATGTAGGGTCTCCCACTTGTGGGCAGTTGGGCTAGAGGTCCCTTCCAACTCTGATTACCTGTTATCAGTTACAATTAACAAATTGTGAAGTAGTTGACCAAAAGTTTCTCCTCTTAAACAACTGTGGCATCTCTGAGAAATGTAAGAAAAAGAAATATGGGAAGTGTACGCTTGAAAATTCATTTAATATGCTATAACCGATAAAAACCTTTCTACCTTGAAATAATGCTTATTAGTTTGAAAGGCTTGCAATATATAACATTCTTCCTTAGCTGCATGAGATCAAACTCCTGTGAGATTTGTTAAGGTCCTCCTTGTATTGACTTATCAATCAGAAACAGAAGATTATTTTATATGTCTGGTTCATGTTTCAGAAACTGTATTCGATATCAGTAAATATTAATCTTAAAAATCATTAGAAAGTATGCCCATGGAAATGTTTCTGGTTTAGTTTAATAGTTCAGATTGATTCATTTTCTCATTTATCATATGATTAATTAACCAATTAAAATGAACATGCTAGTATTATTAGATTGGAAGTATTTGAAGCTATTTAATGATGAGGATAGTTTCTCTCAATTCAGTAGTTCATGGTTTGAAGAGTTATTCTAAATACAACTGATTGAAGCCATTATATTATCAGTAGAGTTATCATTCCTCCACTTCAGTCTCATCATGACATTATTCTTGTTGAGCCTTGAAGACATGGTTGTTTCTCAGGGACATCTTCTCATCATGTCACTTTCATCTCATCCCCAGTCAGCTTTAGGTATCCAAGACTTCTCATGCAGACAACTCAAGGTATCTTTGAGAGTAGCCAATAAACAACCCTAGCAAGGATTAGTTGTCTGTTTCACTCCAACTTTCCTATAACCTCTGCTGATGAAATGGGTCTCCCCTCTCCATTGCTGGGAATTGCAAGGGTGTTATCTTTTTATCTGGGCTGATGTGAGAAAAGTCAAGCACCTGGTTAAATATTCTTTTTTTTCCGGGGGGTGTGTGTGGGGGGGATACACCAATCTAAGAGGATATTAATTTTAACAAATCTTGATAAATCTTATCTTAAATTAAGTTAAACTAAATACTAATTTTCATATTTAAGCAGATTTACATAGAAATTCCTTTCCATATTGCTTTGCTGGAGAAAGGCAGCATGAATATGGGTTAGACCATATCTTCATGGCATGTTTTTCTTCAAAGATACTTTTCATCTGAAATATGTAAGCAGTACAATGTTAAATATGAGACCTTTTAAATCTAGAGAATTTCAAATATCCTCTGATGTGGGAATATTGATAACCCAGTCTTACATATTCTCCAGATCAAGAGATGGATAGTCCCATGGCTTAAACTTTAGAAGTTCAAGGAGGTAGCGTGCCCCCTCTTCAAGAGGCTAGGTTTGGTAGGTTTGGACCCAATAATTACCTTTCTGTCTTCCTTTGCAGGAAAAGTTGTTGAGCAGGTGTTCAGCCTGAAGTTGCAGACAACCTGGAGGAAGAAGATAATCTTGAGTCATTTCAATCAAGATTCAATACTGAGAAAGCTGTGGCTGTGCTTATTGATGATCAGTGGTGCAACCAAGGTTGAGGTGATGAATCATCCATGTTCTTGAGTTACCAATAGCCTTCAGTATTGTTAACTGCACTATCTTTCTGGACCTGCTCGTGGAAGTTGAAAATGAAATTGTTTCACAATAGTTCTCTTCCTCCATTTCCAATGGGCATTGGAAGAGGTCCTGTAATGTGGAATGTCACATGTTTCAACACTCTTTCCATCTCCTGTTTAATACCTACATGAAAAAGCCAGGTAAGGTCACTCATCAGTTTAGAGTTTGGTGCCATTCAAATGCTGATGATATCCAAATATACCTTTTGATCCCAGAGCAGCCAAGTAAAACTGTTGAGCTTCTGTGCTGTGTAGGCTTCAACGGGAAGGAACCAACTTTGATTCAACTCCACCAAGACTGAGTTTCTGTCTGTGGAAAATAGTTGGATGGGAAATCAAACTCAGATGGGAAAACATGCTTGGATGGAAAAATATCAAAGTGGTGTGCAATCTGGAGATCCTGGAGCTCCTGCTCAAAGATCAAGTGACAGCTGTGGCCAAGGGGGACTTTGCACAGCTTCATCTGGTGTGCCAGTTGTGCTCCTTTCTGGATCAGGAGGCCCTTCAGAAAGTCACATGTCCTGTAAGCTCATGACTGGAGCATAAGAGATCTAGAGAACTCCCTCCTATTCCAGCCATATCTCGGGATTCCTTCTCCACATGATTCTATGTAACCAACCAACCAATGCAAAATATTGAATGTCAACTCTAAAGGGGGGGTTCTTGGAATTCCACAATTGTTTCCCACCACTCACTGTAGAACATTGCTGATTGGTTTCCCTCTAACAGGTGACAGCAAATGGGAGCAGAAGGAATGACAGGGAATCCAGCAATTGCTAGAAAGAATTACTTCTCATCACTTAGTATGGGGATAACTCCACTCTTGACCCACATTTCTGAATCACAGATAGTCTAAGGGAACATAGCAACTAATCTTAAAATAACTTCCTGCTGACCTGAGAATGGAAGAAAAGCACTTTAAGCTGACAATAAGACAAGCCCATGGGTTTTACATTTTGATCTGAAATAAGTAACATAATAGCAATAGTATTTAGACTTTTATACCACTTTACAGTGCTTTACAGCCCTCTCTAAGTGATTTTTTTACAGAATCAGTATATTGCCCCCAACAATTTGGGTCCTATAATCAATTAGTTATATTGGAAGAGTCCCAATATGTTCCTTTATATTGTCATAATTATTGTTAATAAAGCCACAGAATAGCACATTTTTGTGATTTCAATATCTTTACTATAAAGAACTTCACAATAAAGTGGTATTATATGGAGAATTGCAGATATAAAAATAGCATTAGACATCTAGGGACATTTACATCTTTCAAAAAAAAAATAGTCTGATTGTTGTTGTTTTTATCCTAGTATGCCCTATGACTCTTGCAATTTTCCTTTGAGTAAAATCATTTTAAAGGTCAGGCAGTACTCTAATCAATCCACCAAACCATTCTGAATTACCATTTTATGACTGCAACATTTTGTAAGCTAGCCTTTCAACCTGAACTCAGTCAGGAATAATTTTCTTTTACTCTTGTTCTCTCCTCAACCCCCCACGTCTTTTTTTATTTAAACAATAGAAGTATTGGTGAAACTATTCTAAGCCAAGGGAAGAAATTTATTTGGAAAGAGGGAGATATAAGCCCAATTCAGAACTGAAGGGATCATTACAAGGTTATGCTAAGACCCTAGAAAGAATGCACAGAAGAGCAACAGATGATAGGGGGTCATTTTTGTTGTTTTTCTCTGGCTAAGAGGCTAAACAGTATGATAAATGGTTAAAGGAATTAGGTAAGTCTAGCCTAACAAAGATAAAAATTATGGGTAACATGATAGCTATCTTCCATACTTCAGGGGCTGTCATAGAGAACAGAAGTCAGTTTATTCTCCCAAACATCTGAGGGTAGGACAAGAAGCAATGGATAAAAGAGAGTTCCTACCTGGGACTAAGGAGAAAATTCCTGATGGTGAGAACAATTAAACAATGAAACAGCTTGTCTCCTGGAGTTGTGGGTGCTCAATCACTGAAAGGTTTTTTTTTTAAAAAAAAAAAGGTTTTTCTGGAATAAGGACACTTGTGTTAGGCAGGCAGTTTGATTAGAAGACCTCCAAGATCCCTTCCGGCCCTATGATACTATGAATTGGTACCACTCCCTTCTACATCCTTCAAGGGATCTTGACATCTAATATATCACAGAAAATTTGTCCTATGTTTTCTTTCTACAAGGTCTCATTTGTTTACAATTTTTAAATTGTTTTCAAGGGACAAATTTATTTTGGTTACATTTTCCTTGGTGTGAAGCATTGTATTTTTTCCTTTATTCTGTTATAAGATATCAATTCTCCTTTAAAGTTCCTGGTTTCAGTTCAGCCTAAGAGAATTATGTGAGAACTCCTCCCACTGGACCTTGGTCCTAGAATTAGCCCTCTCCAACACCTTTATAAAAAGGGAAATCGGTACAAATCCTCCAACTCCCTGTGACTAAAATAGAAGAATAAAATTTACTTTGCAGTAATAGAAAGCTTTTGAAAAACTATAAAGGGCCTATTTCAGCATTGATATCCATTTTGAATTCTGTTCCATCTATGATGTGAATGGAAGAAGGAAAAACCTTTTTTTACCCTCCTACCTTCCTCTCTGTTTATCATTATGTTTATTAACAATGGTTTTGGGCTGTAAGAAACCATGGGATAAGCATGATCACAAAGGCTGTTAAAAAGTATGGCAAAGGAGAGATTCAATCCTCTATTTTTGTGTTTTTTGCTGTGGAATTTCCTCTGCCCCCCCAGAAAAATGAAATATTTTGGGAAATATTAAAAAGGCAGAATAGAATATTTCCCCTAGAAACCAGCACCAGCCTCCCTGCCCCCAAGCAGAAACTGAGGAGGCCAGTTTTTAGAAATGCAGATTTGGTAATCCATTCAGAAAGACTGGGTCAAGACAGAAACTCAGATAAGCAACAAAACAGAGGGTGACAAAATTAGCTGAGACAAACATCTAGGATTTTTATTTCCTTTTTTACCTATAGAGCTAGCTATCACCCCTACATAACCCCTACATGACCCCGTTGGAATCGGACAATAGAATATTAAAGGACATGTTCTTGCCTAGGAACAGGAACCTCAAATACAAAGCCTAAAGAAGGTATAAAAACCTACCCACTCCCAACTCCACTTTGTCAGTTGTCCCAAAATTGCATGTGGTTGGTGGTTTTGCTCAGTGGTGGGATTCAAAAAAAATTTACTACCAGTTCTGTGGGCATGGCTTAGTGGGTATAGCAGGGGAAGGATACTGTAAAATCTCCAGTCAGAGGTGGTATTTGCGGGTTCTCCGAACTACTCAAAATTTCTACTACTGGTTCTCCAGAACTGGTCAGAACCTGCTGTATACCACCTCTGGTTTTGCTTCATCAATAAATGGAACTTTTCTGTTGTGGCCTGCCAGCTGCCAGAGGAGCTGGCAGCAGACTCGGATGATGAGGAGGTTGGGGAGGAACTTGGGGCAGTTCTGGAGTCTGTGGGAGGCTCTGATAGATGCTCTGTGTCAGAAGCAGAGATAGAGCAGGGCCGTTTGACATTTCCCAGCCACTGGAGAGCAGCTGCCTTTGGAGGCTGACATAAGCAGGGAGGAAGAATAGCTAGGGCCTGTTCCAGGTACATGAATGTGTAGAGCTTTGAGGAGAGGAAAACAACTGAGGACTAGGGGTTGACTCAGGAAGCAAAGCACAAGTGGACGCTGAATGGTTTCTCCCTGGCTGGGGAATAAATTGAAGGAAAAGTGGTTTGGGGAGACAACCATTTGGATTTCGGTTGGAAGATTTGGTCATTGTGGTTCATGCCTCAGAGTTGCTTGCCAGAATTTAATTTACAGCTTTGCAGCTGGAAGCTCTCAGCTTGGCAATTATCCCAAGGAACTGATAAGGTCTGTACTTCAGTTAACCCTTGGAAGGATTATTGCCTGGACTTTTTGGTGTATGAATGACAATAATTCACAGTAGCTAAATACAGTGGTGTTTTTTGGGACCAGGAATCTGTTTATTGGTTCTGCTAAGGCTGGGTCAGAACACTTTCTTTCCAATATGCCTCCAGCCTCCATTTTATTTCCTGTGCCTTTCTTTTCGGCTTGGAACTGAACCAGATGGATTTTTCTTCCAACAGTGCCTTCAACAATGCTCCTGCTACTTTAAGGGAATGACCAGAAGAAATTTGAAAATAAAATTAGCACAACCATTTCTTGCTTTCTGAGAGATTAGCTACTCTTAAAGCGAGAAAGAGGGAGGGAGGGAGAGCACTAATCATTGTGAAGGTCCCTATTCTGATTGTTGATTACCAAGTTCATCATAACAATAGATAAAATAGAGATTAAAAATGAAGTCTCTGAATTCTTTCAGCTTATTAAAGTCCCTTTGTGTCAGACTTTTGCAGTAATGTGAAATGCACGTATGTTAGAACCATGCTCAATGGAGGAGGTTGATTAATTGGAAAGCTCTTTCAAAGTTAAAAAAAAAATTCAGGCCAGCAATTTTATATTCTTGTTATTTAGGAATGTCTTGTATGTACAGTGCTCAGCTGAATGAACTTCTTCCAGGGAAATATTAAACATTTCAGAAAGATAATATGGCATGTTCCCATTGGCTATTGGCCAAGGATTCAAACATTAATAATCTTTGGGGAGTACAGCAGTTCCTGTGAGCAGAATATTAATTTTCCCATATACAGTAGGAAACCCAATAATTTTACTACTTCAGATAAGGATACACACCTAGCATATTTGTATGTTATCTATCATTGGAGCACTTTGTCGATATACAATATTCTGAACAAGTCTGCTTCAAAAACACCCTATTATTTATAGTAAAAATTAATGTATAAATTTTTACCCTTTTAGATCAAATGGACAGCTAGTAAAATATGTATGACTGGCTTCTGTCCTCAAACATCTGGAATCTGAGTTAAATGCTGAAAAATCACCTTTTTAACAAAATTGAAATGATGAAAAAGAAATGTTTAGTATTGGTAGTGAAATTAAAGATGGCCCTTCAGATAAGAAGCAGATTTGTAAATATATAGAATAACCAGAAATATATAAACATATTGAATTCTCCACTTTTCATAATTCTGCTTTGCAGAACTTTGAAGTTCAAAATATACAATAGAAAAGAGAGATGCTACAGAAAAATACAGGTATATAGAAATAATTGCCACAACAATGTACAATAGAAGTTTAGCATATTTTGTATGCAAGTGTTTGTGCTTGTGTGTGCTTCTTTCTGCTACATTAGTTATTAAATTCCTAAGAAATAATTGAAACCAAGCCAGTATATTTCAGTTTCATTATTTCTAGTGGAATTCTGGAACATATTTTTTGAAGTCAAAACAGCTAAGATTGGTAATTGGGATTAATTATGTATTAATTATTTTTTACCCTTGTAATTGAAATTAATTATTAATTATTATTTTTTATCCCGGTAATTGGGATTATTTTTTAACCTTAATTTTTTTTTTTTACTTTTTGTAATTGAAAAAAACAACCAGTGTGCTATGTTTTGGTTATTAGCAGCTTTGATGTTATTTGTTGCCTAACCACTATTCACTATTGCACTTTTAGCCACTTCATCTTAGTGTTCTTATTTCAACTCCATTGAATGAAACCCAGTATGTTTGGGAGAAGGTCTGAGGAATGATTGTGGTTTTGTTTTTTGTTTTTGTTTATTATTGAAAGTGCAATAATGAATAATATTATGCAATAAATAAGGTTGATGCAATAATAACCAATAAAGAACTCAGTGCTACATGCTCTAGTTTTTCTATGCCACCAAAATTATCTTTTGTAACCATCTCTGACTGGGAGGGAAAAGACTGGCAAATGTGCTATACAATAAAATAACCATGCAATAGATTCCTTCAACAGCTTTTCCCCAGAACATTTGAAGATCCTTTAGCAAGATGGACTTCCTGCTCTTCCCACAGTTTTTCCTTCAATGACTAGCTTGAAATTCCAAGCAATTAATAAAGCTTTAGGAATTTGATTTGGAATCAAAATGTTCTTGAGAAATCCTGCCTTTGATCTAGAGATATACTGGACCTGTCTGGCTGATTTGTGATTCAGGATTGGTTTGGTTTTGTCCTATAATCTAAGCCATTGTGATTATTTATCACATTATGCTCAACATAGAGAGAGAGAGAAAGAACAAAATATTGAATATAAAATCTGGAAAAACCTCACTTTCATTCTTTGAATATCAAAAAAGGAAGGTTCTTTTTCTCTTCCTCGTGGCCTCTTATCTTGTAGCATAACCTTACTTACAAAGAATTAATCATGCAGGTCCTCATCATATAGCTCCCCTGTGCTATTCACCTATAAATAAATATCTTTGACTATGTGATCCATTTTTATTTCCCCCTTCAGTGTACATGTTGGTGATATATACTCCACCTTTATCTAGAGGCCTCAATACTGATTCTGTAATTTCTGCGAGAGGGCCGACAGATGAAACTGTTAGATGTTAGCACATTTAGAATTGCTGAAAAGCAAATGATTGACATGTCACACATGCAGTTTCTGTATGAAGGTTTGAAATGTCATTGCCTATCAAATCCACTTTCTTGCTGGTAGTAGCATACACATGAGCCATTTGATTCCCAAAACACATCAGTCTGTCACTGCTACTTGTACTTAAAAATGAAGAAAAGAATTGGGATGTCTCCAAGAAGTGTTATTGTGACATGGTAGAAAAATTGTGGTCTGCCAAATAATGTTACTTGTCAGATAGAACTGTAGCTACAAAATGGATGTTTGAAGTTTGGGAAACACTAAGATGCACTAAAGTAAATAGAAGGGGATAGAAATGTTTGCTTTTTAATTAGTAGTGTCCTAGATAAAAATAAGCAATAAATGTAAGGCACATTTACTATTCCATAAATAAACATTCACAATAACACTTCCATAATTGTAAGGTTAGTTAGTTCAAGGATCATAGGTTTTATTTATTCATCCGTGGCTGTTCTATGCTTTTAAAAGCAGCATAAAGCCTTAGATATTTTAAGAGTAAGAGAGAAACTATATTATCAGATAGAATTTCATTTCTTTTTTCAAAGATAAAATGATGATGCCCAAGATCTAAGATAAAGTCTCCATAGCATAAGAAAAATGATTAAGGTAATTGAGAAGAACCAAGTATTTCAATTAAAGCAATTGAAATACTACTAAATTGTCCCAGTTAGGAATAAGGTGAAGCTTCTTTTTATGGTATAATTCATGAATTATTGACACCAGAATATGGTGGGATATACTATATAATGAATGTATAATATAATCTAATTCATCCAAAACCTAATAGGTATTAAGCAATTACTTCTTTGTGTTCATTCCTTTTTTAATCTACTCAGAGTTCTCTCACCTGTCACCCTTCAAATTGATATAACTACAAATCTCATATTTGGTTGCTACAGGATTTGAAAGATAAGATAGAAGAGAATATTTGTAGTTCAAGATTGAAATGTGGAGTTCTTGGTGCTCTCTCTGCTTGGTTTTTTGTTTGCATATGTTTAATTTCCCAATAAAGTATATGATCAGTGTGAGTGTGGAGTTTGTCCCCTAGTTATTTTACAGTAGCTTGACCTATCAGTTGGTGAGAGCTTTAGTGGGTTTTTTTTCCTGCTTGTTTGTTGTTTGTTGTTAATCCATGCTTATTTAGATTTAGAAAATTATAAAAAATACCAAAATCAATAATGAGTTGTTATAATTAATTGTACTATGAAGAAACTAAGCTGGAACACAAGGTTGGGAAAAGAAACAAGACTGGGAAAAGACAACATACTTTGAAGAAAGAATGCTGGGAAAATTCTGATAGATATGATTTACAAACCTTCTCTCTCCCTCCATTATCTTTGTAAGCTGAAAGTGGCCATATACATCTTCATCAATCAATCAATCATGGCTGTATGGACTCATGGCTGTTCACCATATTACACCTTGTACAATGTGTGTGTGTGTGTGTGTGTGTGTAAGATGACAAGAAAAGAATTAATTGTAGGAGAATAGGTCTGCATCAATTCTTTAGCAATATCGTGTGTATTTCACTTATGGTTAAATATCATGCAGAAACATTCATTATTGATTCAGTATTTTTATAGAATAAAGAGATGAAGAATACTTATTTACTTTCACATATATAAAGCCTACTTAAAAATAGATTGTCTGGTTTGATTTGTTTGAAGACAAGCATATATTTATACATTTTATCAATTTCTTAATAAAATTGTAATTGATTTGAATACTACTTTTAAAAACCAGAAAACTCTGAGTTCTAGTCCCACCTTTTGCATGAAAGGCAGCTGGATGACTTTGGGCCAGTCACACTCAGCCCAAATCATCTCACAAGGTTGTTGTTGTGGTGAAAACAGGAGGAAGAAGGAGTATTAGATATATTGATCACCTTGAGTAATTTATAAAAATAACAAAGGTGGGATAAAAAAATCCAAAATTAAATAAATAAATAATAAAATCATTATATAAAATAAATAAATAAGACCACATAAAGTAAAGTGATTTAATAACCATTCAGGCTGATCCAGCAGGATTTCAGAAGACCTTATGTTGTGAATGAGGACTGCAGTTGCCAAGCTGTATACTTTAGAAAGTAGAAGTTGGTATCGTAAGTTGTGTAGGCCTTCTCTTATATATCTTTGCTTTTTCACTAATGTATTTTGTTTGTATGAACAACAAAAAACCTTATTGTTACTTTTCTGTGAGAGCTAAGTAAAAGAACATATAAACTGAGGGATCCAGTGTGAACATACATACACAGAAACCTACTATCCACTACTATTTTTAAGGGGGAAAGTAATCTTAATTTTCTAGAAAGAAATCAATTATAATACAGAAAGTGATGATGAATGTAATTGAACACATATTTGTAGGTTTCTATAGCCTCTTTCTCCTCTTTGTTTTTAATTATCTTCATTGTGGAATTTCCCTTTGAGGGATTGGAAATCATATAACAGTTGTTTTTTTAAAAAAGTTCTACCCCTTGAAATATTAACAATGATTTTCAGTCTCTGGAAGAAGAAAAATGGCTATTCTTGTAGGATTCCAAGCTGAATTAAAATAGCTATGAATGTTCTCACCCTTGATTTACTGCAACTTTGTTTTGGTAAAGTAAAATTAGAGTTGTTACCCATTAAATGAAAGATCAATAATCACAATATCTTCTAATAATGAACATTCTTGTTTCAAGTACAGTACAGAACTTTCTTGCTCCTCTACTCCTATTTCTACAAAAGAAGAATTGAAGGTTTATTTTTGCATAGGTAATTGTTGTGCCTCCGAGGTTTGAACCAGGTCAGTCAGCAGATGTAGGCTCGAGTGAGGAGGAAGATCTGGCACTGAGATTCGAGCCTGCATTGCTGAGCGATGTTGAGAGGAGTCTGGGGGAAGAGGAGGAGTTGAATCTGAGAGATGAACCTGATTTATTAGAAGTTTCAGAGACGTCTTCCTCTTCTGGAACTCCCTCCCTGATTGCACCTCAGGTGTTAACTGTTAATCAGGAAAGTGTGCCAGAGACTTCAAGCGATGATGAAATTGCCGGATGCTGGCTGGATGCTCGGACTAGGAGAAGATTGAGACGTCAATCTCAATTAGAAAAGAGACGTCCAGCAAAGGATTAATTAATGAGACTGACACGCCCCTTCAGGGAATATTTAAGGAGCGTGCTAATGCCTTTCCCCCACTCGAAGCAAAGTGGATTTTACTTTGGAAAGAAGTGCGTCTACAGCGTTGTGATTTATGAACAATTCAGCTTTGCCAGACAGATTCCAAGAAGACTGCTAAGGACTGTGTAAACAGAGCAGTTAACTCTTTTGGATCTGGTTTTGTTTTGCTTGAATATCTGATCTTTGGAACTGTGTATTCTCACCTGTGGATACAGGTGAGACATAACAGGTAATGGTACTTGGTGGAAAGAGGAACACTGGGGTTACCAAATACTGCCCTGAAACTATGCATTCAAATGACCATATGAAACCACATATTCAGTGACCATTGGAAGTTATGATGGTGCTGGAAAAGTGACTTATGTCTCGCCCTCACCCTTAAGACTGTTACAGCATCTCTCATATGATCAAAATTCAGGCGCCTAGCACCTGGCATATATTTATGATGGTTGCAGCATCCTGAGGTTTCTTTATTGCCATTTGTGACCTTCGCAGAAGGTTTCTGGCAAGCAAACTCAATTGGGGGAACCAGATTTGCTTTACAATTGTATGGTTAATTTAATGTCCATGATGATTCCCTTAACAACAGTGGCAAAATAAGTCATAAAATTGGGTACAATTTACCAACTGCATCATTTAGCAACAGAAATTCCAGTTCCAATTGTGGTCATAAGTCAATATGACTCGTGACTTAGGATCTCACTACTGTAGTTGTGTGAGGGAGCTGTAGATTGAGACAAAAAGTAATAAATTAATATCCAGGAACAACAACAACAACAACAACAACAACAAACCCTGCAATTTTATAACAGTCAACCAAAAGCTAAGTCATTGGGAAGTTGTATACACTGAGAATTGAAAAGCACATTTGGTTCTTTTTTCTTTATTTTTTGCTGAGAAAGGAATTGCATGTGTAGCATCAAAAATTGTTCTCCTAAATTTGTCTTGACAGTCCCATGTCACATATTTTATAACTCTTCTTTATATTTTACAGAAAAGAACAGTGTCTTGTCTTGTTCTTATAATGATGCAGAAATGTAGAGACAATGCTGAATTTCAAAAAGCCATTTGGCTGCCCATTGCATTTTTAAACAGGCACCTCACATTTTAAATCTATATTTAAAAATTCAATGCATAGTAACGACACGTTTGAAGAAAATGACAAGTTTGAAAAAAAACGGTCAACTTCTATCATTTTAAATATGGTCATGGAGAACCAAGACATGAGGAAATGTGAACATGAGGTTGTGGAAGTAAAGTAGACAGACAAGTAATTAAAAGACTCTTCTGTAAGGAAGTTCTATGAGTATCTACAAATAGAATTAAGTAAATGAATAAAATAAGATGGTATGTGTAAGAAATAAGGTTTTAAGCTTGTCAAATTAAGGAACAGTTTGAGATAAGCTGTATCAGTGTAAAGCATGAAACTATACTGTTGGCACTTAACATCAAGGCAGGACCCTGAGAATATTTGGCACAGTTTTAATCTAGTTTTGCATTTTGCAGGTATCTGTATCTTCACATTTGGACAACCCAAGATGAATGTTGCTCATTAAAAAGGCCAAAGGAAGATAGTGGGAGATGCAAGAAACACTAACTTACATAGATGTTTCTTTACATATATTAAAAATGTCTGCACAAGATTGAAGGGATTGATTTAAAAAAGAACAATATTGATCAGAACAACAATGTGGTGGCATTTGAAGACCTGGTGGGGTTAGCTAACCTTAACTTTGAAGATAAATTCCAGGAGAAAAACGGAAAGGGTATGTTGTTTTTCTATATATCAAAGAATACAGAGTTAACCTAGGAATGAAAAAAAAAGTATTAAAAATTTACTGTAGCATCTAAACAAGATGTCACAACAGTTCATTAGTGGAGATGTGCTATCATTCCCTGGTCCTAATTATGACAATCTTGAAATAGAAAATAAAACCAGAGGGGCTTTTTAATAAAAATGTAGTTTAGGAATGAGAATGTGTTTGGGCCACAAAAATATCAAGGAATTCTAAACAAATGTTACTTATAAAAATCTAATAAGTGGTTAGACAAATCTTAAAAAAAAACTTCAGTGGGACTCATGGTTTAATTTTTGAACAGTGAATAGTGACCTATCTCATTTCCAATCGATGTATGCCAATGCACAAACAGGAGGAGCTAGAAATCAAATATGGAAAGCAAACATTTTTATTTTATTTTATATTATTTTATTTATTTTGTCAAGCGATTATAAGATAACAGGTATAAGTATAAACATAGTTATGAACACATGAAATGGATACATATAAGAAAAATAAAAGAAACAATAAGACAGGGACGGTAGGCACGTTGGTGCGCTTATGCATGCCCCCTACAGACCTCTTAGAAAAGGGGTGAGGTCAATAGTAGATAGTCTAAGGTTAAAGTTTTTGGGGGTTGGGGAAGAAACCACTGAGTCAGGTAGAGTATTCCAGACATTAACCACTCTATTGCTGAAGTCGTATTTCCTGCAATCAAGTTTGGTGTGGTTTACCTTGAGTTTGTATCTATTGTATGCTCTTGTATTGTTATGGTTGAAACTGAAGTATTCATTGACAGGTAGGACATTGCAATATAAAATTTTATTTACTATACTTAGATCAGACCAAAGACGCCATAGTTCTAGGTTTTCTAGGTCTAGAATTTCAAGTCTGGTGGCATAAGATATTCTGCAATGAGTAGAGGAGTTGTGAAATATTTCTGGACTTTCTCAACTGTATTAATATCAGATACGTAATGCAGGTAAGATATAACAAAATGAGAGGTGGAATAGTTTCATATACAAATAAACCATGTGCTAAAAAGAAATTAATGATCTGGAATATGTCATCTCAAAAATCATCTGAAAATCTAGATAAAACTAAAAATCATATCAGCAACTGATATCATCATAAGAATTTACTACAGATTGCTTATCCAGGCAAGGAATAAGAAAAAACACTTCTCTAAAAAAAATCATCAATATTCAAGGGGCCCAGCTACTATCAGAGTTCAACTATCCTAATACTTTCTCAAAAACTAGTTCAATGAGGACTGAAAGAGACATCAGATTTCTGAGCTCTCTTGCTGATAATTTTTTGTTTCAGAAGTTGAAAAATAAACAAGGGGAATCAGTTATATTGGATTAAATCCTCACCAATACAGAATAATATGTTGATGGACTGAAATTACAGGCACTGTGATGGAAAGCAGCCACATTAAGATAATGTAACAATCTGAGAATATTCAGTCTCTCACCTCAGCTACAGGAAGAAAAACTTTAATGATCTCAATTGAAATGTGAGCTTTATGCCATATTTCAAAATCCAAACAATAAATAAATCCAAAAGGAATGGAAGATCCTAAAAAAATAAGACAAAAATTATATTCATGAGTAAGTAATATGAGGAAAGCAGGGGTGTGGATGGACTAATAAACAAGCTCATAGAGAAATTGAAAGGCAAATAAAAATGTATAGAATAACTAAGGGGCTGGTAAAGAGAAGCATAGACTAATAATTTGGCCCTGTATGGGTGGAATCAAGAAGGTTAATATCAGAATGGGAAAAGACTACTGAGGAGTGCAAGATATAATGAAGAGTTGAGGATCCTTTTAAACGCATCTGCATCAACCTGGATGGAGATATTGAATGGAATCCTCCATGGGTTCATACTTGACTCAATGCTATTTAATATTTATTCTTAAATGACATAATGTTAGTGCTGCATGTATGTTTTTGTTTTGTTCATTTTTCTGTTTTGTATTTTACCTTTTATGATAAAACAAAATAAATAAACTTTAAAAAAATAGCTCCATTTTATTCTGCTATTGGTTAGACTACATTTGGGTTACAATAACCAGAAAAACCAACCTGTAAGAAGAAGAGTTATAAGATGATGATATTTAGTTTAATATAAAGAGAAGAGTAAGAAGCAAATCTTACTATGCTGCCTCATTGTGGTGGAAGGTAATCTTGGAAAGGACGAATGAAGGACAACAAGAGTGTAGACTTCCAGTAGGATTGCTCAAGGCATGAAAATTATCCTAGATCCCCATCTAAAGTAAGCAGATAAATTTTAAACTAACTCAGGATCTTAAACGCAACTCTTTAGGAATTATTTTTGGAGTCACTGTAAAATGACAGATGGATTACCACTGCAATTACTTTCATTACTAATCCCTAATTATTACTAATCCCTAACCATTCAGCTAAGAAAGGCCACAACAATTGGTTTATTGAGAAATGAGCCTGCCATTTTGCTACGTTAAAACAATATGCTCCAACCAATTCTTATTTCTTAGCTCTCCCTCTTCTTTGTCTATTCCCAAAGTTTCTCTTTAAGCTTTGGTATGACCAAATGATTTTTGCTTTTCTATTTATTCATTTTCAGAATCCCTTTACCTTTTTTTTTTGGTTTCACCAGACTCATACAAATTGTGGGGATATTTCCTTACTGCTGTCCACCTTATCTTTCAGTGTATGGACTGTAACTTCATAAATTAGCTGCTGCAGAGATAGAAGTAATGGAACAACAACTGACAATATGACATCAAGTATGTTGGAATGCCTTTATCTTTGTTAAGAGATCATTTTTTTCTATTTTTAGCAATATATACAAATCTGTTGAATTTATGTACAGTCCCTCAACATATAGTATAATGTATATACAGATCTTCAACATATAGCAGCAATATAGTATTCATAAAGAATACTAGAATACTAGACACAAAGAAATATTATGTTTTACTCATAAAGGAAGCCTAGATTAATAAACTAAAGTTTTATTTCAGGAATGAGAAATCCATGGATTTGTTTATGTAAAAACTCTTGCAGTCATTCCAGATAATCTTGCAAAGAACCACCCCTCTTCAAGAAAACCTCAGCCCTATTGAAAATTCTTGGAACATTTTTGCTATTAAAGGAAGGGGAATCAAGAACTCTGGAAAATATACTATTCAAATATAATATCAAATCTCAACATTGCTTGCAACCTTTTTCTACACATTTAATTAAATAATGCTTATCCAGAAAATTATCCCACAAAATAATAACAAAGGAGGTTGGATTGATCTAAACCCAAATTATGCCAATCAGAAGAAATTTCTGGGATATGTAGATTGAAAGATCTCTGTAAAATAGCAATAATCTGGAATCCATATATTCCATGACTGGAGACTTCATGTTCTACCACATACACATCTCATGGAACTATTATGAATAAGTACCTTGGACAGAGATATTCACTTTGTTTCAGACTGACTGCAACAAATACAGTGTGAGAGATAAGAAAGTGGTAGAACAGGAATTAGGAAAATGTGTTTGACACAGGACTAGTAATTTGCAAACAGTTTTTTTCCTAGTGAGGTGACATCAATAAGAAAATAGCAAGAATTTTAAAAAGGCAAAAAAAGAGAGACTCTGAATGATTTATTATTTTAGAAAATGTGTAAATTACTTTTAATATTATGTTCGTATGTACTGTATAATTTGTTAAACCTTTGCAAACTGTCCTAGTGGGCTTTTTTGGCTGAAAGGAAGCATAGAAATAAATTCTAATATTAACATTACCCATTTGGGGAAATATAATAATGTAGTGCAGCTTGCTGAACCAAGGAAAGTTCACCCATCCCTAATTACAATTGAACTATGCAGCCAACTATGGCTTAATGTCTAAATAATGTTACTAGCTTGCTTAAAAATTCTCACGTATCATTGCCATGTTAACTTAGCCCTTTGCTTGGCTGACTTTTTTAGTGGGGGCCCTGTCTGTACAGTTCTCTCATCTACTGTATGTATAGTTCTGTTAAGAATACTTCTCAGTTTACAAGGAAGCAATGGTAACTTCAAATTTCTTAAACTGTTTGCTGTAACAACTCAGGAGCTAGGCACCTCACCACTGATTTTCAGCAACTAATGAGGAAGGTCTTTGAGTTACACCAAAACCTCAAGCAATCCCATTTTAGCCAGGCTCAACAGTTCTCATCTCTGAGGGTAATCTATTCTGATAGGCAACCAAATTAAAGTAAGCCAAATACACAATTGTGGAATTAAATATACCTATCAAGGCAATCTGATATACCTTATGTAAATGTCCAAGAACATCCAAATGTCCATGACATCTAATCAGTCCAAATCACACAGTATTATTTTAAAATAGAAAATAGACCTTGATTGATAAAAAATTAATTTTGATTTAGAAACCTCTTCTTACTTATGAACAATGTTTGAAGGCCTCAATCCATGGCAAGCAACATTTGGAAATATATGGTATATAAACTGAATATACTTCATGTCTAATAAATGTTGGTCTTCAGAGTTTAATGGCTGTGGTATAGAAAACACATTTCTTGGCAACTATGGCTGACAAATCTTCAGAATTTATTCTCTAGACCACAGGCACTAAACCCTGAAGCCCATCAATGCCAAATATTTTCAAACTTCAAGCTTTGCATTACTTCATATCCCATTTGTGTTATTTTTACTGGAAATGTCAAGGACAAGAGGTTTACACAGGAAATTGTTGTTCATGTATGATGTATGATGTATGATGGCGACGCCCAACTAGGAAGGTGAAGCTCTCGCTCCTGGACCACTATCTCCCTATAAAGCCATCACCTGCACCAGAAACCACTTTTAAAGCTGCTGTTACACCAGTAACCGTGAGTAAACCTGAGTCCAAAAAACAAGCCCCAAAATGCTAGATTCTGAAGCTGTGGAGCCCAAATATTCCTGCTAACAGATCCGGAGCCCTCCTCTCCTTCCCCAGAGAAGTGAAGCCCTTTCCTTCACTCGGAGCCTGCCTGTGGAGTGCTAACAACCTACCTTCATTTAAATCCCTCACACAGCTGATAGAAGTTATCTTCCACGCCAGACAATGCATTTCCTTTAATATCCCCCACGCAGTTTTCACCGCCACATCGGTCAGCTGGCAGAAAAAAAAAAAAAAACGAGGGAGGAAAAAGCCCTGAGGCTCTTAGTAGCCAAAAGTCACCCTGGACGGCAGAGGAATGCTTTTGAGACTGACTCGAAGAAAACCTCTCCATCCGAACTAAAAAGAGACTTAGCATGGCTAAATCAAAGCTGTGACAGAAGTAAAAAAGAAAGGAAAGATCTTGTAACAGCGTGCTTAATCTTGGTAAAAAATCACTCCAATTTCTGCAGTGGAATTTTCCTTGGAAAGTGGGACTCTAAGGAGGAAAATAGCTGCGATTAACGATCTAGAGTTACTGTCAGATTTAGTTAAAAGTAAAGGACAGATTGGATTGGTTAACCCAAACTTCTGGGCTGTATTTTTACTACTACTCAACTTGAAGAGCTTTAAGAAACTATTGCAAAACAATCTTATTCAGAGACATATTGATTGTAGTCAAAGTGTTTAATTCAGCAAGTTTTACTCTATTTCAAAAACCCTTTGAACATCGTGTTACAACCTTTTGTTTACAGAGTAATAGCAATCTGCTATTACAAAGAGCAATAAATTCCTCACATTCAGTCAACTACAGCTGCTAGTAAAACAATTAACCCTTTCCTTGCAGACTCTTAATATTACCTCATTACTTTAATCAAACACTGATTAATTCATTACCTCAAAACTTACAACTTTTCTACCTCATCACGTATATCAACGATTAGATAATCAATTTCTATAAAATATTTTATTATTGGTTTAATTGATTTATTGTTTTAATTGATTAGTGTGATTAGAGTGTTTAGTGCAAATAGTGTGATTACTGACTAGTTTAAAAGATCAAGATACATGTAATATAATTGAATAGTAAAACCAATGATTTAGTGAATTTAAATGAACAGTGTGATTAATGATTAGTGTAATTAATTGAATAGTGATTAGAGTAATTAATTGATTAGGCTGATTGTTGCTCAGGAATATTATCTGACTAGAGAGATTACTGCAATTGATTGATTGGTGTGATATTGGCTATAAAGATTACCCAAAATTGTTCCTTTAATTAATTCAATCAACGTACTATCTTAACAAACCTACCATGCCAAAAAGAAAATCCAATGCCAAACCACAACCTAAAGAGAAGATAATCCCCACCAATGAACCACAAGACTCCTGCACATGCCTTAAATGCTACAAAAATCTAAAGGATAATGAAAACTCCATCAAATGTTATCTGTGTAAAAAATACGCTCATCATGACTGCTTGGGATTAACCAAGCAATTTATTCAATACCTGGAATCATCCAATGAGTTTCCATATCTCTGCAAACCATGCAAACCCAAACTGGATCTGTTGGAAAGAGTTGATACCATTGAAACCATTGAAACATCCCTTAACACCATAGTAGCATCCCTGGACGCCGTAAAAGAAAGAATATCCAACCTTGAAAAAAAGACACAACGCAAAAACCTGAACATCCAATAGCTACTAACCACATCTCTACCCAACAACCACAACCCAATCCAAAACCCAATCCACAAATAAACACAACCCAGACAAATATTGATATCCCAATCCTCATCAGAGAAGCTGTTGAGCGTGAACGGAAATGTCCAAATGCCATCTTATTTTGTCTAGAGGACATCAATGACAATGATGACATCACAACTGTCCGAAACATCATCAGTGATTATCAAGCATCAACCATCTCCGCTGATGAAATACTTGACATTTCCCGCATTGGCCGAGAGCTCAAAAACAGAGACGGCTCTGTGGCCCCACGCTTGTGCAGGGTCATTTGCAAAAATGAATCAAGCAAACGTAAATTCATTTACACTATAAATTCACTCGCCAAAACCAACACCAACCATAAGAACCTCCGTTGTCGCCCTGACCTAACCATACAGCAACGTGCCCGCTCCCGTGTACTCCGCACCGAACTCAAAAAACATCTAGACAATGGAGAGAAGGACCTGTACATTGACTACCATGCTGACTGTATCAAAAGTAAGCCACACAACCTGCAACTCAGCTTTAACCCTCAACCACAACCCTACCTCAACCGATCCACCATCACCCAAGACTAGGCATGCACGCCCCTAACTACCTCAATTCCAACTACTGCTGGCCTTAAATGCAAACTACTCAATGCAAGAAGCCTCGTGAATAAAATACCTGAATTTTTCCTCCTACTAAATATGGCTAAATTCGACATTATATTTGTCTGTGAAACATGGCTCAATGCATCTCTCCCTGACTCCATTACCACAGTAAGAGACTATCATGTTTACCGATCAGATCGTGAAATTCGTAGAGGAGGTGGTGTTGCTATCTTCTATAAAAAGTCCTTACATCTAAAAAAATATCCAAGTTACCCAGGAGCTTGCTCTTCCTGAGACCATCATCTGTGAACTATCCTTAAATATCACAATTCGATTCTTACTATGTTACAGAGCACCTGATTATGACATCGAACATGTAAACAAGCTAAATACATTACTAACATGGGCTGCATCCTGCCCATACCCTTTTATCTTTCTTGGCGATTTCAATCTACCTCATATTGACTGGACCCTAAATGATTGTACAACTGAAATCATACACACAACCTTCTACAATGCTATTACAAATCTGGGACTGGAACAACTAGTAACCAACAACACTAGACTAAACAACTGCCTCGATCTCATCTTCTGCAATAGTTTGAATTTAATTTACGGAATACAAACTAAAGAACCCTTTTCCAGCAGTGACCACAATATGATTGACTTTTGTCTCAACATACGCCCACACAAAAATCACCACAATGATGTAATCCCCAATTGTAACTTCAAAAAGGCAACTATGATCTTATAGACAATGATCTCTCATCCCTTGATTGGCAATCTCTATTCACTGGATGCAATACTGTTGAAGACCATTACAACATATTTTTACTTGAAGTCAAAAGAGTCATCAAACTATATGTACCAACAACAACTCCCAAAACAAAACAAAAAAGCAGATTACCCATAACAATAAGGAAACTTCAATCCAAAAGAGATCACTCTGGCGGAAAAACAAATCTGGTCACGTTGCCAATTTCAAAAGCCGATACAAAAATTTATGCCACCAGATAAAGACCGAATGCATCAATTATCACATTAAACAAGAGGAAAACCTTCTAAGCACCAATTCCACCCATGCTTTTTACAATTTTGTAAACAACAAACTAAAAGACTCAAGGTCTATCCCACCCTTGATAGGACCTGATGGTAAAGACTGCAACGACGACACCATTAAAGCCAACATCTTTAACACATTCTTCGGCTCAGTATTTGTAAACAGCAATGGATCATGCCCAGTATTTCCTAGCCGTACCACAGATAACAACAATGATCTAATACATATCGATTTTACAGAAGACAATGTTGAAAAAGCACTACGCAATCTAAAACCATCTCTATCTATTGGACCGGATGGAATATGTGCCTACTTCTTAAAAAAGCTATCCACTGCCATAGCCAAACCTCTAAGCATAATCTTTGAAAAATCTTTCAGGACCAGCTCCTTGCCTAACCTATGGTCACAAGCCACAGTCATCCCCATCTTCAAAAAGGGAGACCCCAGCCTAGTTGAAAATTACAGACCAATCTCCTTATGCTGCGTCACCTGTAAAGTCATGGAATCAATTATTAACCAATCCATCATCCTCCACTTAGAGACAAACAACCTACTCTCCAATAAACAATTTGGTTTCAGAAAAAAACTATCCTGTAATCTGCAACTCTTTACACTGCAAAAACATATGGATGACACAACTCAACCAGGGCAAAGCAATAGACGCAATCTACATAGACTTCTGTAAAGCCTTTGATTCAGTGGTACACGACAAACTACTGCTAAAAATAAAATCCTATGGTATCTCTGGACAACTGAATAACTGGATAGAAGCATTCCTGGCAAACAGACAACAAATGGTCAAAATTGGGAGCGTCCTATCAAATTCTGTACCTGTCAATAGTGGTGTCCCCCAAGGCAGTGTTCTAGGACCAACTCTCTTCATACTCTACATAAATGACCTCTGTGATCATATTAAGAGCAATTGCGTTCTTTTCGCTGATGATGTAAAGCTGTTCAATACCACAGACAATACTGCTACCCTACAAAAAGATCTTGACTATGTATCAGAATGGTCAAACAAATGGCAACTTCAAATCTCAACAAATAAATGCTCTGTCTTACATATTGGCAAAAAAAAATCAGAAAATAAAATACAAGCTGAATAGTCAAGATCTTGTTGATGACCCAAGCTCTGTAAAGGACCTT
This sequence comes from Notechis scutatus, assembly GCF_049901735.1. Taxonomy (NCBI): domain Eukaryota; kingdom Metazoa; phylum Chordata; class Lepidosauria; order Squamata; family Elapidae; genus Notechis; species Notechis scutatus. The sequence continues at coordinate 39,343,043 of NC_142010.1, read as the reverse complement.
GGAATACTCACCTCTAATGATCTAAGTGCTAGAGCCACCTGCAACTACATAGCCAAAAGGCATTAAGAGTTGTTAACCTAATCCTACGTAGCTTTTTCTCTGGTAATATCACACTACTAACCAGAGCATACAAAACATTTGCTAGACCAATACTCGAATACAGTTCATCAGTCTGGAACCCACATTACGTATCTGATATTAGCACAATTGAGAAAGTCCAGAAATATTTCACAAGAAGAGTTCTCCACTCCTCTACTCGTTGTAGAATACCTTATGCCACCAGACTTGAAATTCTAGAACTAGAAAACCTTGAATTACGCCGTCTTCGGTCTGATTTAAGCATGGTATATAAAATCATACATTGCAATGTCCTACCTGTCAATGAATACTTCAGCTTCAACCATAACAACACAAGAGCACACAATAGATACAAACTCAAAGTTAACCGCACCAAACTTGATTGCAGGAAATACGTCTTCAGCAATAGAGTGGTCAATGTCTGGAATACTCTACCCGACTCTGTAGTTTCTTCCCCAAACCTCAAAAACTTTAACCTTAGACTGTCTACTATTGACCTCACCCCTTTCCTAAGAGGTCTGTAGGGGCGTGCATAAGCGCACCAACATGCCTACCGTCCCTGTTCTATTGTTTCTCTTATTCTTCTTTTATTTTTCTTATATGTACCCATTTCATGTATTCACAACTATGTATACACTTATACTTATTATCTTGTAAACAATTGGCAAATCAAATAAATAAATAAAAATAAAAAAATAAATAGGAGAAGAAGAAGAAGAAGAAATATGTTTATATTGTCAAGAATGGTAGTACTGGATTAGAAGCTTAAAGCTGAAAAAAACAGAGATAGCAATAGCACTTAAACTTATATACCACTTCACAGTACTTTTACAGCCCTCTCTAAGTTTACAGAGTCAGCATAATTGCCCCTAACAATCTGAATCCTCATTTTACTGACCTCAGAATGATGGAAGGATGAGTCATCCTTGAGCCAGTGAGGCCCGAACTGCCAAACTGCTGCCAGCTGGTGATCAGCAGAAGTAGCCTGCAGTACTGAATTCTAACCACTGTGCCACTACGGCTCTCTGATCAGAAGTTATTAAAACAAAAACATAAAAGAGCAAGCCTATTTTGTTTTTATCCCACATTTCCACCAGAAATCTAAAACAGATTGATTAGGCTGAAAAATAGGGTCTGAACCAAAGTGTCCCATCTATTTGATCAGATTTGTAGGTGAGTATCTGGTAATCATCACATCACACTGGCAACTCATTCCTTGCCAGCTTCACTGTCTTCAATTGGATAATAAAACATTAAATGCATATTTTCTACTAAAAGACCTGGTGTTGCATTTGGTTGGACTAGAAGACCTCCAAGGTCCCTTCCAACTCTGTTATTCTGCATCACAGAGGCATATTGTACAGAAAGCTGTATAAGTGGCCACCCAGTTCTGGCCAATTCCATATGTATAACTTTTACCTAAAAACATTAGTCAAGAACCACATAGCTTTGCAGCAAAACAGAGATGTGAAAAAGAAGGAAAGTCATGCAGGGTTTTTTGCTGTTTTATCTCCTACCTTTTATCTTTGAATTGTGAAAGCAACAGCAGAATTTCTAAAAACTATGGTTGAAAGAATTTTTTTCCCCTCAGTAACAACAGGTTATAAAATGAATACATTTTCAATATAAACCTATGTTTATCTATCATTTATCTATTGAATGAACTGATAGATTGACATAGGGAGGTACATAGGTAGGTAGTAAGGTAGGTAAACTGTAAAATTGTACTACTTTCTAAAAATGGTCAGGAACATAGTGACTAACTCATAGCTGCATCAGATATAACATATTATGAAACCATTCATTAAACAATTACAAATGTCTACACTGTATTTGTTGAGTCATATTTATAAAGCGATTATTTATGTGTAAAAATTAACCTCAGGTGCTTATCTCTCAGTGCATTTATTAGCAATTTAAGTTTTTTTCTTTAAAAAAAAATAACATTCCCTAAGCTATTCAAACTAACACAATATACCGTAAGCCAGTTACAACAAAGTCTGCACCTTAACTAATTATTGCTGATAAACATGCTAAGTTAATGCAAGCCCAGCTTGGAATAAAGAGAACATTAAGCAAATGATTCATTTGACAATATAGTGAAATAAGATACTTTGCGCTTTAGTTATGTTTGTGTGTTCAAACATGTGGCTAAAGACAATTACCTTCCCAATTAAATAACCACAACAAATGTTGATAAATAAAAAAAGAACAGTTCTTAAACCACACAAAGATCTTTTAATGTCCTTCTTTCTCATTGGTGTGCATCTCAAATATATTCTGAATGGAGTGGGGGAAAATATATTTTATGAACCATTACCCTGGATTTTGGTTAGATCTATATAAGTGTTATTTAGGTTTTTATGTAAGCAATACTTACATCGATCAAACCAAAATCCAGGGTCATACTTCATTATAGAGATGAGCAAATTTTTCAGAATTTATTTTGTTTAATTTCTCATGGGATGAATCTGTCAATTTCAGGTTTTTTTTTTTATTTCAGTCTTAAGCTTGATCTCTTCCCTTTCCCCATTCAAATTCCAATGTAATTCATTATTAGGCTGACTTTTCTACAGTGTCTATCTCTCTATACAAATTTAGAGAAGTATTAAATTTATTTTGTCAATTCAGAATTTTTTTTTTTAGTTTAGTTTGTGTAATTATTCTGAAATTAGGTAATTTAAAAAGTGGAATCGAACTAATTTTTACAGCATCCTTATTTCCCAGAGCGACTCAGAAACACTCCTGGAAAATGCACAAACAACTCATTGCCACAAGAAATCTTTTTCTATTAATGCTGTTCTGTAATATACATATGCCCTCTTTCCCCTAGGAGCTCAAACCAACATTTACAATGCCCTTCCAATTTTCTTCCACAAAACCCCCCTGTGAGTTAGATGGTGCTTCATGCTATGCAAATCTGAATTTTGGCCCAACGTTTCAGAATGGGTAAATTACCATGTTAATCCTAAGTAAACTTGCATATCTTTTTGCTTTCTCTGAGCATTTACTTTTCTTTGGTGTCTTTCTTTTCATTTATAATTTGGCAGATGTCTAATATTGATGTTCTTTCATTAGAAACTATGTCAAAAACATTATTGATAATGTGGGTAACACAAGTATTAGGGGGAAACATGGGAAGGTCTTCAGAAAGTCAAAGAAATCCCAAAAGTGCTTTTTCAAGAGGCAACTGGACTTTCTGGTTTTTTCTTTGAAGATGTTTTGCTTCTCATCCAAGAAGCTTCTTCAGTTCTCAAGAAGCTTCTTGGATGAGAAGCAAAACATTAAAAAAAACCAGAATCCAATTGCCTCTTGAAAAAAGCATCTTTTGGTCAATCATCATCTGGATAATTGAGAATTTCCATAGACAAAACCTAAGAAGGTAGAGATACTTAAATGATACTTAAAATCAACTATGATTTTGATTTTATTAAACAATCAATTGGCTTGTAAGAGGTGCTGTATACAGCTAGCATCTCTTGGAAAAGAAAGTAGTGAACTCAATAGACACAGTATGAAAGTCAATTGTACAAGGAGAGGCAAGGTCTTTTCCTCCACGTCCATTATGAAGTAGTTGAGGAACTAGATGGGTATGTGAGACCACTCTGCTTTAGGTTCTCACATAGAGGAGAGCTTATATGAAGATGGGACAAAGTATCACAGAAGTTTAATATCTAAAAATAAAAAGGAATGCTGATGAGGATTTATCAGATTATTAAATCACTGCTGATTTTTTTTCTTCATTCTTTGAGCTCTTTCCTGACTTAAAGGATCATATTCAGCTTTATAAATAGTTACTGGAGTTATGTAAGTATTGTGAAACAACCCCAAAACATGTTATGCTATGCTATGCTATGCTATGCTATGCTATGCTATGCTATGCTATGCTATGCTATGCTATGCTATGCTATGCTCCAAAGCATCTGAGGGCAGGACAAGAAGCAATGGATGGAAACTAATCAAGAACAGAAGCAATCTAAAACCAAGGAGAAATTTCCTGACAGTTAGAACAATTAAACAGTGTAACAACTTGCCTCCATAAATTGTGAATGCTCCAACACTGGAAATTTTTAAGAAGAGATTGGACAAGCATTTGCTTGAAACCCTCTACCTAAGCAGAGGGTTGGACTAGAAGACCTCCAAGGTCCCTTCCAACTATTCTATTCTATTCTATTCTATTCTATTCTATTCTATTCTATTCTATTCTACTCTATTGTTATTATTTTATTTATTTGCAGTAAGACAACAAAACACACACACACACAAGGACTTTTTTAAAATCTAAAGATTTAAATAAATGAGTTGTAGCAACAATTTTACACACACACACACACACACACACACACACAAGGACTTTTTTAAAATCTAAAGATTTAAATAAATGAGTTGTAGCAACAATTTTACACACACACACACACACACACACAAGGACTTTTTAAAATCTAAAGATTTAAATAAATGAGTTGTAGCAACAATTTTACACACACACACACACAGAGAGAGAGAGAGAGAGAGAGAGAGAGAGAGGCACAGAGAGAGAGAGGAGGTGGGTGGGAGGGAAGGAGGGAGAAAGGGGAAAGTATATTCCTTAGAGAATGGAAATGGGACACCAAGAATCTTCACATCACCTATTCCTATTCTTTAATCCCTTCAAACAAGAATTGCTTTCTAAACATTTAACCATTTTGGTAATTCTCCTCTAAACTTGTTTCATTTTGTCCATCCTTTTTTGATGGTGTGGAATCCATAACTGGACACAGAATTCCAAAAAGTCTCATCAAGGAATAATAGAGTATAATACTTAGTTGGATTACTTCATATTTCTCCTTGCTAATTTCCATCTGATTCATTTTGAGCCCACTGCTCAGTCCTTTTTTTTTTTGTTGTTGTTGTTTTTTGTTTGCAGTTTTATTGTGAAGTCTGGGATGGTCAATTTGATCTGCCATATTTCTTTCTTAAAAAAAAAAACATTTTTATTTTTTTAGACAAACATGTACAAACAAAACATAAAAAACATAAAACCATCTTCCATTTTATACAGTGTGTCAGTTGGTTACAAATCTTTTGTGCTATCCTTTCGTAGTCATCACTCACAATTTATATAAATTCTCACATTGTCAATCTAACATATGCTTATATATTTATTAGTTATTAATCATTCATGACTAAACTATTTATTCCATCATTTATACGAGATATTCTAGATTTTATTATAAAATTTGTATTATACTTTCATCCAATTGTTTTATATATATGTATGTATGTATGTATGTATGTATGTATGTATGTATGCATGCATGTATGGCATTCAGCTTTGTTTGGGTATTTTCCCACGTCATTGTAGTTGTGCTTTTAAAGTTGTAGCAACGTTTCGGCAGAATCTCATCTGCCATCATCAGGCTTCTGTATAGAGTACCCACGAAAACTTAAGAACACACACACACACACACACACACACACACACACACACATATTATTTTATATCTATCCATTAAAATTCTATTACAAGATTTCCTAGTCTATTACATTACCATGTCTTTTCAGCCAACCATTGATAAAACAAATCCCATATCATGTAAAATTATTTATCTTCTTGTTCTCTGATTTCAAATGTCAATTTACTCATTTCAGCACAGTCCATAATTTTCTTAATAACTTCCTCCTGCATAGGTATTTTGTCATTTTTCCAATTCTTAGCAAATACAATCCTAGCCACTGTCAAAACATTTACAATCAAATATTTCAATTATTTATTGTACATTTCTGGTATAATTCCCAATAAAAATATCTCTGGCTTAAAGTCTATATGTTGTTTTATCATTTTTTCCAACCATGTGTGGATTTTAGTCCAATATCTTTTTGCATCCAAGCACATCCACCACATATGGTAATACGAACCCGGTATCTGATGACATTTCTAACATTTATTCAATTTATCCTTAAACATTCTCGCAATTCTTGTCGGGGGTAAGTGCCACCTGTAAAACATCTTATAAAAATTTTCTTTGTAAACAGTTGGCATTGTCATTTTAAAATTTTGAGATCATAATTTTTGCCATTTCTCTAAATCAATCCCATATTCAAAATTTTCCCCCAAGCAATCATCGTTTCTTTAATTTGTTTCTCCTCCAATTTAAATTCTAGTAAATGCCCATAAAGTTTTTTAATTACATTTTCACCAGTACCTATCAAGATTTTATCTCAATCAATCAACTTATAATAAATACCTTCTAATTTAATATCTTTATCAAATCTAGATTGTATTTCCAAATATAAAAACCAATTCATTTTTATACCTTGTTCTTCCAACGCTTGCATAGATTTAAGTTCACCTTTTCATTCAATATCTCACCATATCTGACTGTTTGTTCCTTTTTATATATTATCGGATAGGAAAAAGCTTCAATGGTAGATATCCACAATGGAATCTTTAAATAATATTGCTTTTTTATCTTCTCCCAATTTAAAAACAATGCCTCTCGAATAGAATGTCTTCTAAAATACTCCTGTGTTTTAGTTCCCTTATACCAGGGGAAAGCATGCCATCCCAACAGCAGGTCATGTCCTTCTAAAGTCAATAATCTACTGTTCCTTAATGTTATCCATTCCTTTACCCACATCAGATTTGTCACCTGATAATATAATTCCCAGTTCGGCAAAGAGAACCCTCCCCTTATTCTTGCATCTTGTAGCAGTTTAAGTTTTATTGTCGCTTTCTTGCCCTGCCAGATGTATTTCAACACAATTTTATTTAAGTCTTCAAAAAACTCTTTCCCTAATCTAATTGGAATTGTCTGGAATAAGTATAACATTCTAGGCAATACGTTCACCATAATTGTAGATATTCTCCCAATCAATGATAATTGTAAATTTTCCCATTTTGCCAAGTCTGTCGCAATCTGTTGTTTGAGTTTAAGATAGTTATCCTCCTTCAATGTACTACATCAGTCCTTTTTTAAGCTTTTCTTTTTCATCTAAAGTATTAGCCAATCCTCCCAGCATTGTGTCATCTGAAAACTTAAGACATGTCTCCTCACCTCCCTCAACCAAGTTATTGGTTGTTAAATTGTTAAATGCCATTTTAAATCTCAAGAGGAAAGGCTAGTTGTCAGCAGGTTTTAATAATCTTAGTAACCTCAGTATCACATCCTCTATAGGGATACTTGAAAGACAGCATCTCTCCATAGCAGCATGTTGAATCTACAGATAGCAGTCTTAGTTCCCCTTAACAAGAAATCACCCATTTCTATAATGACCTGTCTCTTCTTACTTAGGAGAACTCTTGGATTTCTTAAATCCAAGGGAGCTCAAATATCTTCTGCAGTGTTTGTAGCATGGTTTGCTCAGGGGACACTCAATTGTCCTCTAGAGGAAGAACTTCTGAGTTCTTATGGTATTCATTGAGGACCTCCTAAACCTTTGGCATCTTTAGGTCACATTCTTCCATGTTTACACCAAATGTTGTTTTTCCCTTGCACTTTGGTTTCTCTTCGCTTCACTGCTCTTCTGGACAATTTCAGGTGTCTTTCCCAAGAGTGTCTTATCTTCCCAATTCATTTCAAAATAGCAACTTTTTCTTTAACCCACTTCACTTTTCCCTCCAATAAGGAAATAAACTTGCAAATATAGTAGGTGTCAGTTGAGTCTTCTTCAGACAAAAAAGATAAATACTGCACAACCTCTGTAGGTCACAGTGATACGTCTCTGCTGTTTATGTTGCTTTCTTGCCAAATCTCCTAGATTGAACTCCAACACAAATGGAGAAATGGAGAGAAAGAAAAGGGGAGAAAGGTTCTTCCTTTTTATTTCCCCCATTTTACTAGACGTGTATACTTGCTCAGAAATTATCCATATTTAGATTAATGGAATTTGCTCTTAGCAAAATTTCTGTATTGCAATCTGCATATTTAGACATTCTCATAGTTCTAATATAACTCCTTTCTTGGTAAATGAGCTTTCTTCTTTGACTGATTCAACCTGTTTTTCAAGTATATTTCAGGATGTTAGACAGCTTGACAAATGAAAGGTGAATCTTTCATTTTTATAATCAAGATAAGAATTCTTAAAAATTGATAGCTTACACCACAATGGAAAATACCCTTAAATTGTTGGCATAATTGAATTTTTAAAGAATAATTGCACACAATTATAATCTCCCTGCTGTCAGATTTATTTTAGTTATTCACTGCATTGTCTTAGAAATACAGGCATGAATCTTCATTATTAGCTTTAAAGCATCCTTACTTCAAGTGATGTTTAGCTCCTAGGCAGCTGGCAAACTTACAGAGGCTGCTGCTCAGGTTGATTCAAGAATTTTTAAAAGTTATTTCATTAGGGTTTCATGGGAAAAAAAATCTATTCTTTTGCTGCTTGGATCTCCTATTCATCTTGTCCTTTCTTTTTTCTTTCTTTTTTTCCCTATCCCAAATTGAAAATCCTGCTAGTTTCTGGATCAAAAAAGATACTTTTTCTTTTTTCTAAAAATCATAAAGCAATTTTTTTTCCAAACATATTCATAATAAAATTGTGCAATGTAAATTTATCACCATCCTCAATAAATGTTTGCTCATTTCTTTTTTAAGAGCCCAGGATTACAAAATTTACAGATGTGATGGCAAGCAACTCTCATTAGTACCTCAGAAATCACATGGTACCACTTCCAAAGGGAATATTATTATGGTCTACAGCGCAGACACAATTATTTGTAACTTTAGTTCTATCTAAATTTCTTCCATACTGGGGAAAGAATCAATGGAAAGGTAAACCAGTTCAGGTTTCCCAACCCAATGCCTTTCAGATGAATCAATGTCATGTTCTATAGTTTCAAAGATACAGTGACTGGAAATCATTAATGGTAAAAGCGAAAAGAGGCCATTGAGAAGCTCCCAACGAGTCAAATTACACATATTTAGAATATAATATAATTCAAAACAGCATAACCATCTTTAATATAAAAAAATGTGCCTTTGAATTCACAAATGTATATTTTACAATATTATTAGAAAAAGAAAACAAGAATAGAGAAAATGAAATAACTTGGGGTTTATTTTTAAACTTCTGATATTAAGATGAAGGCAAATTGATTTCAGTAGCAGACCAAGTCAGAAATGATAGCATCATAAGCTTCTTCCAGGCATCTGTGGTGACTCTGTGGTGGCTGATCCATATAGAGCTATCAAAACATACTTATGTTGATTATACTGCCACTATTGATGTAAATGTTATCTGACATTATCTGTCCACTAATTGGAATTCCCTAAAACAGTCATTATGAAACAATTCATTTAAAGTTTCTGTTCATGTTTTCCAACAGAACACCTTACCATCTACTTTTGAAGCAAAATTATTCCATTAACTGTTCTTGATAGTAAGCATCTAAATCAAATCCTGATCTCAAATATATAGATAGGCGCTCTCAAACCATAAAATATAAGATGAAGATGATGATGATGATGATGATCTGAGTGTTTCCAAGAACTTAACAAAAAAGACCAAGTAGTAAGTTTCCAGTAAAATTCATAATGCTCATTCTACATAAATATACATTATAAAAAAATGTCCAATAATTTTTTGAAAGTCTGAAAAATTAAAACCACCTACAACAAAAGATTATCTGAGATTATCTCAGTCATAGTAATATCCTTAGCGGATATTATTATTATCCATATTGCAATATTGTATGGTATTCTGTTGAAATATTACATCCTAAAGTTAATAAATCAGACTTTTTCCCAACTTAAACCTACTAACTGGATATTTTCCAATTATTGAACCATTCATATCATGTTAGGCAATAAAGCAGAATAATTACCCAAAGTTGCCCCCAAAAATCAGTGCATAAAAATTATACTCAGATCCCACTAATGTAATATCACTATTTTTTTCTAGATTGACTAATACTAATTTCTAACGGCCGAAGATTTAATTTAAAAAAGCATCAAAGAAAGAGCTACTTTACCTAGGTATGTACATATATAGCTTAATACCTATAATCTTATTGTTTTCATTGTCTTATTTTTGGATAAGTGCTTGTAGTCTTGAATGTTTTAATAATTTCATGGAAGTTTTCTTAATTGTTCTTTTTGTATCCTGTTCCAAGAACCTTGGGAGGAATAGAAGTAAACAATTATACTACTAAAACTTCTACTGCTTCTAGTATTGCAATTACTGCCAAAATATTTATTTTCTTTGAACTTATGAATTTAAAGGTCTAAAACTAGCAGTGCATATTGATATCCCACATTCTCATAAGCCATCTACATTAGAATCTCATTATTTATATGAAAACATTATAATAAAATACTGCTTGGTAAGTTTGAACATCATTGCAAATAACTATGTTCTAAAGATTAATTTAATAAGAAGAGAGTGTTTAGACCATCATGTTCAGTTCCCTGTTCAGTGCAGGAATCTTAATTGAAGTATCCTCTTAAATGGATCTCTGTTTGGACATCCAATGAATGGGACCCTCAATAGGAAACTTTTGCTAATGTTCAACCAGAATCTGTTTTCTACTAACTCAAGGCCACTATTCTATTTTCAGCCCATGTTCAGTGGGGCATAGATCCGGTCTTCTTCTATGAAGAGGTAGAAGGCACACTGTGAAGTGGGTTTGTTCATTTCTGTATGTCTCAATGTATGAAACACAATTCTTACTTAGTTCTTCATTCTGCACTGATAGGAGAATCCACAGAGCCATAAAAGAAATAAGTGCACTTTAAGGCAATGTTTCTCTTAAAACTTCAAGCTTTATAATGTGGGGCAAGAGAAAAAGGGAGTTATAATTGTAGTTAGAATATGACAGATGAGTGAAAAACTAAAGATGATCTTCTCCTCATTGGTAAACAATATTCAAGTGAGGGTGCTTATCTCTAGTGCCTGTAATTATTTTAGATAGAAATCTACTATACATGTATACTGTATTTAATTGTATATGTATGTATGCATGCATACATACACACATACATTATTTGAATCTGTAATAATGTTGTAAGTATATGTATGTATGGTTGAAAATAATCCTACTTCTATTTTTTTAAAAAACACAGATGCATAATGCTAACAACAACACAGAGAAAACAAAACTCTGTTTTTAGATCCAGAGACCTCAGATTGAAAAGGCAAACGTTTTCTGCACTGTTGTGAAACTGGCATATAATCCATCATGTGATCACTGGTCCACAACTCTGCAGAGATGTGAACATGACATCTTTCAGGTTGCTTTAGAAAAGGCATCATTCTTGCTTGCCTGCCTCTCTCACATTCTCTTTCTTTCTCTGGAAGGGAGAAAAGAATCAATTTATTTGGTCAGATAAAATTTTTGAACCCTCCTAGCTTTCAGAAAATAAATAATGATGTAAATTTTCACCACTGTGAAATCCTTGGTGATCTCTGATCTTAATGTTTAGTTGCAGGTATTTCATTACTCAACTAGGTAATATCACCAATGCAGTTGAATATGAGTTTGCTGACTGCTTGCCTTGCCAGTTGGTGGGTGTTGTTTTTATTTTGATAATTTCTTGATTAGAGTATTGTTTTCAGATTGATTGTTTTGTCAGGTGATCATTATCCATCTTTTAATGATCCCATAATCCCTTGTGGAGTGGAGTTTGGGCAACTGCATGGGATTAGCCGAGTGTACTAATGGCCAGATGCCCTTGCTGTCGCCAATGTGGAGTTTTGTTCAGCAGATATATTCTCAGGCTGCCTAGAGAAAGAAATATCTGCCTGTATCTAGGATTGAACTCACAGCCTCCTGATTGTAAGGTAAGAGCTCCACCTCTAGGCCACTGCACCACTCCATTGTTTTGTCAGGTGATAAACCTTGATTATTTGGGTTTTGGTAGTTGGAGTGGTAATTGGAGTTTCATTTCTTTTTAGCTTTTTATTGTTTATTTCACCAATGGTGTGAAAATGTGATTTATTTCTATGTGTCTGTTGATGGCTTATTTGTCTGAATGCCAAGGTTCCGGGATTTCCTTAATGTTTTTGAATTTAGCTTAGTCTACAATGCTCACAGTGCCCCCACTTGAAACACTCTGTCCATGTGTTGTGAGATTAAAGACTTTTCAACATGTTTTCTGATAACCGGTAGGTACTCATGGAGGTGATCTGCTAGTCATCTGCTGGCTTGTAACATAGTGGTTGTTACAGACCTTACACTCTATGATAACTACATATTTTCACAAATATGAAATTTCACAAGTGATGCAATTTTCCACAAGTTTGGATTTTCACAAGTTACCCCCTTTTTCCATTTCTATTGGGAGTAAAAGATTGGTTTTCCCTGTATCTTTTCACCATCAATCCTATATTTTCTGTAATAACAGTCTCTTGCCAGACAGCCTTGTAACAATGGCATTTAAAATATTTTTCAAGTAAAGATTCATAATTGTATTTATGAGCAATATTTGTGGAAAGTCAAGGAAAAAGAGAATTCTTTGCTGCTCAGTAATGATAGCAAGAATTAACTGTTTGATTTCTTTTCTGAAACTGAATGTTAAATCAATGAAAATCTGATTTCATTTATGCATGTCAACTTGACCCAGGGGATGAAGAGTTCAAAAGGTAACATGTGTATTATGTTAAGAAAAAATAAACAAAACAGTTAAAAGCTGGTATTTGTATATTACATCTCTTATATCTGTTGGTTAGTGAAATGAAAATAAATAAATAAATATGGTGATTGTAGAAATGACAATAATGTTATTTCATGGTATTAAAGACATCTGGGACTTTTAATGCCATCAAGCAATAGAACCTGCCTATCCCAAATCTTTTGGAAAGACTTAATAGATGGATAAAAATGCAAATCCAGTCTAAATATCTGTCTTACTATGTGACCAGGCTTTTATGTTTATGGTATAAATTGGCAATACCAAATATATTGGACAGCATAAAATCGGCACATTGACAACATTTCTTCAGTTCCACATTACCAAATTGCTGAGATCTACATATATACTACGCCAATAGCTTACAACATCCTAACTTCTTAGGAAGAACTCAATGTGTATGAAGGCCAATACCAGCGAAAGGACTGGCAGCTGTGATTTCACATTGTATAATAATAATTTTCATATCCATGCTATCTCTGGATCTTAACAATTAATTTAATGGATTTATAATATATGCAAATTATTGGTTTTATTGTATGTCACTCAGAGTCATCATGTGTGTGACAGGCAGCCATATAAATTTAATAAATTTATAAAATTATGAAATAGTTTTGGCATTGGCATTAAAATGTGTGTATAGTTGTTTTATTGAATTTGATTTACATAGATTACAGTTTCGTGCAGACACTGTAATGAATTATGGGATGTGGATTTTAGTAGGGTGGACTATTTTCTAATTTTTGATTACCAGTAGTTTGTACTACAGCTATGTGATCTATAGAACTAGCAGGTGTTAACTGTGAAAGGGTACAGAAAGTGAAAAAGATGGTACATTTATTTAACTCAGTTGATTTATGGACAGTACCATTGCCAAAATAATAAGCACACTGCAATTTATCTATTTGTATGATAATGATATGATGAAATCAAATTTGCTGAATATAGGATATTGTAGGAAATGAAGAATTTCCATGAATATTATCATACTGTACATAACTTCAAAACTATTGTTTTTATTTGCAGCGTGTCTTAGAAAAGAAATTGTATTTTTATTTCAAGTTTATTGTTATCTGCTTACATGCTGCAAGGTAATTTGCATATATGAGAGTATGATCCTCAGTTCTAACACATTATCTGATGATTCAAATGGAAAATTAGGGACCTATCGTTCCCCAATTGGTCAACATCAGTTAAAAACACCACACAAGATTCTGTAATATGCAAAAATAGAGAAAGAAGAAGCAGGTGTGGGAGGAAACAATTTATGGGAGGTGAGTGTTAAGTGGATTAAACAGTTAACAAAGTATAGCAAATCTTTTATTTTGTCTATTTCTACCACACAGTAGCCATGTTGCTATGCATTCATAATAGATTTCAATGTACCCATCAACCCCACATTTGGGAGGGAGGCATTTCTAGTATCTCAATTTATATTGTATTATGTACACATAATATGTACATAACTGGTAATATGTATCTATCAGAATCTTACATATGGTTTGCTTTCCCTTAATCATGCAGCGAGAAGATACAAATGTGGCATGATGTCATATCCTCATTTACACATGTCTTCCACTATTCCACTCTACTCTTTGGGGACCAGGAATTTTTATTCTGAATCACTGCACACATTGCAGTGCACATATTGCCAAATAAAGGGCACCTTTGTAGTTTCAAGCATGCAGACATATAAACACTAATCATCCTTTTTTATTTTCAACAACATCTAGGGACTATTTATGGCCAATGATAGTTTTGGAGATAAAACTATGCCAGAGGCTTTAGCTAAAGTATGCCAATTTTCCACCCCACTTTCCTTTTTTAAAATTGAAATAAAAATAGGCTCAGGGAGTTTAGTAGCCCAAAAAAATATCCATGAACTTATTGCTACAAGGGTCTGTTACATCACTATTTCAGTCATATCAGTGACAAGAGGATCATATTGGTCACAATCAGGCTATCTCTCTCTCTCCATCTGTTAGATGGCAGAACATAAAATTGCATATTTTATGAGAATGAAACAAAGTAATGTTTTTAAACTTGCTAAATTATTGGTGGTTAAGATACCATGTTAGAAACTTGAAGATTAGGACTTAGTCTGGCCTTAGGCACTTAGGCAGCTGGCTGACCTTGGACCAGTCTCTCCTTCTCCCTCCCCCTCTCTCCTAGAAAATCAATTGATTGGTTTAGGAAGGAAATACTACTGTATATTAGGACAACTTAAAAATAGAACTATGGGTAGAAAAAACTTAGCACCATATTATGGTCATGGAAAAAGGTGCACTTCATGTTGTAGTCTCTCATTAAACTGTGTTTAGTCTTCTTAGTATTTTATTATAATGTTTCAAAAAAGTCATACTGGATTCCTTTGCTGAAAAAGCAACCTTCTGGATTTTTTTTCCTTTCTAATTCCCTTCTTTTGGACCTTCCCTTTCCAGATGGCACATGTAACTTATGCTTTCACCTTGCATTTTAGCCTTCACTGACCCAACTCTTGGCTTGTATAACTCAAATGAATGTCACTACTTTCTGTATCTAGAGGTGGCAGAAGCATCTTGATTTTCAGACCAGTAGAGCACATGATTGTGAAAGTTACCCTGCTCCTTCTTATCATATATGCATCATGAATAATAATGGTAACATTTCAGGTATCCTTGAATCCTCCCTGAAAGTATAGCATGTTTCCAAGATGCATTTGAATTTGCACCAAACAATTAGAGACATGCTTACATTAGAAAGGTAAGAGAGTTATTAGAAGATTGGTTCAATATATGGGTTTTCAACCTTGGCAATTTTAAGATGTGTGGACAACAACTCTAAGATTTCTGGCTGAGGATTTCTGGCTGAGGATTTCTGGAGTTTAAAGTCTATACATATTAAAATTGACAAAGATGTAAAACATTGGTGTAATAGAAAGGATTGGATAACTTGGATGAATAGGCTCCAAACATGAAGAATTATAAAAAATATCATTTGGGGGAAAAGTAACTGATGGAAACTGCCAACCATAATTTCTTGTTTTGCTTTCCAAGTTAAATATCCTACCTCTTGATTTTTTATCCATCCAATTACTGGATTTATAAATGTCCATTCCTTGTAAAGTTTTCCATTTTAATTGACCATGTTCATTCAAACCGTTTTTGCCCTGCCTACAGAGATGAAGATTATTTTTCACTGACTTTTTAGGGTAAAAAAAACCAACCTTGGCAGATTTTATGAGGCGCAAAATCTGGATTAAATCAAGATATGAAACTCCCTGAGTATGTTTTTTTAAGGTAATATAAATTCTAGACATAGTGGTTGACTGTTGTGAGGCCAGTGTTTAATTCAGAAGATACTGTACATCATCCTAAAAAAAACCTACACAGTGATTCTTTATCATAAATAGAATTGTGTGCTGCAGTTGAAACATAATTAGCATAGTTACTCTCTTTTCCTTTCTTATGATTTGTATGGCAAAAAGGAAACAAGAATATTCTTTCATTTCAATTTAGGCTTGTGAAGATTACACCAAGTCAAACTTTTATTAGCAAAGTTGAAATTTCATGTAGAATGAAAATATTTTTTAAAAAACCATACATATACATAGGCATGATACAAACAGCAACTACATACAAACACATTTTTCTAAGCCATAAGAAATTTTCATGGACATTCATTTCAAAAAGGAATAGCCAGAACCTAGTATTCATGTCCCATATTTTTTTTCTTCTTCCATGAAGTAACGTTAAAAAAAATTGCTTTGGCTCTGACCAATTCTGTGCAAAGGCTGAAATTTATCTACGATTACAAAGATGAATACTTGATAGGTTATGAATGGTGCTAACATGTAAACAAGCTATTTAAGATTTGGAAAGGCAGATTAACAGGACAGTGGTATGCATGCTTAATAAGGAATAAGTCCCACTTATTCCACAGAATTTGGTAGGCCTGACAATTTTAAATTAAATATTTAATTTGGAAGGAGGGAAGGGTTTGATGTTCTGATTAGCAAACATTGGTTTTTCTGCTAAATCAATAAAAGTTTTATCAGCACAAGAATAGATTTTCCCTGTATTATGTATCTTATTTTTGTCTAATTTAATGAAAGGGATCAAGAATCTCATTTCCAATTGTTTAAACTCAATTAAATGAACATATTTCTTTCCATGTAGAGTATACAATATATGAAGCATATTATTCAAATGTGTTATCAGTAATGCAACAAAAGAAATTATCATTTAAATAACAGATTTCATTGTGCGGAAGCTAAACATTATTCCTATCTGAAACTTTGGCTGTGATCAGGTATACCATGCCACAAACTGAATAACAAAGGATTAACATAATAACAAAGTTGGAAAGGATTTTGGAGGTCTTCTAGTTCAAGCCCCTGCTTAGACAGGAAACCCTATATCCATGAGGGCGAACCTATGGTACACATGCTGGAAGTGACACACAGAGCAACTTCTGCCAGCAACTGAGAGGTCACCCGACGAGCCCCACTGAGCATGCGTGCGCGTTACCTGCCCCACAGCTGAATGTTGGGTATCTGGCACACACGCGTGGGGGCAGGGGTGCACGGGAGATGCGTGCGCATATGCAGAGATGCACGGCATACATAGGGGTTCATGCACACATGCACAGGGGGCATGGGGGCCCCCTCACGCATTGCCTTCTGGGTGCTGGCACACAATGTTTGGCAGGCAAGCTCAAAAAGGTTAGCCACCACTGCCCTATACCATGAGGTTTAGGATGGGGATGAGTAGAGGAGATGGCCAAGTTCAGAGCACTTGCCAATTCCTTGCAAAGAAAATTGAATCGATTGAAATGATTTGTAGCAATATTCAGAGATTATTTTTTCCCTTAAATGAGACCTGGATTGATCTGGTGTTATATGTAAATTTGGCAACTTCACTCACAAATCTGTATTAGGTTAGGCCAATGTTTTTCAACCTTGGTAACTTGAACATGTGTGAACTTCAACCCTCAAAATTCTCAATCAAGCCATGAAATCCACACATCTTTAAGTTGCCCAGGTTGAGAAAGTCTAGGTTAGACTAACAAATCAATGTCAGTGCAAATAGTGGAAACTGAACATACAGCTGATTGCTCTTTCCTTTAGAAATTGAACAGATCACTGAATGAGAAGATTCAATGCCATGAATGAGAAATGTCACAAGGGAGAGGAAGCACTGAAAGCTGTTACTATTGCTACCACTTCGTCACCATCTATAACTTTATAGAAAATGAAAGTGTCCAGGGTGGGCCTAGGCCACCTCTGACATTTGGGAACGCAGTAGAAGATTCACCCCAGCTCTAATTTGCCATAGTGCTTTAGTTCCTGTTTTCCCCTTACACTCTCCCACATTCTGCAGTCATACTAACTAAAAGTTTTTAGGTCACCACTGGTATAATTGCCTCATCATACAAATTGCTCCTCTTTTTCCTCTCTGTCTTCCAATCATTTCTCAGCTCTGTCATTGTAACTTTGAAATAATTTCTTCTGTCTGCCATCTCTCTACTGAAACGTAATCAAAATTACAGTACATGAAATAGGATTTCCTCCCTGGTAAGTTTACAGAGTTGTCATCATAGAACTTAACTTTTAGATCTTCTGGTGGCATATTACACATGCTTCCTACAGTCTTTGAAATGATTATCTTTAATTGATTACAAGATCAGAGGTCAGTGCAAATTGTTGACAGAGAGCAGCAGCTAGTCATATTTTCTGCTATGCGAGGAAATGGCACATCTTGATTGTGTACAGTACCAATAATCATAGCTTGATGGTTTTGGCTATAAACTAGATATAGTTGAATTTACATTGACCTTAATTTTTTTTAACAGATCTTCCTTCAGAGATACCACAAGAAATCACTTGAGCTGAAAAAACTAGAATGTGAGTTCAAATTCCTGATAGACAATTTATCAATTCAGTTTATAAAGTGGCAAATATTATTAGACTTTTTCTGCTCCACATTGACAACAAGCCTTGGCATTATTCCCATTTTTATGATCATATTGCAGTCATCTAAAATTCACATTAATAGAAAAATGGAGGATCTCTGTTGAAATCAAAATCCATATCCTGGTACAAGCAATTAAATTTATATATAAACTTTTTTAACCTCTCTCTCCAAAACAACAATGTAACTAATTACTTCTGTAGGAATATGCAGATATTTCATGTTGGAAGTGATTCATCAGATCAAAGATGATGTTCCTTTTGGGATAAAACCATTAATGTCTCGGGAGCATCTATTTAAGAATCCAATGCAGACTTTAAAAACTAGATTGTACTTTTCAATGCATGGTTTAAAACTTGAGAGCTGTCATATTGAATTCTACATCAGGGGTGTCAAACTCAAGGACCATGGGTCAGATTCAGCCTGTGGTGTGGTTAGATCTGGCCCATGGGGCCATCCTGGTCTATCTGTGTTGCTTCAACCCAGTCTACCCAGTGTGAAGAGGAAAGACCAGGCCAATGTAGCTTCGGCGCAGTCCAGCCAACTAGGCCAGCATGGCTTTAGCCCAGTCTACCCAATACAAAGAAGAAACCTGTCAGGTTCATAGATACTGCCATTTTTCAGATGCTGAGTATTACAATGTCCTCAGTGGTCTTTGTTCCTAGTGTAGGTGTTGGTGTATGGTTCTGTATGTCTCTGTGTGTGTATCAAATAAAAAATGTTTCTTAAGAATGTTTCTTAAGAAAACATTTTTCTTCAGAAATCCTTCATGCTGCTTCTGAAGCTAAAAATTATAGTAGGTTTTCACAGTCTACTGGAATAATATCTCCTCAGACTGTGAAACATTAAACATCTAATATCCATGTACATCTGAATTAAACAAACATCCCATTATCCATAATAGGGAAAAAATGCAGGGTAGCTGCAACACTTCTGTTTTGGCACAAAATGTCATATTTATTCTTCCTCACAATTTAAGAGAGATTCTATTGATTAAAAAATGTTTGTCTATCGAAGTATCAGGAACAGAAATATCTCCCTGATGCCTAGTTGATTAGCTACAGTGAACTGTTCATTCCCCTTCCTTCATTCTCAGTTCATCCAGGAACACTCTTATTGGGTGATGATTCCTAGGCTGAACTTTGTGAAAGAAATGGAGAGAAAGCTGTGATTCTAAGGAATAAAAATCTGATCAACTTTGTCAACAAATCTCCACATAAAGCAAGCACTTATTTTAAAAGGAGGATTGTCCTACTAGCAAATTGTGACACTGCATCTTCTGGTTCAATTATATGCAAAAAAAAAAAATGGCGTAAAGGAAGAAACCTTCAGAAGTACTTTTCAAATGAGATGTTCTAGGTCAGAGGTCTGCAACCTTAAATACTCAAAAAAAAAACAAAAAAAAAACAACAACATTTGGACCCATTTCCCACAGAAAAGAAAACCCCGGGAGCCAATAATTTAACAACCGGTGTGACTGGGTGGGCGTAGCCAACTTGAGGTTACTCACTCCCATCCAGTCACCTCCTGCTCTGGAATATGGAATGAGTCTCCATCCCCCGCTATCACCCTTACTTTCTCAGGCCAGGCAAGGAGTGATGGGGAGGAAAGGGGCCAGCTAGTGGTGGGATCAGCCAACAGGGAGCCACAGCAGAGGGCTGAAAGAGCTGCATGTGGCTCCAAAGCCACAGGTTGCAGACCCCTGTTCTAGGTCATCCTTCTTCTCTGATGCTTCTATCCCTTGCTCTTTTAACTCTTTTGTATGGAAATGACAGGAAGGTCTAAAAACAGCAGTGCAAGAAGGACTGGGGAGGGATACCCAAGTTGACCAGTCTCCAGCGGCAACTCTGATTCAAAGGAGAGTTGCTTTTCTTTTAGCTTTATTCTTAAAGATAAAGGTAGGGAAATTATATTTCAAATATAGTTGGACCTGAATATTGAGGAATGCACATGGCCTCTTGAAATCCTGCCCCCCACTCCCTGAAGACTGAAACCATGCCATCAAACTTTGGAAGCAAAATGGCTAATGTTAGTGCGGTTTGGGAAGAAGGAAGGTGATAATAGGGCTGCTTTGTCTCCAAGAAGTACTTATACCTATTACTACCAGTGCCTCAAAGGGAAGAAAACAAGTTCCTTTGATACATATCAAGTTTATACAGCTTATATCACCTAACCACTCGAGCAATGGTATCTTGCCTAGCAGCCATTAGTATGGACTAAGAACTGAAATTATCTTTTGACACAGTTCTGGGTCCCAATGCTGCAATAAGTAATTAGGACTCTGATAAACAGACAATGGTTACTTTCTATATAACATAGTGTTTAACATTTCCAAAATATGAAGTCTTAGCCAAAATGAATGGATCTGAGCTGAAGATAATTGCATCCTTATTATCTAGGGTTGGGAAAAAGGAATATTGGATAATGTAAATAATAGATAATCTGCATGTCTCAAAATTAACAAAATGGCCAAGTAAAAGCCTACCAAGATAAGAAAGAGGGCTGAGTAACAAGGCAATGACATAAGAAAATGGGGAAGTATATTATTCCAAGATAGCTTTGCATACAATAGTATCTATATTGTTATAACAAATATGTTTTTCTTTCTGTAATGTACACCAGAAATGTTTAAACTTTGAATAGCAACTCTATTACACACTCAAAGGGACTGAAAAAGCTTTGATAGAAACCCTTTTCAATAATCACATTTACTTTGATTTAACAAGTGAGATACAATATTCATAGTTGGAGA
The DNA here is from genome assembly GCF_049901735.1 of Notechis scutatus. Taxonomy (NCBI): domain Eukaryota; kingdom Metazoa; phylum Chordata; class Lepidosauria; order Squamata; family Elapidae; genus Notechis; species Notechis scutatus. Next base: position 39,321,648 of record NC_142010.1, on the reverse strand, counting down.
TTTAGAAATGTTTCTGAATACGTTTTGCTTGAGAAAATGAATTGTAGCCACATAAATGAAACTTCCTGGAAAGAATTAAATTGCCAATGATATGCTGCCATTGCACCTTGACAAAATAAAAATTAGCATGACTTCCCCTGAAAGTATCAGAATAATCTTAATATATACAAACATTCGGAAAAGATATGTGGGCACTCAAATATGAAGTGGTGAAAAATCCTATTTCCTTTAAAAGCCAGCTCTTTCCTGATTTTTTTTTTTCTTGTTTGGATGGAGTAAAACTCCACAATTTTGAAAGAGCCATATACTTTCTATAACCCAAAGAAAGTTTTGAATTTGCTTCCATAAAGAAAGGGTGCCAGCTAGTGGGCAAAACATAAAATATCATCTAACCATACTACATTTGAAGGCCTTGCTATCTGTACAGAATACAAATTCTCAAATCACTGGCACATTTTTCATATCTTTTCAAAAGAGGACATGTCACGGAGTGCACTCTTTGCACTAGTATCCCTAGCTAATGCATTTGTTGCTGCTACACAGTTTTTTTGCCTGGAGATCCCTGTAACACTGAAAATATGGGATTACTATGAATGAGGTTTGAAACATAGAGAAGCAGAAATGTGTAATTAAGTGGAAATGCTAACCTAGGGCCCATTGCTACTAGTTACAACCTAACAAGAATGTAGTACAGAATGTAGTACATGCAGTCGAATATATCACACCGTCTGTTATTCCCAACAGAAAGATAATGTACTATTATCGCTGACTAAGCACACCGGCAAAAATGACTATTGGCAGACATGATGTGTTGGCTTAACATTGTATCCTTGTGCAACACAGAACTGACCAAGAAAAAGGATACTGTAGAGACATAAGAACTACTTGGCTTCTGAAGCTTTCCAGCACCATTGGCCGGCACAGTATCAGTCATGCCAGCATAACCTTCTCTCCATAATATTTGGTTATAACTTTCTATAGCCTGCCAAACCCAAATCAAAGATAGAGTTATAGCAGTTACTCATTTAATGTCAACTCTTTGACTGCTGTTCCAGTTACAGATGTTTCTAAAACTGGGTTGTAAAAGACCTGGAGGAAATTAGATCCCAAAATACATATATAATACTGAAGAAGGTATGGTTTTGGTCAGACTAAATGACATGTGTATGAAAAAACTTTAGTTCGGAGTCATTTTTATTTTTTTAATGGTTTGAAAATGTCCGTGTCTTGAAAAAAGAATTAAGTTTAAAAAAAAATCAACTTTTAAAGTCATCTGCCTGTTTCTGTACCTGCTGCATGTCCAGGTCTTTAATTTTTCTGCAGCCTATTTCTGCCTTGTATAATATTTGATTGAGAAGTAAAGATAAATACGATGATCTGAAATGAATAATTCATGCTAATATTTTATGCGTGGAGAGGAAAGGTTGCTGTGGAACTCCCGATGCTTTCAACCGAGGCTTTTTCTTTGCATCCAGCGTAAGCACCAATAAACGAACCGTCTTCATTGAACATCCTGTGGTCCCCCTCGCCATAATCCACTAAGCTATCAGCACTTTCTGCACTTTTAATATCCATGTTAAGAGACCGCAAGCTTCCTTTGAGCGGCTTTTCATCACTGTCACTGAAAGAGGGAAAAACACTTGTGAGGAGCAGAAGGGCACGTCGAATCATACAGAAAAAATAAGACAAGAGACACTAGAAAATTCTATTTAGGGACAGCATTTGATTCTAAGCCAATTACCACCTTGGAGTGAGGGGCTCGGAGGTTTTAGGACTTCTGATAGAAGTACCTCTAGAGTGAAACATTCCAAAACATTTGATTCTAAGCCAATTACCACTTGGGAGGCTCAGGAGGTTTTAGAGCTTCTGATAGCAATATTGACAGGAACAAAATCTCCTGGTGGGATCAGTAAGGCTACCAGTAGAGTTGGAAGTGGAAAAACCAAAGTAACATTATATTTATTAGCTGAGAATACACATAATTGAGGCTAATATGAAAGTGATGGGTCATGTTTTTCTCCCTGTTTCAAAGCAACGACACTGGAGTCACAGAAAGAATCTGACTGAAAAAAGATTTAGACCAGATAAAAGACTGCACAGTAGATGATTAAAGTGTAGATGGGTTACATCCAAATCTTAGATGGGTCTAAAAGGGGATTGAATAAATTCATGGAGGATACATATATAAACAGCTTGATATTACTTTTAGGTTGGGATGAAAATAGCAGTGAGAAAAAAAGGTTCTTTTATATCTTTCTTGTAGAAAATATACTTTTCCATTTATTTGTTTTACTTCTGAAATGAATTATATGGTGTAAATTACAGACTTAAAGGCAAAGAGCTGGTAATTCTTTTCCAAACATGAAGACATCCATTGCAAGCAAGTATAGTACACACTACTGGCAAAATTTGTAGCAAAATCTTGCATTTATGCTAATTTCATTTATTGGAAGAAGTTCTACAAACAGATTAGTAGGGATCAGGAGTGAGAGAGAAATTCATTCCATTTGGATTTCAGGATACTCTTACAAATTCAATCTCAGATACAAATTAATTCACACTTTTTCTGGGTGAACTATGTTAGAGAAAGGATACACAAAATATGCACATTATTGTATAAAAAGACAGGTATGAAAATAGAAATAACTTGAAATATCTAATCTCCAAAAAGAAACTATTTTTTTTCCAAACCTTTTACCCTTTTCAGAGGATTTTTCTTTACAGATGGGAATGAGAACGAAAGTTTCTAGGAAGCAATCCCAAACTTTGAAAAATGGCTTCAACCTTGAACTTCAGACAAGTAATTTCAGACCACTTTATGGTTTATTAGCAGGGTTTTTTTGGGTGGAGGAAGGAAGCAGTTATTGGGTGGAGGAAGGAAGCAGTTTATGGTTTATTAGCAGGGTTTTTTTGGGTGGAGGAAGGAATGGGAAATATCTAGGAGTCGTGGTGGTGCAGTGGTTAGAATGCAGCAATATTGCAGGCTAATTCAGCTCACTGCCAGAAGTGTAATCCTTATCAACTCAAGGTTGACTCAACTTTTCATCCTTCCAAGGTTAGTGAAATGAGGACCCAGATTGCTGGGGGCAATATGCTGACCTTGTAAACCACTTATAGAGGCCTGTAAAGCACTATGAAGTGGTATATAAATATTATTGCTATCTCTATCTACGCCCAAACATCTCCCACATGCAAATATAATATTATTATTAAAACTGACTAAGGACCCAGAAAGATGTTTGAGAAATGTTGTTTTGTTTATAATGTATTTCCAGTCAAACAAAGATATTTCATTTGTTTCATATATAGAGTACATTGATTATATAGAGCTATATGAATTGTTTCTGCATTTTCAGAAAAATAATATCAGCATATGTAATTACACTCCAGGTTAGATAAGCAATCTGACTATTTAATGAAATAACTGCACCAAATGGCCTAAGAATCTATTCTTATTTTACCAAAATATTTACAAAACTATCCACAAGAAACTAATAAAAATTGAATTCATTCCACTAAAGTATTCTATATAATATTTCATATTATCCCCTTGAAATTTCATTTGGCAATGGGAAAGTATTATTGCTTGCAATATTATTAGAATATCTTACAAAATCATTATTTATCCCAAACATTGCAATGAAGGATATGTCTCACTAACCTATATTCACCAAAGATTTCATCTTTTATGGACTGGCCTTCAGGATCCGGATGCAGGTCCTCTTTTTCTTTTACTGCACATACATAAAAAAGTCTATTATTCAGATATTTTTAGGCATTTACTTCCATTTAATAGGAAACAAAACACTCTACTTAAAACTAGTTATCTTATTGTATGACCATCTTTTAAAAGAGGTGCGGTGATTCAGTGGCTTAATGATGCTGGAGATGGTCTCAGCTCCAGCAGTTTGAGACCAGCACTGTTAGCAGAATGAGTTCCTGTCACTCACCTCAGCTTCTGTCCATCTAATAGTTTGAAAGCATGTTCTATGCAAATAGATAGGTAGCAATTTGGTGGGGAGATGAGCTGGTGCTCTGTGCAGGCAATCAGATTCCCGATGGCTCTGAACCTTCCTGATTGTACTGCCCATTTCAAGCAACTCCAGGAAGGGATGGGGTTTGGGGTGGCATTGTAGGAAGAGCCACTCATTTTTCTCTCTGATGCAAAGCCAGCTCACCCTCATGTGGTGTACTTTGGGAAGCATATAAGCATGTCCTATAACAGGCCTGGTACCTAGTCAAGTCAAACTACTATTCTGAAATATCACTGTTGTCTCCTGACTCTGTCACAACACATGATGATGATGGTGATGGTGATGATGATGATGACCATCATTTAAAGCTCTTGTACTAACAGAATAACAGAGTTGGAAGGGATGTAGCAGATCATCAAGTCTAACCGTCTACTTAAGCAGGAGACCTTATACCATTCCTGACAAGTAGCTTGAAAGCTTCCAGTGATGAAGCTCCCACAACTTCTGAAGGCAAGCTATTCCATTGGTTGATTGCTCTCACAGTCAGAAAATTTCTCCTTATTTCTAGGTTGAATCTCTCCTTGATTAGTTTCCATACATTTTTTCCTGTTTGGCCTTCAGGTGTCTTGTCTCCGTGACAGCCTCTCAAATATTGGTATGCTGTTATTATGTCACTCCTGGTCCTTCCCTTCACTAGACTAGTCATGTCCAGTTCCTGCAACTGTTCTTCATACGTTTGAACCTCCAGGCCCTCATCATCTTTGTTGCCAGTGTTGAATTATTCACAATAATACCATGTTGTTAATACCACTAACTGAATTGCAATTGATTAATTTAGTTTAGATGAAACTAAATCACTTGGCTGTGTAATCCTAGTTTCCTAAATTATGTAAATTTTGGAAGCAAACTAACCAATGTGATTTGCTGGTTTTTTTTTTTATTACAACTGCCTTATCTGTGGCAAACATAGGCACAGTCCTGTATTGAAGGATGGCATTTTTAATTTTGGGCTAAAAGTGAAATTTTATGGTGAGTGCCTTAGCCTTCCAATGTTGTGTCAAGGTTTCTCTTTGCTTCCGATATTAACAGGCTACTTTTAAAGGTATTCTCACAATAACACAATGCATGTTTAAAGAAATGTATAATAAATATAACATCAGCATGTATGTACGAATCATGATTTTTAAAATAAAAATAACAGCAATTTAAATTTTTAACTTAATTCGATGTGAATTGAACTATCTCACTTGAACTATTTTATACCTGCTTAAAACTATTTTCAGCTCCTTCAACTTTTCCTTGCATGTTTTAATCAACAAATAAAGTTCAGTGATAGGCACAACAATTTTAAATAAAAACTGGAATCCTATAGAGAGCCAAAATTCAGGATGAAATACATTTTTTTAATCTTTCTATTGGAATGGCTTCATGTTCTTTGGATCTTCGGTTCTTGTTCTCTAACGTTGTCTCAATTGGTGAGCTTGGGTAAGGAATCATTATCTTGAGCCATGAGATAGTTGACACAACATTGAAAAAGACCAGATAAGATTGCTGTGACAGCTAGAAATCCACGCCATAATCAATCAAATACAATTACAACTGGGATCTATATAGCAACATCTTCCAGTCACACTTAAGCTAGGATAGTGACTCCAGCAGATCCTAGAAATAACTTCAGAGCTCTCTATCTGGAAGAGACAGACAGTGTTAGGAACAGCTGAGATATTGAGGAGAAATTGCAACCTTGCATGACCTGTGATTGAAGAAGGTACATACCACCTATAGGAAGTTTGCAAAAAAAAAAAAAAAAAAGGAAATAAAAAATAAAAAAGTCTAGGATGGAATAAGGTATTTTGCTTTAGTCAGGAGATTGGACTGGAAAATCTCCAAAGTCCCTTCCAGTTCTACAATTCTATAAATTAAATAAGTAAGTAGGTAGGTAGGTAGGTAAGTACATAAATAAATAAATCCTAAATTTAAGATGATAGAGAAATTGACAACTGACAAGTGATAGGATCTTTATTTTTCAAAAATATAAGGTAAGCTATGTAGTGTATGTTTTTGTTCATTTGGGTAATGCTACTCTCAAAGATGCCATGGTGAAGACATCACTTTACTGGCTATTAATTAGCTGACATTATTAAATAGAAACGTCTTAGTTGTGAATGTGTTTCTGGACACTTTTCCATTTCTCTCAAGTACGGCTGTATTTTAGAAAGGATCCTGTTTTCTTTCAGCCAATTCTAACTTAAAACAGAATTGGTAGTCTTGTCATTTTCATGCTACCTTACTGCATTTTCCCCAGGCAAAGAAGCTTTTTTTTATCTTCATAAGGGATAGCAAGAGGTAATTTCTGGAAGCTCCCAAAGGCCTGTAATCAGCTCTTGATCACATGGGGAGCATCATTTGCTGCTGTGGATCATGGGGTTTATGTAACTTTTCGACCTCCAAGAAGACTTAAAACTCTAATTTGGTGATAACCCAGGAAAGGCTTGTACATCATTATAAAAGTATATTCAATTTGGAGAACACATTTGTCCTTACCTGAATATTTTCCTCCTTTGTTCCTTTTAACAAAGCAGATAGTAAGCAACAATAAGGTAAGCAAAGCGATGGCACCCATCAGTCCAATAAACCAACCTTGTGTAGAGATTCTTTCATAAATTCCAGTGTAAGCTTTGAATGGGAAAAAATATATATATATGAAGGTATAAGAAAAAAATAAAAATGTTATTTTAAAGAATGTTTTAGAACAGATTATCAGGGTCTAGCAGTATGCATTGGGGGAGGGTAATGAATATCTATATTAAAATCAAGTCTGCAAGACACATTATTATTGGCTTGAAATCATTGCAGATTTTAATTAAGCAAACAAAAATACAGTTCTTAAACCAGATTGTCATGCAAAAGTTAGAGAGGGTTAAAAAGTGTATAGAATAGAGACAAATGCATAGCATACTGCATATAAAATGCAAGAAGAAAGGGCCTGGCAAAGTAATTAATATCTAAGTAGTACAAACTGGCATTTTCATTTTTTCCTTGGAAGCTGAATTTTAAATTTATATTATAGATTATAGAGCAAAAATGGATCAGGATCAGGCTCACCTATAGTAAACTCAAATTGTGCAGGAGATTATGCAATAAAGGCAATTTCTTAACAGGAACTATCAACACAGAGGAAGTGAGGAATTTTGAAGAGCAATGTGCCAGTGTCCTAATGGGACATCAGCAGCATAATCCCAGAAATAGAAGAAATGTGTCTAGGATAAAACACTAGCCAAGCACAAAGGAAAAAGGGTAGATTTGTGAGCTGCATCTTCCACTGATATGGGATAATTACTTAAAGCCAAAGGCTTTCAAGCTGTCTCTTTGGAGAAAAATGAAGACCCATTCAGAAATTTGACATATTGTCTGATATCTACCTTTCACACCAGAATTGTATTGGGAGAAATATTTTCCCTGTTTTTATTATTTTAATCTCCCATAAAATTTTAATTTTGGTCAACAGCACTTGCAAAAACTGAGGGGCACAATCTATTCCTGGTATGCAAACATTATTTGCACAATGGTTTTCTGTTTTCAACAGTAAAATGCTGGAACAACTTTATGCCAATTTATCTAAGAGTTATCACACCTGGATTGCAAAAATCTAGGTAAGAATTCAGCTTGCAGAAAACTACACAGAAAAGTAACTCTTTGCTGCTAAATTTTGCAGTCCAACCAAGCCTAGTAGTCCTAATTACTCTTTATTTTTTCTACATATATAGATTTGGAATTATTAATGGAAACTTGTTACTAAAGTTAAATAAAAAAAACTTGGAATGGGACTGATTAAATTCATACTAATATTTATTGCAAAGATAATTTGCAATTGTCAGTTTAACATTCAAAATATTAAGAGAACTCTACATTTCCTGTACCAGATTTGGCCCCAGCAGTATTTCTGAAAATTGTGGTGTTGGAGGATTATGAACTGGGAAACTACTTTTTTATGTTGAAATCAACAGTAAAAATCCAATTATAATAGGTGCAGTAAGTTCTGGATATATAACTCTTTCATGTTACAAGTATGCAGTATATAATTTTAATATGCAGTTGCTAAAGTCTTGTTTTTGTGAGAATCGCAGTCATCTTAGAGGCCTTAAGAATTTCTCACCTCTCCCCCTGGTCTCTATTACATCTGCAGAAATGCTATTATTATCAACCCAATTCTTAGTCATTAGTCGAATTGTATTTGCAGTTCCAGGATCAAGTGGCTCAACAGGCTGACTCTTTGGGGTGGGCTTAACTTCAGTAATCTTCCCAACAGCTTTACCTATGGAATGCACAGAGTCAAGTCAAAATAGGTGAATTGGGTGAGGGCCTCAGAATATAAAATTACAGAATCAGTACCAGTTAATATTAATAGGTTGAGCATTTATCCTTAGAGAATTGTGCAATTATAACAAAGGACCGTATATGACACATTAATATTCATGTAGTGTATATTCTAAATGTTATTTATTTTAATAGCTCCTATTATGATTTATTGATCATAATTAAATATCCAAATAGATTATGTTTATATAAATAAATAGAATAATTAATGTTGTACAGAATTTCAATAAAGCAGTTACATCTAAACCTATATGCTAGTCAATCAATACTAGAATATGCATTTTTTCCCTTAAAAACTCAACTACCAAAATTGTTCCAACTTTGTTGGGAAAAAAATATATCAAATGATTGATATAAAATTACCACCAGAATCAAATCTATAATTGAATACTATAAAATATTTTACATGAAAGAAGTCCAATTAACATAATTATATGATAGTGCTTTATTGAAATATCAATTGATATAATTAATTATATTAATTACATTATTAAAATAGAAATTAAAAAGTTATAAGGCTTGGTTCATCTTGGTTAACTGAACTACAATTCTCTATTAAAACAAGTATCCAAATAATGAGTCAGAAATCCCCCTTATAAAATTACCATCACTTGAACAAAAGCAAGTGATTTTTGGGGTTCTTAAGACCAAAATAATATTTTATAGGAGAGTACATAACTGAGGGATCCTTAGTGCTCTCTGAGCTTGCTTGTTTTCTTGCAGACGTTTCATTACCCAAATCAGGTAACATCATTGATGTTATCTTAGTTTGGGTAATGAAACATCTGCAAGAAAACAAGCAAGCTCAGAGAACACCAAGGACCCCTCATGTCAACCTTAGAGTACATAATTGAAGTTTCAGGACTACATTTCAGCCTAAGGCATGACTTCAAAAAGTTACCATCAAATTGTCTTATTAATGTGGAGGAAAAGAAAAATGCATGATATTTTTTTTATTTAATTTAATACAAATTAGATTCTAATGCAATGTAAATTAAATCAAATTCTCTCTCTCAATCTTGCCTACATTTTTGCCTTGGTTATATCTCCTGTTGTCTGGTCCCGATACACCATTCAAAGGTGGAGCACAGTCATCAATCTAAGAAGCATTCAAAATCTTGGATTTATGTCATAGTACATTTGTTAATTTTTAAAGTATCATAAGGCTCTTTCTGGTTTGTGTTCTGACAGAGTAGTGGTTACCTCACTAAATAATTATTTTATTTCTGTTTCATGAATCAAATGAAAAGTGAGGATTTAATTTTATTCTTTTGATGATTTTAATCTATTTTATACTATATTTGGACACTATAATTATTTCAGAGGAAACAAAAAAAAAAGATGAATATTTAAATCCTAGATAGGAAACTTGCATATTATTTAACTCTTTAATCTTCTCTTAAATAAGATTTCAAAAACATTTTAAGTAATTTTTAAAGGAATAATTTATTTTGCTTTATTTGCTCAGTCTATTATTACAACTTGAAGTACAAGGTATCTATTAGAACAGATAGTTATTAGTTCATAGATATAATGGAGCTTGCTAACTCTTAGATAATTTGTATGTGCGATACAGAATCAATGATTATTAGTTCTGGAATAAGCAAGCAAGCAAGCAAATAGCAGCTTCAAGAGATTAACACTCAGAAGATAACCGAAAGAGAAAAAGAGAAAAGATTAAAAATGGTTGTATATAGACAAAAACAGCAGAATATGACAATTATTTATCACTTACAGCCTGTGCTTTAATTATAATCGTGCCATAGAGAATTAAAGAGAATACCGTATGTTGATTGGTGTGTTCAACATTTGATGAGATGGGTTTAACATAATTAAAACTATCTGGCAGAATTGATATTGCTAAATTAATTCCATTTTCTAATCAAACTACAAATTAAACAGCAGGTCATTGCAAGTTATTTTTTCCCTAAATGCACAAAGTAGTACACTTAACATAAATGTTTTCTGAAAGGTAACAAGGGGAAAATATATTATGTCAATTTCTGTCATTTCAAATAATCCAAACTATTTAAAGCTGTCAGATATACAGGATTACAAATTGAAAGGAACAGGAGGCTCCCTCCAATTCTGAAATCACTTTGTCAGGCGTATTTCAGCTGCTGAAATACCTGGAAATTAATCATGTTCCATCAATTGCTTAAGACATCAAGTTTCCACAGACATTTCTAATAATAATATTTCTGTGATAACATTCCTTACAGATGTTCAAAGCATTTTGACCTTGAAACATTTCGACTCTTTTCTGTAATTCAAGGTAGTTTCATAGTCAAGGCAAAACGGAATGTTTTGTTTCAATCTTAGAATCAATGCTACAGATTTAGAAGATTGTCTATTTCAAATTTTTCTTACTGGTCCAAGCACTAAGATTGAGCAATGGTTGTCTTTTTATGTTTGAGTTACTTTTAATCTTTTGAGACATTTTGTAGCTTAGCCATTATAGCAGAGACTCTCCTGATGTTGATGGGTTGATGTGGAGATGAAGGAAACTGGGAAGAGCAGGTAGTCCTCAATGATGATAGCAATGGGGCCGAATTGTTGCTGCTATGTGGATGAGGGGGTGCCCAGTAGGCCCTGGGGGTGCATGAGGATACAAGGGATAGTCAGAGAGGGAGCAGACTGTTGGAAGAACAGTCATGTGAGGAATGTTCATGAAGATGCAGTGTAGATTAGGGAGGTGCAGAGAAGTGTGAGGAGTCACAGTGATAGTCGGGATATGAGTGGCTAGTGTGGCATGAGCACAGAAGGACATACCCTATGACTTGTGACTTTCCTTGCCAGCTTCCCAATTGATTTTCTGGGAAGCCAGGAGGGAAGGTTGCAAATGGAGGTCATATAGCCGCAAATCACTGCAACTGGTTGTTAAATGTGAACTGGTTACCAAACATTCAGATCATGATCACATGATCATGGAGTGCTAGGATGTCTAGATCTCCAAGAGCATTTGTATAGAGCTGTTGTAGTTTGCTGAATGAATGAATATAGGTCAAGGGCCACCTGTAGAAGATATCTCACATCTGCATATCTGTCGGTTATTGCTGTTTCTTCTTTTTTAAAAGGCAAATCTAAAAACTGTTTATCTAGTGTATGAAAATCTAAAGACTACTGGTGTGATGTTATTTTCCGCACACTCTATCTATCTATCTATCTATCTATCTATCTATCTATCTATCTATCTATCTCCATCTATCCATCTATCATCCATCAGTGTCAGTGAAGTGTTTGGTTTGAAATGTCTCAAAAAGAAAAAAAGCCGCAATGATTTGAGCTTTCCTTGCTTCACTTTTAGTAAAGTTGTAATGAAGTTGTGATGACCCAGAGTGTAACACAAACGTAACAAAATCCATAAATGTCCTTTAATGCCTCCAACTTGGCCCAGCTGTTCAATAATTCTCAGTTGGAGATAAAACATACTCAAAAATAGTCTTCAAAAGAAAGCAATACAGTCTGAATTTAATGAGCAGATAGAGGCAAAAATAAAAACCAAACAAACTGCAATGATGAAATTTCCACAACGGAATAGGAGAAGTATTTAGCAAATTCAAGGAGATAACAAGGCACAATCTGTTGGAAGGATGCCAACCAAAATCAGACCAAAATAAAATACGCTTTTTCTCCAGCGTTTGCCAGAACGCAGATCCAAACTTTTATGCAGTTCTCACACCTGCAGCCCATGAAGAGGATCAAGGCCCTCTCCTCTTGAGTAGACCACGTGTCTTTCCCTTATCGTCTCCTCCCTGCATGCCTTAGGATGGATAGGTGATGGGCCTGGGTCTCCTTTAACTACTCAGCCGGCCTCTGCCCTTCCCCAGCCTCCTCCACAACTTCCAGAGCTACACTTCCACTCCCTGTTGGCTGTTCCTCCTCTCCCTCAGAGTCAGTCTCCACCAGGGGCAAGTCAAACAAAAAGCAAATAAAAGGATATCATAAAGCTGTTTAAAGACTTAATAAAATAGAAATGAGTCTGCTGCACCACAGATATCCAATTAATATTAAATGCCGGATAAGGAGATTGTGATACAGGTTTTGGGTTTTTATAAAAATTTCACATGAATATTCAGACATATTTCCCGCTGTAAGATCTCTGCAAAGATTTGTTTAGTGTATAAATCCACTAAGGATAGTCTGGGAGTTCATTTTAGAGCTACATTTGGTACCTGAAGGAGATAAAGGATGTGCCTATGTATACACATTTCAGAAGTAATTTGAAAAGATAAAAAAAATGAAGAACTTTAAGAAGTAAAGGAAAATACATAATACATTAGTAACAAAATATTTTAGGTAGTATATTAAAGGTCACTGAAGTCTAGTTATTAACTTAAGAAATCCACAAGCAGTTGGGCTAATTTTTGTTTTTATTATCCAGAAGGTAAGAACTGAGAATAAAATCAACAGGCCCCCAGCTTTCTTCTTCTATGTCAAAGAACCCATATAAACATTAAATACTGAATTGTAAGTCCAGATTTCTCTTGAGTTTGGACCTTTAAAAAATGATTGATACTTTGGAGATAATTGATTAATCCAACAATGAACAATTTTACTATTTCCCCAAGATAAGTCAGTTAAGATTCATCTTTATTACAAAAATGTAATAAGCAATAACTTAATACAACAATTGGAAATCTATCATCTATCTACTATCCATCAATCCATCTCATATATGAAGATTCTGATTTCACAGCAGTGATTGGGTGATGTACAGAAATTAAAACTATCATAACAATATATAACCATCATGCTCAGTTAAACGGTAACCCTCAAAACAAAACTCCTATCTCCAACAGAGCTTACCAACTGCCTGGGTTCAAATGTCTGAAGATAGAGATTGTACCTGCTCTTGAACTTCTCTTTTGAAGGCTAAATAAATTCAGTACTTTTAACCATTCCTCACATGACTTTAACCATTCCTCACATGACTTGTCCCTTCATGTAGCCTGCTCTCAATTTGTTCTGCATTGCTAACAACCTGTTAAAAGTGTGGTGTCAAGAATTGGACACAGTATTTCAAATATGGCCAGACCAAGTCAAAGTAGAGTAGGAAAGTTATGGTGAAATTTAACAGGGGCATTACTGTGTCCCTGTTAAAACATCTTAAAGTGGCATTTGCCTTACCAGTGGCTGCCTCACACTATTGCCACACTATTGAATTATCATACTACAAGTTAATCTAGTCCAGAATATCACATGCTTGTCTGGGCTGTAGAAAAACAAATCATAGTCCAGTCAAATCAGCCAAACCAAAAGCAATCATTGTTATTATATGCTAACATTGATATTCTGATTCTTCTTGAAAGATTCAACTACATCTTCCATAGGAAAAAAAGAAGCAGCATTGTGTTTTTCAACAGAACTTCAAAGGCATTCATTCTCTCTTCTTTAAAGCAATGTTGATGGGTTTTCCACAGTCCCAGTTTCTGATTTTAATGGAATGCACTCCTGTTCTAATAAGGTAACTTATTAAGTGCAAGAAAAAATATTTGACTGTTCCCTGTCAACACTGTTATTGTAAGTTATTCACACTGATGAACTTGGGCATTTTCTACTTAGCTCATTCCATCTGGCAAATTGGTGTGCCAATCTCACTTAATTTTATCAATTAATATCTAGTTGGTTCTACAGCTATAGAGACAGAGTTGTAAGTCCCCCATCTGATCATATTTCAGCTGAATGATGGATGTAATTGTGCTGATGGGGCTTTAATTGGAAATTAAATGGTTCATCTAGTGAACACCTGAATGTTACAGTTTAAAGAGTTGCAATTAAATATGGGCTTCAAATTTGTCCATGTGTATATTAAAGCAGTGCTCTGTTGCAGCAAACATAATCAAATTAAATATAATTATATTTTTGATTATTATAACAATAGACCTATGTGGTGTATTTTTCTCATTTATAACCAAAAGATTCTTTGGCTCAGTAAGATTGCATAAGTTTACACAGATTTGCTTAAAGGAGCGATCTGAATTGTGGAGATGACCTAATCTAATTTGCTGAATCAAATCAAGTGAATCAAAGGAGTTTTTCCACACTACTGGGTTTTCTTTTCTGCTATCTATGTTTGGAAGAAAGAAAGTGTCATGAAAACATGTATTCTGTCATGCTGCTAAAAGTCTGTAGAGATACTCAGTCATCCAGGTCATGGTTGTCCCAAAGGTGCTTTTTCAGGAGGCAATGGGACTTTCTTGGTTTTTTTTTCTTTTGAAGACATTTTGCTTCTCATCCAGGATGAGAAACGAAATGTCTTCAAAAGGAAAAACAAGAATGTCCTGTTGCCTCCAAAAAAAGTATCTTTGAGACTTCCATACTGCTAGTTTTCCTCAATTGCTCATCACCCAGCAAACATTTGGAACAATTGAGTTCCACCAAAAGAGGTTCTCTGCACCACTGACTATTCTCAAGTGGGTAAATGGTCTGTGGAGGATATCTTGTAACCCATCGTAGAAGTTATCAACTGAAAGATTCCTATATGAAGGCTGTAAACATTTTGACTGGGCCGCCTTCAGCATGTACCATTGGACTTCTGGAGCCACCCATTCTGGAAAATCTTTGGGATGCAATTTTCTTCAGTTTCCAGAAAATTCAAGTCTTACCAGAACTTTTCAACCTTGGAAACTCTGTGGCTAACTCTTCAGGAGAAAGCTCTTTCAGACTTCTCCTGTAGCATTAGCTGAAGAAGACTGTTCTCAGCCTCCTCCTTTAACATGTGGAGGAAAAATGAGAGTAGCTCTAAAACAAAAAGCAGTGAAGCAATATAAGTACTTACCTGGACTTTAGTAGTACGATGCCACAGATATAGTGAAACAACAGGATGCTTCTCTTGGGTCTTATGTAACTGACAAGGTCATTACTGTATGAAGGATTTTTGAGGCGTGTTTCATTTGTCATTTTGTTGAAAGGAAACACTGCATGGAAGTTTTGCACAGCCTAATATTCATTGTATTGAACTACTTATATTAACAAGTTTGCAAGTCAAAATAAATCCATGTCTTCACAGCATTATATTTTACAAATATACAGTAATATTCAGAGAAAAGAAAAAGACAAAATGGTTGGTGAGGAATATTTTTAGTAGATCATGATATGAAACCTTCTGAAGCCTTAAGTGTCAGCCTTTTAATGATAAGCACTCTTATCTTTCCTTCTGATTAATTTTCCTTAGGTCCAATACTCAGATGTTATGATTAAGATTAGATTTGCAGGCATTCAACTCTGCTTTTAACTTACTGCCATGGTTTACTGTTACTCCTTCATCTGTAATAGGTTTTCCACATCCTTGCACTGTACAAGCCCTTGCATAGAATTTATACTTTGTGCTGAGGCTTAGATTAGACAATCTGAAGCTTAATGATGATGAATTGGTAATACTGATTTCATGCAAAGGACCAATGTTATCAGTCTCATTAACTGAAAAATAAAAGAAGGAGCAGACTATTTAGTCAAACATCAACATTAGAAATCAGTTCACTTGTTAAAATGTATCTCATATGCCAACTTTATATTTCACCAATGTACAACATAAAACACTTTAACTGCACTAAAATACCAAATGAAACTTTTGCTGTAAACAGAACATGAACCTAAGTAAAATTTACATGTAAAATGTTATTAAAAATCATGACACAGTTTCTGGGAACATTTATTTATTGAATTTATTTACTGATCATCTCATAGCAAATAATTCTGGAAACTTGCATATTGAACCTGGAATATCTGCCAAAAATAATAGGCAATCAGAATCCAAGGTCATGATATATTTATCTCTCCACAGTTTGCTTATATTTTAATTTATATTTAATAAACTTCCACCAGCAAATACAAAAGGAAAATATATCAAATATGTGTTATCCTTGATTTGCATATCTATGCATTTTTCCAGTCATGGAGTTGCAACTATATTCCATTAAAAAAAAATCAGATTAATTTGATCTGTCAGTCAATGTTCTATCATTAAGAGTGAGATCATGTAATTTTGGGAACTCTTGGAAGGTTACCACAACAGAGGCTTTATAATATGGTTTATACTAAGCATAATTAATACACTTAACACTATATTCTATCATTCTTCCCTCAAATCACACTGTCAACCATCTGCTTGCATCTTCCTTTGTTAGTAGTCAAACTGTGCACTTGAAAGAAAAAAAGAAATTATTTGTGACTAATAAAATTAACCCTATAAAGAGGGTACAGGGTTGCAGTAAGATCATTTTAATGCAATATTTTAAAAAGGCAAAACATACCTAGCTCTATGAGGTTAAAACATATATTTTGAAGTCATGACTTCAAACAGTCAGCCTGCTAATCCTTCAAGACAATAAAGATTTATGGCAGGAATGTTAGGGCAGCTTAATGTTTCTGCACAATTAGAATTGAATCATGGTTTATGTATTTTTTTGTATTTTTTTAAAAGAAACAATAGCTAGGAAAGGGTTTTGCTATTGAAAAAATAAAGGACAAAATCCTTTCCATCATATTTTGACATCAGCTAAGAATGATCTCCCTTAAGAAAATGTTTTTTAAATCCTAAACCCAAAGTAAAATATTTATTTACTTACTCATTTGGTATTGCAATGTGTATCCAGTAATGAATCCATTAGGTTTCTTTGGTGGCCCCCATGACAATGTTACTGAGTCTTTTTCAAAATTTAGTATTTTTAGAAAATGTGGTTTTTCTGGGACTGTAAAATACATATGTAAAAAAATGATAATGAATTCACTTTTATTCATTTGTTCTTACAAAATTTATCCAGCTGAGCAATATGGGAAGTCTATTTAGATATAGAATAAAATAAGAATATAAAAACAAGGTAAGTAAATATTAGTCACTCATTTCATCTATTACCAAAAATACAGAAAACTTTTCAAAATATACCTTATTGGTTAAATTCTGTAAACTAATTCTCTTAAATGAACATGACTTTTTTCAGGTTTCCAAAACTCAATTGGAGTAGCTTGGAACATTTTAATAGTCTACTCTTTGTTTGTTTGAGAGTTATGGTAGCTAAGTATTCAGCTTTGGAAAGATTAATATTATTTTATCAGAGGATTTCATTAACCATTTTTGTAGAATGTATGTAGTTTTGGGCAATTCTAAGAAATGAAGAAAACATGAAAACTTTGTAGTTTTCTCTTTCCCCAATTCTCCCATTTGAAATTAACTTAGTCATTCTTTCTAAATCCTGCCATTCATCAGCATGGGCTTAAGCGGTCTTGAGAAGGAATGTCTTGTATTAAAGGTATTAAGTAAACTGCAAGAATGTAGGGCATATGCTTTCAGTAGTACTTCCCTGCTTCTAACAGTGAATACTTGACTTCAGTGACAGTTTTTGTAACTCATTGGATATCTTATCTAATTTCTAATTGATATGAACTCTTTAGGTTCTTAAAAAATTCCAAGGCAGAATAATAACCAATACACTTTTATCAAGTACAACAGCAATAGTAACAGCACTTAGACTTGTATACCTCTTCACAGTGCTTTTACAGCCCTTTCTAAGTGGTTTACAAAGTCAGCATATTGCCCCCCATCTGGGTCCTCATTTTACTGACCTCAGAAGGATGCAAGGCTGAATCAACCTTGAGCCTGATGAGATTTGAACTGCCAAATTGCAGGCAGCCAACAGTCAGCAGAAGTAGCCTGCAGTACTGCACTCTAACCACTGCACCACCGTGGCTCATAATAACAACTCTAGTATGTATAATAAATAACTGCAGTGGCCAACAGTAAAAGCTCCTTTTTTAATAATCTGATATTAATTTGATATCTCCAGCTGTGAAAATGCCCAGATAAGGGAACAATGAACACACAACCAAGTCAGCTGCAAAGGGAAAAATACAGTTACAAAAGTTTGCTATTCTTTCTTTTCTACTCCCCTCCCTCCTTCCATTCTCCAACTTTACCTCCCTCTGGAGTTTGGAATTCATATGTAATGCTTTCAGGTCCGTTTCCTTTGGAATTAAAAGCCAAGACAGTTAAGTGGTAGATGCTAAAAGGCTCTAAACCAGGAATCATTCCATCATTTCGGTCTGCTTTAAATGTCAAGGAGTGTTTCTCTGGGTGATGGTTTTTTTCATCCAGACGGTTTCGGATTTTCCACCAGTTGACCTGCAGAAGAGATATTTGCTTGAGGTTTTGAAGCAGAGACCATATGTGACTCTTTGACAGCATTCACATCATTAAATAACCAACACGCATGCACAGAGAGAGAGAGACACGCAAACACACACATCCATAACCTAGTTAAAGGTTACAATTAGAAAAACAGGCTTGCATTTTGTAGAAAGGCTTCATCTAGTTCTTTTGCTGAGCTGGTTAAACTAATGTTTAACAAGCATTCTATAAAAGTGTATTAATAATTCAAGGGTCAAGGTGAACTGTGGGAAAGCAGGGAGAACAATATCTACCTTATATCCTCTAAGATGTCCACGAACCCGATCTTTTGGAATTGTGGACCAGATGACTTTTGCCAGACTGCTATTGATGACTTGCACAATTACGTTTGAAGGAGCAGCTTCTGGAACTAAACGCAGAGGAAGAAAACATCTATATGATATCCTATATTCAGCAGACAGTAGTAGGTTTTTACTTTGTGCTTATATGAACTATAAATTCAGTATAACATTCAACCACCCTCAATCTCAGAGGATCTCTTTTGGAAGTGAATGAGAGTTAATGAACTAGAATTTCAAACAGTACTCCAGGCAATTCTGAGATGACAGATATGGCATCTTCCTCACACTTCATTAGCACATTAATAAATGGAGCAGGGACTCCTCTGGGTTTAGATTTAGGCTTGTGACAGCCAATTGATAACCTGGGTTTAAAATGATGGGCAGTATAATGAAAAGCCACACATATAATCATATGTCAGTAATAGTAGTGTAATATATCTGATAGTATCTCATCTAAGCCTTAATCTATGGCCGTATATTTGAGCTTGGTCAGTGGTGGGATTCAAATTTTTTTACTACTGGTTCTGTGGGCGTGGCTTGGTGGGCATGACAGGGGAAAGATACTGTAAAATCTCCAGTCAGAGGTGGGATTTGCTGGTTCTCCAAACTACTCAAAATTCCCACTACTGGTTCTCCAGAACTGGTCAGAACCTGCTGAATACCACCTCTGAGCTAGATGCATTAAACTGGGATTTACTCAAATTGAAATTGGAGGGACATACCTTGGAACAAATCCAATCAGAATTGGGCTTTATGAACTACAAATAGGACCTGCAACAAGAAATCCAAGTCTGGCGTTCAGTTCAAGTCAACCAACTCTTGCCTCTTCCTGTCCCTTTCTTTGCCAGTCACTAATCAGATTTATGCACTTTCTAAGCAGGTACAGTCATTCTCAAGATCCTATATATTTGTTTCTAACTATTGGTCATACTCTTGAAAATAGCTAGGTCATTAATATTGTGTTTTTATATGTTCCCCTATTTGTCAGAATGTACTAGGCTAGAAAGTGGGAGTCTGGAAGTTCACGTCCCTCCTTAGCTGTGGAAGCCAGTTGAGTGAACTTGGGCCAGTCATCCTCTCTTGGCCCATCCCATCTCACAGGGTTGTTGTTGTTGTGGGGAAAATAGGAGGAGGAAGATGTGTTGATATGTTTGCTGCCTTGAATTATTTCTAAAAATAAATACAAATAAATAAATGAAATGAAAATACTTTCAGACTATTGGTTGCATATTAATTTAATTTCCTTACAGCCATCTTCTTTTATTCCTTATGATGGGAAAAAAAGAAGGCAGTCATTTTTTATTTCTGAAAAATCCTTGGTAGGTAAACTATGTTAGACTATCTAATGTTATTTCTCTGAGTCAAGCTATGACATTGTATGGGAAATCTTACATATATCTATATCTTATATATCTTCAGGTTCTTTGCCATTTCTCCAGCTCTTGTAGGAGTATAGCTGTTTGTGTGCATGGGTATATGTGCAATGAAAGGAGAAGGAAATTGTATACTTTTTTGGCAATAATGTCAATCAACAGTTTTATAACAGGCTAGACAAGTTTGTGTTATACCAATATTGATGGCAATTCACTACTATTGAATCATGAGCAATGTGTGTTAAATGGTTTCTGGTAACCCTAGTGGAAGAGATTTCACCTTCCATTCCAGCTTTGTGAGCTCTCAAATACATCTAGTTGAATATTGTGTGACCCAGAATACTCCCAAAAGCGCTTTTTCAAGAGGCAACTGGACTTTCTTGTTTTTCTTTGAAGACATTTCACTTCTCATCCAAGATAAGAAACAAAACATCTTCAAAGAAGAACCAAAAAGTCCAGTTGCCTCTTGAAAAAGCATCTTTGGGACAACCATGACCTGGATGACTGAGAATCTCCAGAGACAGACTCATAATACTTTATTAGATGGGCCTGTTTTATGACTCATTGGATCTCTTGTTATGCTTTATGTTCTAAAGATCAGTGTCTGGCAGTTCTGACCATACACCCAGAAAAATACAGATTTCAAACAACTCCCCAAGGTTACTAATATTATCAGAGCACTGATCTGTGAAAATATACTATTGCAGAATATTTACCCATAATATAATTTCCACCAGTCAGTTCACCTTTTAGCACCTTTTGAGTTTGAAAAAACATATATATGAGATTCAGCAGTGTGTCCTACCTGTTCCACTACTGGTTCGGTGATCACACGCATGTGCACACACACCTAACGTGTGCACAGAGCTTTTCCCACGCCAGCTGAGGCCTGCAGTGCCAATCAGCTGAAAGGATAAAGAAGAGAAAAGTGTAGGGGCAGGTGGGAGGGCCGATCCTGTGCTTTTCTCTTCTTTATCCTCTCAGCTGATTGTCCTTTTTTTTTTACTACTGATTCAGCCGAACCGGTAGCATATCACCACTGATGAGATTGTTTGTATCTCTTCCCATCTCAAATTACTTACTGTCTTCACTTGAATATCCAGTTAGTGTATTAGGTTCAGGGCCAGAGCCATACTTGTTAACTGCCTGGACTTTGATATCATAAGGCACAAAAGTAGGGGTGTTCTGCAATACTAGGAAATGCTTTTGCACTGTTTCTTCTTCCCATTCATTGGTATCCTGCTGTTTCCAGTTCACTTTGTATTCCAGACCCGGTCCATTATGCTCCATGGGCTTTAGTGGCTGCAAATGAAGTAAAAATTAGAACAATTTGCCTCCAGAAGTTGTGGGTGCTCCAACCCTGGCGGGTTTTATAGGTATAGGTATAGGATTTTCTGATTGAGTAGGAAGTTGTATTAGAAGACTTCCAAAGCCCCTTCCAACTCTGTCATTCTGTTAAGATGAATCAGATGTTGCAAAACCAACACTACCTAGAGTACAATCCTTCAAGGAAGAAACCTTAACTTATATCACAAAACTCACTGTAAATAAGTTATCTGCAGGGCAGTTAATTATGTCAAAATAGATGGGAGATGAGTAAATGAAATCCCATCTTTTTAAATGCACATATTCAAAAAGCAATTATATATATATATTTCTACATATCAAAGAATGAAATGTAATTAACTTCTTACTTTCCTAAATTCTTCCAAAAGTGAAATTGGAAAAGGGATACTGTAATGAGGCAAATGTATTTATTTATCTATATGCTGTCCATCTCGCTATCCAAACCTATTAGTGTTTGTTTGCCTTACTCAGTAAATGGCAAAGTACAATTATGATTTTATTATTGTTATTTAATATAGTGGACTCTTGGTGATTTATAAAATATAATACTAATTTAAATAATGAAAAATATAAAGAACATGAAACAAGACAGCAGCCATATAAATAAAGCATGCCAGCCTCTCCCCCACCAACACAATAACCCTAGGCCTGAGACAAAATGAAGGCTTTTACAGACTCGTTGGAACTTTGTATGAATAACCAGCATTGTAACTTCAATCAGGAAACTCAGGAAAATACCAAACTAAGAGAATAAATGCAAAATAGTTAACCTGCTTTTGCAATTCACAGGCTAGAAGGCATGTACTTGGCTGGCAGGACAGTTGAAGAATCATACTAATGAGGCACACAGCACTATATTATGAGTTTTCTTTCTAAATTTTCAGCCTGGAATTGTTATATTTAATGAGGTATACTGTAAAATTATTATTGGGGGAAGAGAAAATCCAAAGTAGCATTCTTTTCACTTATTCTTAGTGACTTCCAGATAATTTTAAGAAAAAAATTTATAATTTTTGGCCAGAAAATAATAACAAAGAAAAGGCAAGGTAGAATTTTAGCATGAATTTTAAAATGTGACAATTTCCTATTTTACCCTCACTACACTATCAAAGAATTTTCTTTAATCATGATTTATATATTGTCAATTGCTACCCCATTGTGCACACTAGAGCTTATTCAAAAGTTGTGTGACATAACATAACAAATGGGTCCATAATGTTTATATAAAGTTTTTACCTCCCACGTCATGTTCATTTCATGTGGTTTGGAAACTTCAATTCTGATGTTTTCTGGGTTCTTGTCTGGAGCTGCATTGGAAGAATAATTCAATTAAGCAATTCTTACTTAATCTCCCTATTACAAATATATCCAAGAGCAGTGCAACATTTAATATGATTCTGTCAAAATGAAGATTTTTTTTAAAACAAACCAGACAATATCATACATAATGTTCAGCTATATATTCTTGTTTTATTTATTGTCTTTATGATGTATCATAATTGATTTGACAATTCCAATAACAACTAATCTTGAATACTTCCCTCATCTTATAAATATATTTGTGATAAACAAGCATACCATGTTCAGAATTGGACAAGGCTAGGAGAAAAATTAAATTAATAACTAAAATTAATTGCCTTTAAAATACTGGCAGTTTTAAGAGAGGGAGGAAGGGAGGGAGGGGGAAAGAGAGAGATTCTTTCTTCAAGAAATCAGTTTGTAAATTACAATTCCCAAACCTTTAATCCAACAGTTATATTTTGAACTTTCTTTTTCTAAAGTAGGTACTTCTGCAAGTGAAGTACCTACATGTTTACTTGCCTACCTTCGTATGTATGTATGTATGTATGTATGTATGTATGTATGTAGAGAGAGAGGGGGGAAGGGAGAGGAAAAAGGAAAGGGAGAGGGAGGGAGGGAGGGAGGGAGGGAGTTCTCAACGAAAAAGAAACTCCTTTGGTCTTTTTAGCTGCCTGGAAAAGGGAGTGGGGGAAAATAGTGCATTCCTTAAGTGCCTAGATAATCACCCTGGCAGCCCAAAGTTGTCAGAGTGCAAGAAAATTATTGGAGAGCATGATTGATGACTCTTGGTGATGGATGTATCGCATTAGAGAATACATATCCAGGGAGTGGGGGGAAGGCCAGGGTCAAGGGGGAAATGAATGATATATTTTAGCATCAGCTGCATCCAGCTAACACCAACATGTCCACTTCTAATAAATCAATTTTCTTTTCTCTGAGATGTGGCTAGAGATTTATGACTTGAATGGGGGGTGAATTTGTTGGAGTCCTGACGTGTGTGTGTGTGTGTGTGTGTGTGTGTGTGTGTGTATGTAGATAGATAGATAGATAGATAGATAGATAGATAGATAGATAGATAGAGTGAGTCACTCAAAACATTTGTTTCAGCAACCAGTTATTTCATGTTATAGCAAGAAAAATTGGTTGTGAACAGAAAAATTTTGGAGACTCATGATCTAATAAAAATAACTTATGATCTGATAAGTCCTATTAAAAATCATGCCTGTATAAAGAAAGGTGGGACTGAATTTGAAATATATCACATTAAATCTTGCAGGAAGATTGTTTAAGTTAATTGAGAATTCTATCCATAACAACCTAGGACCCCTTCAAAGCAGATAAATTCATGGAAATGTATAGAACAGAAAGAAAAGAACCGTTTCTTGTTTGTTTCATTAGAATTCTTTGTGTATATAAAACAAGAGTCTCAAGTGAAGATTAAAATAAATTATGTCACAATCGTAATGGAAATGAATTTTTAGTACGGTTTGCTTCTTCAGGTTCATAGCAGGATGAATAGTAGCAGTAATTAAGTCTACTTAGGAATTATCATTTTCCAGAAAAAGGAGACTCGCTTTCTAAATTATATGCCTTTCTCTAAACTTTAAAATGATAACAAATTTACTGTGGCTGGATATGTAGTCTATAAGATCCCAAAGGTGTTTTTTTAAGAAGCAGCTGAACTTTCTTTGTTTTTCCTTGAAGACATTTCACTTCTCATCCAAGAAGCTTCTTCATTTCTGACTGAAGTTTCTTGGATGAGAGGTGAAAAGTCTTCAAGGAAAAACAAAGACAGTCCAGTTGTTTCTTGAAAAAAACATTTTTGGGACAACCATAACCAGAATGACTGAAAATCTATCTAGTCTATAAAATGTTTCCTACTTCTTTCTGGTACAATTATGTTTTATATGAGATCCTTCCTTAGATCATCCAGGAAGGACTAGTCTTTCATTTGTACTTACCTTTTAATGTTCCTTTCCAGCTCAATCATAACTTTTTCCAAGAATGACAACCAGAATTTAAAAAAAAATTCAAACACATTCAACCCTAGATTCATAGTTAATTAATATAATTAATTAAAATAATTAAGAGAATACACAAGAAAGTAAGAAAAATAAAAGTTTCAAAAACCAACAAATCAGGTGGTTATAATCTTCTATTATGTATTTAGTTTACACCCCACACACAAATTTTCAAATGCAAGATAGTCATTCTGATAATATATTAGGTGTGTTGCATGTCAGTATACCTTCTTCCCCATTTGCAGTATATAATTATGTACAAAAAAAGCAATTAACAATACATACCAGCTGGAGGTGTCTCATATCGTTCTGATGGTTCGCTGGGCTTACTTCTCCCAACTGCATTGACAGATATAACACGGAACTGGTAATTTACATAAGGGATCAGTGGTAAAACAACTGTAGTATCATTTCCCGGAAGCCTAATTAATTCCTGCCACTTTCTGGGCTCCCATCGGTTTTCTTCAAATTCCACAATGGATTCTAGGAAGGACAAGGAGTGGGGGAAACACAATAAAGAAAGCCTATGAATTAAAGAAGCAAACTACCCTGGAACCAGGTGGATGAGAATTGAAAAAAGATGATTAACAACAAAGACCTTCAACAACAAATTAATTCAGTGGTGCTTTCATTTAGGATATATGGTTAATTCAAGCCTAATTATTTACTGTCACTTTATAAAAGCCAGAGCTTGGCAGAAGAATTCTTCTTACCATTAATTGGGCTATTGTTAATACTTCCAGGACTCCAAGATAATCTAATATTTCTTGCCTGTTTTTCAGAGAGTTGGAGATCCCCTGGTGGGTCAGGGACATCTAAAAATAGGAAAGAAATGCAAGAATAACTTTTAACTACAGTATGCAATTTTGAACTCAGCAAACCATAATGATATTTATCAACAAAGTTCTGTACAACCCAGAAGGTTGCATTAAAGTTGAGAAATACCAAAATTAACTCCTGTTTCACAGGCCTGTAACTAGTGATCTTTAAGAATTAGAGGAAATTAGGGAATTGGAGTACAAGACCTCCAAGATTCCTTCCAGACCTCCTTTCATAGTCCTATAACTAGTTTATCATTAAGAAGCAGAAGAAATCAGGGTACCTAGAAGACCTCCAAGATCTTTTCGACCCCACGATTCAAAATAGCATGATCAGAGTTAGGTTTAGGCTTCATAAGTAGGAGGGCTTGTATTCCCAAGGAAGAAATGAATGTAAAGAGATAAAAGTCTAAAATACTTAGATTTACTTGATTGAAGCTATCTAAAAGTAGTTATATCTCAGCAGTCCTGTTTTGCTGATTCACTTTGTCCAGCAGGGGTTCTATTATGTACAGCTAACAAAAAATGGGGTCAACTTTGGGGTGAAACGGAGATTAGTCCAATGAAAGACAGAGAGTCTATATGCCTCACCAGTCAAGAAATTACCAATAAGTGGGGGTAGGATCAAGGCTTGCAAGGCTAAAAAAAGGAGCAGCAGAAGATTCAAAACAGATCAACTGGCTAGAAAGAATTCAATCCAGGAGCAAGTAGACACCAGTTAGAAAACCTCTAACATCCCCTATGTTGCTATGGTGGGGTGGGGATGGCATTTGGATCATCTAAATATATGCTATATCTTTAAAACTGATTGGTTAGCCTGTAATGTACAAAAGAAATGAATTGCTAGCTCTCAACAAGAGTCTCTACAAGAAAAAAGAACATTCATCCCACAAAGTTGAATAACTTGGGCTTATATGATGCTATCTGTCAAACTTTATGGATGTTGCTTCTTTGTTTCAAATACAAAAGCTGTTCTTTACTACCAGTGGTAAAGTAGTAAGGTTGTTCAAAATTACTGCCACTAGGTCCCTCTTTACTATCAGCTGAAGCCCCTGACCCTATGTTTGATTTAGAATAAACTTCAAAAGGGCTTGACAAGTTCATCTTAAGAATCTCAGAGAAGCTAGTTTCTCAAACTCAGAAGAAACTATGCTTTAAAACAGTAGCTACATCTTTTTTCAGAAGAAACCACATAAACCATCAAAAAATAAAAACACCAGACATCTTCAATCTGGTGTCCTTCAGTGTACTGTGAAGATTCAATTTGCTGAAGCCAAGTCAGCCTGGATCTAATAAATGCCTTGGATGGTGTAATAGCATGTTGGAATGACCTTGGAGGACAAAGGGAAGAGATGCTGCAAGAGAGGCAGGAACTCCCAATGGCTTAACCACCAGAGAAAGAAACTTAGAAAGGACCTGTCCTAGGGATAAAGCAGTAAAAAGTGATGGGCGAAGTCTGTAGTTTCAAATTTTCAAGATTCTGTTAATGTAACCTCACAATAAATTAGATTTAGCTCATTTAGTCATGTCTCTTTTCTGGTTTACCCTGGAGAGCTGACAGATGGGAACATTATGTGCACTGCCTTGAATTACATGACTAAAGAAATATAATTACATATAGGAACTGGCTAAAGAAATACAGTAAATTCAAAAATCAAAGTGTTTTAATATCTCTATTTATGTAATGCATGTAATCTTAACATCTTCATTACTTTTACATCCAGTCAAAAAAAGGAGTTTGGGGAAAATCTGAAGTTTATGTGAGAACTTAGGGAATTTCACGCTAATGCATCAAACTAATATTGTTATTGGGCCCAGTATTGGGAATTGAATCCATTAATTTTCAGAGATGCACTAAGAATAGGCTTCCCCTAAATCCAAAGGGATTTAAACTGGCAATATTAAATAGTTTGTGAACAGAAGAACAAAATTCACTTACCCAGGACAATTAGGCGGGAATCATCTGTGGCGCTATCAAGCAATGAAGTTCCTTCACAAGTGTACACCCCCTCATCTTCTGGGCCCACATTTTGTATAACCAATGTATCCTTTTTAATAATTATTCTGTAAGGGAAAATACAAATTGTACATCTATAAACCAGAACTACATATTTTAGATATGCAGGTTTTTGCTTGTGAAGCAGTCTTTCAAGAATCAGTACATCTTTCATCCAATTTGCATAATATATGTATGTATGTGTGTGTATATACATGTATGTATATGCAGAGTGAAAGTGGAAGATGGATAGGAGGAAGAAACTTAAGAGAGATATTACCATCATCACTTTCCAAGAGAATTTAAAAGCTTTGCAAAGTGGAATTTGTCAACTCATGTTAACATAGAAATAATACACTGTAATATAAAACTACAATATAGAACTAATTTTCTACCCCCATAGGTGAAGCAGGCCTCCAGTCTTCTGGCCTTTTAGAAATGTTTAAAAAACATGGCTCTTCCATGTTTGATCCTTGCCTATGGCTTACATCAAAGCAAGCAGCCTTGCGGCTGGCTAGCAACCTGAAAGCCATCTTCCTGCTTTTTAATTGGTTTTCACTGTGATTTTTAATTAATAGAATAGAGTATCTGAGTTAAAAGGGACCTTGGAGGTCTTCTAGTCCAATGCCATGCTCAAGCAGTACACCCGATATCATTCTGGACAAATTGCTGTCCAATCTCTTCTTTAAAATCTTCTGTGAAGGAACACCCACAATTTTTGGAGGCAAGTTGTTCCATTGGTTAATTGTTCTTATTTTTAGATTGGTTCTCCCCTTGATTAGTTTCTATTCATTGCTTCTTGCCCAACCTTCAGGCGTTTTATGGCAACGCCTTAGCTACTGCACCACTGATATCAAGCAGAACACAGCAAATTCCAAGACCAATAAACACAGACCAAGACTCCCAACCAATCAGGATGAAGAAAAAAACATTCTGGCACAGCGTAGGCTAGCACCAAATTTAAAACAGAAACGGCTGTGAAAGTCTGACTCACAGACGAACGCGATACAGAAGCCTGATGATGGCAGATGAGATTCTGCCGAAACGTTGCTACAACTTTAAAAGCACAACTATAATGACATGGGAAAATACCCGAACAAAGCTAAATACCATACATGTAAGTACCCGCGAAAACTTAAGAAAACACACACATACACACACACACACACACACACACATATATATTCTAAGTTTCAATACCTTTCTAGTCATCATATTTATATTTTTGTCTGTCCTGTTTCAATTTCATATTTTCTTTTCTCATTAAACAATATTTTCCCCTGTAGTTACTGATTGGAGTATGACACCTTTGTATCTTTTAATTTTTGTCCATTCAACTCTTATTTAAACTTCAATTTATGCCTTTACAATTATAACATTCAATATAACACATAACTTCCAGTCAAATTCTGCTTGGTACATTCTTAAAATACACACTAAGTTCTTAAAGAGAATATATATATATAACAATAATAAATAATATACTTATTCTATTCCAATTCAGCTCTATCATTAATGTTAGTTATAATCTTTGACATCTTTAACATTCCTTTTCAACAGGATATCATACTTCTAGGAAAACATATAATATTTCCATAACTTTTTCATGTTCCTTTCATATTCCTCTTCACTTAAATTTTTATAACACATTTATAATAATTAAAATGTTCCCCTCCTTTCCTAATTTCATTCTCTCATTCTCTTTATTTCATTTATTTATTAAACATTCCATTACATTACAATGAGTATTTTATCTATCATTTTAATCACACTTGTTTCATATTTTCAAAGTTCATTTCTATTTCTAATATAACAATACTATCTTATGTACCCTTGCAGAATCCCCCTTTTGATTAAGTTTTCACCCATTATCTCTGTGTCTTGTATGTTTTCCCTGTTTCTCTATGTCCTGGTTCTGTCCTATGTAATTTCTTTTCCTTTCCCTCTTCTCCCTTTATTTCTCCCTTCCCTTTTGACCCCTTCTCTCTCTAATTCTGATTCTCTCTCTGTAATCCTCTCTTCTGTTTCTTCCTAATGTTATAATTACTTTTCAAACTATTCTTTTTGGGGGTTGTTTTTTCCGATCTTAAATTTTTCACTCTCTTCCCCCCCTTTCCTTTCTTTTCACCACATAGAAATACTTAGTCATTGAAGATGGCTTCTTCTTTGTCCCGCCCTTTTTGTTCTACAGGCATTTCTTGTTGTTTCTCATAGTTCAGGATCTCCATTTTTAAAAACTGAAATACGAAGCCAAAAGAACCTCTTCCTTCTTGTGCATCTTCTTTCTGTTTTTAAAGTTCTATTCTCAATTCTTCCAAGAGTGATACCATTTTAAAAACTTTTAAACAATCACCCGATTAATTTTAGTCCTTTAGATCCAATAGCCAAAAATCCAAAAATCACCAAGTAATCCAAATAATCCAAAGCTGTTTCTTCTTGCTTCTTTTTTCCACTTTCTCTTCCTGGGGTTCACTTATCTTGTTACAAAGTTTCAGTTAAAATATATCTTTTAGCAATCTTGTTAAAGTTTCATTGTTAATTCCTTTCACTTCCAGATGGTCTCCTCCCTTTTTCCAGATTCCACCCTTTTGTTTTTTTCCTTCTTTTAAAAGTTTTTGAAAATCCAGAAATCTTTATTATCCCTTTGACATTTTATTTTCAGCTTAAATACCTGTTACTGTCAAAGTGGATTTTTGCTGATTCCTTGCTTAAATTTCTTAGTTGTCAATATAGGGAAGAAAAGAAAAAAAAACAAATCCTTTCCCTTCTCAGCTTCAAAGTCTTTTTGGGGAATAATGTTGTTCTTTATAATTCAAATTCCAGGGTACCTTGTATTGTTGTTTTTTCAGTTTGACCCAGTCAGCCAAAAACTTTCTCTTCTTACCTTCCTTCTGCACATTCTTTTCCGGTCAAGTTCTTCTTTGAGGGGGCCATTTCTGACCACCACTGTGATCTCCTTCAGGAAAGGGAGTAATGGCCAGCTGAGGAGGAGAGATGCGGCTCTCCTTGACCCTGCTGGCAGTCTCCCCCCTCTTCACTACCTCTACGGGGTGGCTTAGCCCCAAAACCAGCTGGCTTGGGGCGTTCCAGCAGCGAGTACAGATCAAAACTGCACACAATCGCAGATTTCGGTCTGTCGCCGAAGAAGCTTAAACCGGATCTCTAGACATATTCAATTTCTTCAACTAGTCCCAAAGGTGCTTTTTCAAGAGGCAACTGGTTTTTCTTTGAAGACATTTCACTTGTCATCCAAGAAGCTGCTGAAGAAGCTGAAGAAGCTTTTTGGATGAGAAGTGAATCATCTTTAAAGAAAAACCAGAAAATCCAGTTGTCTCTTGAAAAAGCATCTTTGGGACAACCATGATCTGGATGACTGAGAATCTCCATAGACATTCCTCCAACTAGTTTTTTTA
The DNA here is from genome assembly GCF_049901735.1 of Notechis scutatus. NCBI lineage: Eukaryota > Metazoa > Chordata > Lepidosauria > Squamata > Elapidae > Notechis > Notechis scutatus. The sequence goes on along the minus strand of NC_142010.1, from coordinate 39,290,560 downwards.
TCCTCCAGTCTCTAATCATCTTTGTTGCTCTTCTCTGCATTTTTTCTAGAGTCTCAGCATCTTTTTTGTATCAGGGTGACTCAAACTGTGTGAAGTATTCATCATTGTCTTTTTAAATTTCAAATTTTATATACTGTTTTGATGTTTTAATATTTTATCTGTACCCCATTCATAGAAACTGAAAATAATTAACATGGTTTAAAAGGCCCACCCAGTCTGCTATGCAACCAGATCCAAGATCCTGACCCAGCCTTCTTTGGGTCAATTCAGTGGTTAGTTCCCCCCCACAGTCTCTAATAACCTAACATGGAGAAAAATTAAAACTGCCTTTTTTCTCCATCAAAGTAGTCTAATGAAAGGAGAAATACATTTTTTTGCATTGTGCTGCTGTAATTAAATTGAAGAAAGGCTGTATATGCAAGCAGGAATACACTAAAATTCACATTCAGTACTGGCAAAAAATAAACGGAATCTTTCACTTTCCATACAAATATATTCAGTTTTCTAAATCACCATATAAATGACTCCTGAATATTGTAAATATCAGCATTTTAAAAGTCAAATGTCAGATATACATGTCAATACTGGAATGATTCTGTGATGGTTTCAAACATACAAGACATGCAATCTCGTACATTATTTTCACAAAAGTATATGCTTTTATATGTGATGTGCTACACAAAACAGTTATAAAATTTGAGTAGAATCGCCTTTTTAAAACAATTTTGATGGAGAACTTGCATAGAATTATTTTTATTTCAGGGAACACAAATGGCTTCCAATTGAGAATCTTTAAAAAAAATCTTTAAATAATTTTTCAAAGCTAATGTTTAATATATATATATATAATTTAATTTAATTTCTTGATAATCAAGATATGTAGCTTTTAAACTTTTCAATTTTCCCAAATTCCAAATTTCCACTTTGATATATGAATTCTAATATGTCACCACTAGAGGTCGTTCTAGGATCACAAAGGAACTCCTATTCTATTCCAGAACTAAAAGTTACTTTAAAGTATTACCAAAGTGAGGGGAAGGGATTAATGGTATATTCCAGGTCTTCCATTATTATCACTATATCTAATCTTCATGCTGAAGGGAAAATATTTTTATTTTTCCTCATTAAAAATCGAGTGTTTCTTATTCTTATTACATTCTCTGTTAGATCTGAAATAAATTAAAGCTCTTTTGAAGTACATATTTTATTGTATAATACTTTACAATGTTATATCTCTCATATTATTTTTACACCAACATCTTTGAACTTCATTATGTATTTGATATTTTCTAATGAGACCAAGTGAACATTATCCTTCTATTAGCGATGTTATCAGCAAATAAGACATCAATATATTTGCTTTTAATTATATATCTTTCTAAAAATGAAAGTGACTCACTATTGGGCACTGCCCATAAGATACAATATTATTTCTGTAAAATGCAAATTGGTTATATAAAAAGAAAAGAATAAAGACAAAGCATTCTCTTGTTACCTTCCATCTTCAGTGTCATTCATCTCCAATTCCTCTCCATTCTTTTTCCAAGAAATTTTAAACTGGTGTTTCAAATGTGGGTCACATTCAGAATGACATTTCAATAAAACTGAATGTGATTTCAAAACTTGTGGATTCTTCGGTATAATTGAAATTTTGGTAGCATCTAAGAAAGTGATTTAAAAAATGCATGACAGTATCATTTTGTTGTAAAATTACGTTTCAATGGCAAAATGTATAGCAAGTTCTTTTGAAATTTGATTTACAAATTTTGTCTTCTTTTTATCTATAAATAAGGAGTATTTATTGGAATTTACAGAATACAAAATATTATATTTATAATGATCTATTATTCCTGTTTTTCATGTGAGAGAAATGTATGTACATACCAGGGGTGGGATCTGACAGGGTTAATTACCGGTTCGATGATTTATGAGGTTCAGTGATTTACAATGTGCTTTCCTGCATGCTGCATGGGCGTGCCTGTAAATCGTCATCAGCATGCTGCATGCAGAGAAGCAGCCTTTGAAAAAGCCCTTTTTTCCTGCTTTTTTAACTGCAGCTATGCCTCGCACAGCAGCTGAAGTTGAAAAAGCAGGAAATAAAGGTCAGAGCCCGGGTGGGCAAAAACATCAGCAGACATAGAATTGGTTCTATGTCTGCAGCTCTTCAGAGCTACCGGTTCTACAGAGGTGGACAGAACCCGTGGTACATACCCATAAAATATATGTGGTTAAAAGTATTTTGCTTTACCAAAATACAAATTGTGCATCTAACAAAATATTATTGGAGAACAGTACATGCATTTCAAAATGCTTTTAGCATTGACACTTCCACATGGTAAGCTATGCACAAAAATTAATCATCTTCATCATTATCACCATTGATATACAAAGGGCACAACTGGTTTAAAAATTAAAATGATGACAAAGAGTTATAAATAAAGAACAAGTTGTAACTCCATTCAACTTCAGCAAAACTATTTATCGCCTCTACTTTTTACCAGGGTACCTAAGGTGTTCCTTACAGTTATGATTCCTGGCCATCTTAATCATTTGAGACAGATGTGTAGATCAATAAAGAAGAATGTTTGTAGCTCAGGGTTGAAATGAGGAGTCCTTGGTGGTCTCTGAGCTTTCTTGTTTTCTTGCAGATGTTTCATTACCCAAACTAAGTAACATCAACAGTGGCACTAGCACTGATGATGTTACCTAATTTGGGTAATGAAAAGTCTGCAAGAAAACAAGCAAGCTCAAGAGAGATGCGTAAATGGCAAAAAGCAATTCTTCTCCTTGCCCTTACAGCCAAGTGTAAGTGTTTTATTGCATGCAATAAAATTAACTGACTGTTTAACTATTGTTTATGTTCATATTTATATCACCTCTGACAGTGAGAGTGGCAGTGATGGCACGCTTCCCAACAGAATTTTTCACCAGGCAGGTATAAAATCCAGCATCTTCCTTCCTTGTTTCTCTAATCTCCAGGGTTCCATTTTGATCCACTTCAAGAAGTTGCATGCTGTCATCTTTAGTCCTAGCAAGGAATTTGCAATCAGATGTATGCATTTATTACTTATTTATAAACATAATTTTTAAATTTTCCTTTAACAGAAAATCATCTGAGAGAGAGAAAAATCCTGGAACAAGCCATGTTGGAATCACAGCCAAGTATTGAAAAATAATTCAGTGGCACTAACCCAGAAGCAGTAAGACCGATTTCCAAAATCAAAAGTGTAGTATCTTTTTCAAACTGTTTTATAGAAAAGTTATTTTCAGTCCTGTTGTTAGTGGCTAGAGGGAAGTAATAGCAAACTAGTTTTAATTTGACAGCTGAAGGAAAAACCAGCAAAACAAATAAGAATACACTTTCCTTAAGAGACCCACATTTTGTGCCATTCTAAAGAGGGATGGAGGGAAACCCAGGTAGAAGATATGAGCCCTTTTCTTTATATGGCACATTGCTATCTTTCCTTTGCTCTCAAAGTGAAATAAAGTTAGGGATGCTTTTTTCCAAACTTGAATAGAGGAGGTAAACCTGCCACTCCGAGAAAATGAAGATTATTTAAATCTGATAGATTCGATGTAGATTCAGGCCACCCCCATTTTAAGGCCTATTATAATTGCCAGTGAAAACTTCGACGGTCATGATCTGCACCCATAGATCAGTCTGATAGAAGAGAATAAAGACTCCAAAGATCAGTCTATGCACAGAACTCCATTCTGTTTGCAGAGATAGCTCTGCTTTATCTTGATCTCCATTAAGCCATTGCAGATAGGGCTTGGACTGGTTTGGGCAAAACCCAACAGCACCCTTTCATGTGGTTGTTGATAAAAATAGGATCACCAACATGATTGCCAATGTCCAATGATGGATATGGAAGAAGGAGGAGGAAGAGGGGGGAAGAGGAGGAGGAAGAGGAAGATAGGGCTTGTTCTCTTAGTCTTCTTCTTGAACATTATAGAAAGCAGTTTTAATTTATGACAAGCTATACAACAAATCACAAAGGAAGACTCAAGGACTGGAGACAGGTATTTGTTTTTTTGGCAGAATAGAGATGTCTACCTCCTTTCCCTTTGATCTCCACAAGTTTTTGTAGGACTGAAAAAGGAAGGTGTGAATTTATTTATGTAGCCACCCATCTTATATGGCACATCTCTGTATGGCTAATACCAAACAATAAAACCAAACAGTTTAAAAAAACAACACAAAACACAAACACTAGCAGGCACCTCCCCAGTGCCCCAAATACAACATATCCCATGTATCTAAACAAACTGTAGAGCTTTTTCCATGACTTGTGGGAAAGGTCAGATCTTTAAAGCTTTTTGGAAGGCTCAGAAGGTAGAGGCTTACTGGATCTCAGAGAGGAGGTAGGGAAGCTTTAGAAAAGGCATGCTTCTAGGTTCTGATAGAAGAAACACTTAAAGAAATGACTTGCAGTTTGTCCATTCTGTGACATCTAGGGGAGCAGGTAGATACCCTCAAGCAGGGATTTCCAACCTTTTGGACCTCAGGGACCACCAAACTCATAATTTTAAATCCCGGGAACCACTAATATGAATTTTGCCTGATGGTGGCTTGCTGACATTGGTGGGAGAGAGAGAGATCTGATCTAACCTTTCTTTCTCCCTCTCCCTCCCTCCCTCCCTCCCTCTCTCTCTCTCTCACACACACACACACACAGAAACACACAGAGGCAGGGGTGGTATTCAAATTTCTTAACAACTGGTTATTAGGTGGGGCCTAATTTGTGACTGGCTGGGCATGGCTTGTATGTAAATATTATAAATAATTATGTAAATATTGAATTTTTTTATAAAAAAATCAACTATTACCCAAAATCAGGCAAAGCAGGCAGGCAGATTGAGTTGCTCACAAAATCACAGATTCAGAGATCTATCTTTCTGCCATTGGCTATCTGTGTCTGTTACATAAAATTTGCTTGCAAGCAAACTCACAAAATTAACTCACAACACACCATGTATGTAAATATTGAATTTTTTATTTAAAAAAATCAACTATTACCCAAAATCAGGCAAAGCAGGCAGGCAGATTGAGTTGCTCACAGAATCACAGATTCACTTAGAGATCAATGATTCTACCATTGACTACCTGTACTGAATAATAGAAGCTTCAGTCCTGGGCAAAATTTGGCTCTGCTTAAAAGCAGAGCTGAAGATCTAAATCCAACGATTTCCTGCTTTCTAGCTAATCTAAATCTCCCTGCACAGCAGAACAGCTGGTGGTCAGAAAAAGGAAAAAAATAGCAACTTAGCAGGCAAGTTTGCCAGGTAAGGAGTGGATGGGGAGGGTTCCCGCAGGCCATGTGAGCAGCGCAACCTTGTGTTCCTGCAGAGCCTGGATTAATTGCTTTGGGCTGGAGGTGGCATTTCTCTGCGGACCACCCAAAATTTTCTCACAGACTACCAGTAGGCCACGGCCTACCAGTTGGAGACCACTGCCCTCAAGGATAGTGATTCAATTCAATTGTATAGAATGTGAAGGATGTGTGCTTGTTTTTTATTTTTATAGTTATAGTGTACACTGAAGATGCATTTAATTTAGTTGTATAAGGTGCAATGACAATAAAGTAAAGTAAAGTAAAGTAATTCTGCAAATTCTCAGCTTAGTGTCTATGGAGATTCTCAATTATTCAGGTCATGATTATCCCAAAAGTAGAGTGGTGCAGTGGCCTAGAGGTGGAGCTCTTACCTCACAATCAGGAGGTTGTGAGTTCAAACCTAGGTAGAGGCAGATATTTCTCTCTCTGGGCATGATGAGAATATATCTGCTGAATATAGCTCTGCATTGGCATCAGGAAGGGCATCCAACTGCACCCCACAAGGGATTATGGGAGTCGTCAAATGAAGATTATGAGTGTCCCAAAGATGCCTTTTCAAAAGGCAACTGGACTCTTGTTGTTTTTCTTGGAGATGTTTAACTTCTCATCCAAGAAGTTTCTTCAGTTCTCTGAAGAAGCTCCTTGGATGAGAAGTGAAATGTCTTTAAGGAAAAACAAAGAAAGTCCGTCTGCCTTTTGAAAAAGCACCTTTGAGTCTCATCTGGCTACTACTTAAGGCTTTAAAGATGTAAAATTCCTTTACCAGCAATTTGAATTGCACCTGGAAAGAAAGTGGAAGTCAATGTAGTGGTTAATATGGGCAAAGTGTGGGATGCTCTGAATGGTGCATGCCACTGCCTTCTGGACCAGTTGTAATTTCCAAATAGTTTTAAAGGGCAGCCCTCTGTAGAACATGTTGCAGTAATCGAACCAAGAAAAGACCAGGGCATGAGTGATCAGGAGTCAGACCTCCTGGTACAAGAGTGGGTGTAATTGGTGCACTTCATAAGAAGGGTGAGGTACCAACATTTTTAAAAAAATCATAAAACTGCAAAATTAAAATTACATAAAATGTTAAAAAATATAAAAAGAAAAATCTAAGAAAACTTTTTAAAAAGTCTGAAAAATAAAAACAGGAAATGGACATGAAAAACCTATGTAAAAGCTTTGTTCCTATGCCATCCATCTGGTAAACTTGCAATATTTGTTTTTATCTCCATGTACATGTATACATCTGAACTGGACTGTGTTGTTTCTCTGTGTCATATAATATATGTGGGTGTGTAGGTACTGTATATGCTTATGTATTTATTTGTTTGTTTGTCATGTTTCTATAGTGTATATTGGAGGTGGTGACTCTTTGAGAGCTATATTCAACAAAATTTCATTTTAATATATGCCAATTAGTGTACATTTAGAGCAGGGGTTCCCAACCTGGGGTGCTCGCACCCCCTGGGGGTACGAGACGATATTCCAGGGGGTGTGAGAAAAGTCCAGGTAATTTTTATTTTTATTTATTTATTTATTATGCAATGGATTAACTTTGTTTTCATTTTAGAGTTAAGTATCGTTATTTAGTGGCCGTCACATACATAGCTGAAAAGATTCAAGCCTACCATATATTTAACGCGTTCAGTACCGTGTTTCTCATATAATAAGGCCGGGTCTTATTTTTTTTTGAGCCCCGAAAAAATGGCTAGGCCGTCTTTTCGGGGGTGACTTAATTCCCCCCCCTTGCATCTTTGGGCAGGCGGGTGGTGACGGCTTGGATGTTGACCTCGGCGTTGGTGGGGCACTTTGTATCAGGGTCAACGCAGGCAGCACCATATCCGGGTGTGCAACAAAAGTACTTCCTAATGGCAAGCCCCCCCACCATTTCCCCCCCATTTTGCATGTTTTAATATAGGCCTTAATTTGGGGGGAGGGGCTTAATTTCATTTCATGCCTATAAAACATGCTGGGACTTCCTATTGGGGGAGGCCGTATTGTTGGAGAAACAGGGTAGTTCCTAAAGTCTAAATTTCAGGGGGTGCGAAGTTCGAGTGAAATTTCTTTAGGGGTGCGAGGCGAAAAAAAGGTTGGGAACCACTGATTTAGAGTGACAATAAAGTTATTCTAAAGTTAGACTGCATATTATAAAAAGATAGTACAGATATAGATATATTTAAATGAAGATAGAGATGCATTTATTTCTCTATAAAATATAGATATCTCTATATGTATTCTTCAAAAGGTACATAACTTTCCAAAGCTGCAAGAAACAATATTAAGGATAATTAGCATGGACAGACCTAAAGAGAGTGACCTTTGAATATTACAGCTTTAACCCTGTTATGTACATAGAGGTGGAAAAGATGGAAAGAAGGAAACAGTTGATTCTACTTTTATTCTGTACTGTTAAAGAAACAGCTTGGTAGATGGTTCTAATCTGTATCCAATGAAATCAACAGGAACATGACTCTCTGATCTATAATTCAGGAAATATGGATAATAGCAATAACAGTAAACTTATATGCTATTCCACAATACTTTACAGCACTCTCTGAATGGTTTACAGAGTCAGAATATTGCTCCCAACAATCTGGGTCCTCATTTTTCTGATTTTGGCAGGCTGAATCAACCTTAAACAGATCAGGATCAAACTCCTGACAGTGGACAGAGTTGCCTGTAATACTGCATTCTTAACAACTGTGCAACCATAGCTCCTATAAAATCAATTGCAATTGATAATACAGACTTGGTCATGTAAAGTTTTTCTTCTCTCTGTGTGTGTAATGGAAAAATAAGGAAAAATCTTGCAGATTGTAAAGATTTGGTAACTGACAATTGTTTGTTTACAGTTTCTGGAATGTTCTGTCTATGCAATGTGCAGGGTAAATGCTGGCTAGTGTTATAAGGCCAAAAAAAAAGAAAGATGCAAAACAGTGTTTAGAATGATTTTATCAACAAAATTTATAAAATTTATAAACAAATATAAAATTTATAAAATTATAAAAGTTTATAAAATTATTTTATAAACAAAAGAATGCTTATAATTATTTTATCAGAGAAATTGATAAAGAATAGTGAGACAATATGCGGAGGGCAGTCTAGTTTAACTTCAGATATATTGTCAAACAAATAAAGCTAAGTCCGAGACAATTTTTTTTGCCATCTGAGGAAATACAATGGTATCTTTTCAAAATTACAGTGGGATTCATCTAATTTATTACAAAGGAAACCCTCTGAGCAAATTGAGAGCTTATCATTTTATGACTAACAATGCACAGCTTCATTAACACTGTCACATTAACGCTTGGAATATTTAAAACAAAGGTAACTTATTGGTGCTCTGTAATCAGCAATTGTTAGGTACAGCTTTTTTTAAAAAGTGCACTTTTGTGATGTAAAAATGCATTTTTTTTCTAGCAATCAAATATAAATGGATTAAAAGACATCAACAATAATTTATGACAAAAGAGCTTACTAAGGAAGTAAAATAAAGCTTACCAAGAAATATCTGGTGTGGGTATTGCAAAAAACTGACAGTACAAGTGACTTGAATAACCCATTACTGCCACGTATTCTTCCCCATCTGGAGTTAATATTTCTGGGGGAATATCTGAAAAAGCAAATGTAAATTAGGAAAGAAAGAGTCAAGGTAGGACTACCAACAATGATAAAAAAAAGAAGTAGCCTTCATCCTAGGGCAAATTTTGTAATTTTGAGCTATACTTATTTTTTTTCCTTTTTTTAAAAAAAAATTACTTTTCCACAATTGTAAACAATGCAAATGAAATTTTAGTAGAAAAGAGTTAGAGGTGAACACCCCTGATATTTCAGACTCTGAAAAGTCTAGATGCTGTAGGAGTTTTTGACAGTTTAAGATATGCTAAAGCTTTTCTGAGGATTTAAAACACTTTTTTGACTTTCCCAATTTCCACCTATATTTAGTAATTCATTAACAAATTTCAGGGACATAATCATAAGAGGAAGCTCTGACCATGAAACAGACGTTTCTAAGGCACTGCACTTTGCAACAATATTTAGCTTTGATTTATGCTATTGATTAGAATACAAACCATGAATTCAGAGATGGATTCACACTTCATCAAAATTACACTGTATTAATTGTAACCCTTCCAGGGTTTGTTGGGCAGTGTTAAAAGCAACTTTACAGATATGTCATCTTTGGTGGCAATACCCTTTTGGCTCAAAGATGCTTTTGTTTTTGTTTTGTTTTATTGGCCTATTTTCCATTTTTTCTAAACACATACAATAATATTCTTAGCAGCTAAGATTCTTATTGTAAAATTATAAAACATCTTTTAGTGGATCGATGGGATTTTAAAATGTGGAAAATTTTTGATTGAAAAATTGGTTCAGCAATAATTAACTTTTAAAACTTTACACTGAAGGATATCTTATATTTCCATCTACCTTTATATCTCTCAGCTGTATGAATAGTGCTTTTCCTACTAGATTAGCATTATTTGTATCAATGATATTCTGAGCAGAAATATAGACATTAAAAAGTTTTAGTGACTCACTATGGTAATTTTCATGGATCATTCTAATCTAAAAAATGGATCAATTCTAACTACCATCCTAAACATAATGTACCCTAACGCTGTCTTTCAGATACTTAGTTACCTTGTTCTTAACAGATTAACAGAGTTGGAAGGAACCTTGTAGGTCACCTAGTCCAACCCCCTGCCCAAGCAAGAGACCTTACACCATTTCTGAAAGATGGCAGTCCAGTCTCTTCTTGAAAGTTTACAGTAATGAAGCTCCCACAACTTCTGAAGGCAAGCTGTTCCATTGGTTGATTGCTCTCATTGTCAGAAAATTTCTCCTTATTTCCAGATTGAATCTCTCTGAGCTTGTGCTAGTGCTAGTGCCACTGATGGTGTTACTTAGTTTGGGTAATGAAATATCTGCAAAAAAACAAGCAAGCTCGGGGAGCATCAAGGACCCCTCATTTCAACCCTGAGGTACAAACATTCTTCTTTATTGATTTACACATCTGTCTCAAATGATTAAGATGGCCAGGAATCATAACCAAGAGCCCCTTGGTTAATTGCTCTCAGTCAGAAAATTTCTTCTTATTTCTAGGTTGAATCACTCCTTGATCAGTTTCCATCCATTATTCCTTGTTTCAGGTGCTTTGGACAACAGGTTGACCCCTTTCTCTCTGTGGCAGCCCTCAAATATTGGAAGGCTGCTATCCCTGGTCCTTTTCTTCACTAGACTAGCCATGCCCAATTCCTGTAACCATTCTTCATATGTTTTAGCCTCCTTGTTAATTGATGATAATTAATATCATATCTTGCATACAAAGATAGATGCAATTAGATCCATGTAGCTCAGCACTTTTCCCTGTGAGAGGAAGTGGATCTCTTCAAACCAAAATCTTTTCTGATCCTTGTGCATGGCAGGTATAGGCAAAAATGAACCTGCTATTCCCCGTAAGAGTAACTTACTGAGAACATCAATATTTGCTGTGGCCAGGATAGTGCCATGCTTGTTGGTAGCCTCACACTGGTACACTGCAGTGTCACTCAACTCCAAGTCAGTGATGCTGATCTCCCTTGTCGAAAAAACAGCTCTGCTGGATTTTATTTCGTTATCTGCCAATAGGATAAGAAAATGTTACTTAGAAGAGACTTCCCATTCTTCCCTAGCACTAACTTTTCCTCTGACAAATATTAGTCATATAGAAAAGGTGAGAATGGGTAGAGACTAATTAATCATTAATGTTTATATTATGTGCTGCATTAAAAACAAATTTAACTATGCAAATAACAATTAGTGTTAAACAACGACATCATGAACAAGACTTATTTTGCTTTAAGCTTAACATTTCTAGATGCAATTACTCATAAATTGTTTGTTTTAGACATGTTTATGAGTTACCTGTACCTATAAATGCCATGCTGGTGACACATGGTTACTCTTTAAAGCTTAAAACGAACAGCAAATATCTATTTTCCTAGTAATATAGTATAATGGCAAACTGTCTAAACTTACCTTTGTTTTGCCCTAGTGGTAAGTTATTCAGTATTAACCTTCCATTTCAAATCTAGTTAGAATAGAATAGAATAGAATAGAATAGAATAGAATAGAATAGAATAGAATAGAAGAGAAGAGAAGAGAAGAGAAGAGAAGAGAAGAGAAGAGAAGAGAATAACAGAGTTGGAAGGGACCTTGGAGGTCTTCTAGTCCAACATTTCAGTTATCTCAACCTATTTGAACTTGGAAGCTAAATATGACCATGTCTGACTAATACTTAAATATTTAAATAGAAGACCATCAATGAGTAACATCAAGTAGAATTATAAATTCCACTTGAAAGTATAAACATTCCCACCAAAATTTCAATGAGGAAAGCCAAATTATCTTAACAATTGCATGATTCATTTAATAACTGTAGTGATTTAATAATTGTAGTAACTTAACAGCCATGGCAAAAAAAAAAGTTTATAAAATTGTGCACAACTCATTTGACAACCATCTTGTTAGAACAGAAATTAAGTTCCCAATTATGGTTGTAAATTGAGGACTACCTGTATTTCACTTTTCACCTTGGGCTAGTCAGGCATCTTCCATAGGTCCTGATTAATTCCTATACTAAATACAATAATCTTCTTAACCAAGATTCTTAGAATTATGCAACTAAAGAGCTGGAAGTTACTTTGAAATTATCAAGTCCATCCCTTGTTTATGGCAGGATGTAGTAGAGTGTCTCTGAACAAGGACCATTCAGTCTCGTTTGGAAGACCACTGATGAAGGCGACTTCACCACTTTATATGGTAACCTTTTTTAGTAGTGTTTTCTTTGTATTATTGTTCTTTACTTTGTTTATAGGGGAGTACAAATGTATGAATTTGGAAAAGGGTTAATTGATACATATGATATTTTGAGAACATGGATACTCAGAAAAAATGGCTACTATAGGACTGATGAAATTGGTCCCTGATATCTTTTCTAGTTCTCTGGGACATTTATTGTTACCCCTTGTCTTATTGTTGTTTTTCCAGGGAGATATGAATATTTAAGAACAAATATTTTGAAATGGTTGTGCAAGCTATTTTTTGAATGGACATCTCCTCAATGGCTATTATGCAACAGCATCCATCTAAACAAGCCCATCATGCCAAAAATTATGGGTCTTAGCTGTGGTTAATGATTAGATGGAATTGGATTCTAAATTGCAGATCAGTTGGTATTATGTGCATTATGGTTGGAGTGACATAGCTTATTATCTATAAGATCGAAAGGAATCCAGACAACTTTATATAATAGTCAATCAATCACAATATCTCTATTACTGGGTTTAGTCCAACAAAACTAAATACATTTAAGCAATCTCACTGGGTTTCTTTCATACTAGCATTCTCTAATTTGGTGGTGTTGGATTTTAAGAAACATAGGACCAATAACTAGCGATAATGGAAACTGAAATCTTATGTATCTGCAAGCATCACATTGGAAAAGGCCAATTTAAATAGCTGTTTACTATTATGCTTACCTTCAAGAGGAATGCCATTCTTTTTCCATTTTATAGTTGGCTCAGGAAAGCCAATAGCTTCACAAAACAGTACAAAACTTCCACCAACACTGAAAACTCCACTTTTTGGTTTGCTTATCCAAGTGGGTGGCTCTGTTGAAAAAGTAAATACCATTTTAGTCACTATTGGGAAAACTACCATAAACATATACATACACACCCATAACCCTGATGCAACAATATTGATATGGCATGCTAACTGCATTTTTCCCTGAAGAAAGATAATCTATTCATACGAATCATGCTTTAATTAACTCCTATTTATACACTATAAATAAGACTACTGGAAACAATGAAGAATGCAAAATGTAGAGGCTAGACTTTTGCATAACTGTAGACTATTTTACTTTTTTACTTTTTGCTTTCAGGTTTTGTTTGCATACTGTTCAAAATGTTCATTTTGACCTACAAAATTTTGACCTCTAGTTAATTTGAAACCAAATTATTTGTTCCTGTATTTTATAGCAAAATTGCAATTGAAGAACTCTAAAGGGAAATGAGATGGTTTCTTTCTACTTTAGGCAAGTAGTAAAGAATCTGATACCATCAGAGTTTCAGTGCTATAGAAAGTTGTATACTTATTTTTTTTTCATTTTAATTAAAAAAAACCTGTCTCACATTGTGTTTGCTTGACATGCTGTTTGCTTTTATGTATCCAGTTTCATTATATTTTTAAAATTCTAGATGTGTAGAAGACATAATGACAAATGCTATGTTTAGTAACTAGATAAAACGAAGAAAACATAATGTGAAAAAAGAGTTGTAAAGAATTTTTTTTACAAAATCAGAAACTGAGCTCTATGCATATCTAAAGTTAAAACAAAGGAGATACTGTGAAAGAGGGTAGAAATCTTTACTATAAATATTTCACTGAGAAAGAACTAAAGCAAGAAAAGTAAGTAAGTAAGTAAGTAAGTAAGTAAATAAATAAATGTATAGCAGGTCGCAAACCTTAATAAAGTTATTCTACTCTACTCTACTCTATACCCTACCCTACCCTATTCTACTCTACCCTACTCTACTCTGGCAACATTGTACCAAAATCTATTCTGCTTTCCTAATAGTTTGGTCTTCCCCTTCCCCCCTCCCCCGGTGAAAGAGATGTTATATCTCCCAATTTCCCCAACTTCATCCTCATTTCCTCATTTTGCAACCTGTCTGGCATGTCTTTTTTATGAGGGCTGATCAGAAAAAGTTTCAAGGAAGGTTTCATACAGATCCCTGATGAATTGAATGTACCACGAATGACAAAAAATAGTTGCACTTCATCAACTACAGTATAACAAAGGAAATGGAAGAGTTTATTATTATGCGAATGTTATTTCTAGGGATTTTTTTTAAAAAAAGGAATTGTGTTATCACACTGAATGAGAATATTTCAAAAACTGCAGAAGAAACGTTCAACATAGCTGAATCTGTCAGAGTAAAAGAGAAGCAAGGAAAAACAAAAGAAGCATCATACAGTATGTGACTATATTTCCATTAACCAGCAGATGGCACTCATGCAATTGAGAAAAAAAAACAGGTCAGCAAGACCAAGTTCACCAATCCTTCAGTTTTGTTTAACTAGGCTATTCGTTATCCCCTTCTACCACGAACCCCTCTTCAGAACTTCACTAATTACACCGTGTCTACAATTTATTGATGATTTTTTTTCACGATACTGGAAAAGGAAAAGAGGAAATCAGTTCCCCATAGTCCTTTGAGTTTACAAGTGCATCATGAAGATCACAGACAGAAACTGAAAAAGAAGTTTTCACCTCTCTGTAATAGCTACTATTGCCAATTTCTGCTTAGTTAAAGTAGGATTTTCTGCAACATGAGATCTATTCTTTCTATTAGTCTGTGATTTATCAATGGTTGATGCATCAGATTAGGAACTGTGAGTTCTAGTTCTGCTTTAGTCATGAAAGCCAGCTGAGTGACTTTGGACCAATCATTCTCTCTCTCTCAACCCACCCCACTTCCCAGTATTTTTGTTGGGAAAATAGGAAGAGGAAAGAGTATTAGGTATATTCACTGCCTTGAATTTTTTATAAATAGAATAAAGATGGGGTATAAACAAACAAACAAGAAAGATTACTGATCATTACAGAACATTAACTCTGGACAGTATACAAGAATTAAATACAACAATTTAACTACAACCATAGGGCACAAAAACAACCTGACACACCCAAAAAAAGAACAGAACAACTTCAGAGTTTGCCTAGCGACCTTGCTCAGATGCCTGGAGGAACACCTAAATCGTTTATGGCTAGCATTAAAGATTTTGGGCTATCAAGATCTTTAAGAGGATACTATTCCATAGGGAAAGTACTGCCACAATGCAGGCACAACTTCGGGATGCCACAAAATGTCATTTGTTTAATGCAAGATTTAATGGAGTATATCCTCCCTGCTGGAATTGGTGGGGTGAGCATAGACAATTGGAGATGGTGATCCTACAAATAGCCTGCTGTAATCCAGGTAGGGCTCCATAGGTGAACCTGAATCACAACTGAAAGCCTGCTGAGAACACATCCCACCTGCCATCAAGCTCTGATATATAGTAAAACTTTTTTCCCCTCTATCAATGGAATCTGAACTCAAATTATAAGCCTTACAGGAACAATGGTGTTATTGTGTGGAAGTCCATTTAGCCAAAAAGGCAGAGCTGCAAGATAATAAAGCCAACAGTCTTAAGAACCATTGGTGCCAGATGTGAGCCAATCATACACTGATATATCTTGGCTGGAGTTTTGCCACCCAGAGTGAAAACAAAAACACAGCTTACTTGGCAAATTGTTGTATATGATTGCAACATTGTGTCTTGTTGCTCCAGATTGTTTGATCTGCCTAATCATTTTGACACCTGATTAAATGCTGACTATATTTCTATTTTGATTTCCTTCTGTACTGCTGGCACTAATGCTTAGACTAGATTTGGATTACCACTATTTGGGTTCTCCGCTATTTGATTAATCCAGTTTTGCAAATTTGGATTACTTTTGTGATTAGTCCCTTGTGGTGAACTGATTGCTATAGTTTGCCAGGGAATGATACCTATTTTCAATATCCACACAATACAAGAGATTATTGGATTAATATTCCAATAAATTATATTATCCTACTTGGAATTGCCTATATTCTTAGACACTATCTTAATAATTCTTAGATTCTTGAATTATTAAGTTACCGGTCTTAAGACTATAAATATAGCTGTAAATTATCCACACATAATAATTATTAGAATTGAAGCAGAGACACATCTACTGTGTAATACCCCAGACTTAACAAACAAACAAAAAATCCAGATAGTAGTTCTGGCAGGACCTAGGGGCAGCAGAACAGAAAAGATGGGAATCACAAAATACAAAGACTGGCAAATAGAAGTAGAATGTCTGTGGCAAAAGAAAGGAAAGATAGAACTTACAGTAATAGGTGCCTTGGGTACAATCCCAAAACACCACTTGAACACACCACTGATCAACCTTGACAAAATCACCATCCGTCAATCACAAAAGGCGGTTTTACTTGGAACAGTTTACTTTCTGTTATGGTACCTTTAACACCAGCAGACAACAGCATCTGCCTATCCCAGGTTCTTAGGAACACTCAAGTAGATGGATAACAATACCAAATCCAGTCTAAATATCAAAGCTGACTGGGCCACAAACCAAAAGAATAATCCATTATAGATATTTGTTTATTAAATGTATAGGCTGTTCAAGTCCGCTATCTCTTTGGATGGCAAACTTTTAGTGAAATTTTCAGAGAATTAGAGATATTTTCAGAAAGCAGCAGAATAAAAGACGTTATCTACAAAGAACATGCAAACCCAGCAGGTTTCTTTAGTAGAAGAGCAAATATAATAAGAGTATAATTGTTAGGGTGAATGACACTACAAAAGCATTGCCAATACAATAAAATAAGTAACCTAAGGTGAGTTTGAGTTCTCTTCCATAAATGATTTGTTAAATAAATATTTGCTGGAACTCTATTTTAAATCAAAATCTCTATTTTAAATCTCCCATTTTAAGGCTTCTGGCAGGTATAGAATTAGGATCTTGTGAGTTGGCATCAGTGGTGGGATTCAAATAATTCAACAACTGGTCCTCTGCCCTAATGGTTTCTTCCAACAACCAGTTCACCAAATTGCTCAGAAAGTTAACAACTGGTTCTTCCGAACTGGTGCAAACTGGCTGAATCCCGCCGCTGGTTAGCATCCTGCACCTCTACTTTCAGAATTCCTAGATAGTATGTAGATAGCATGGTGTGATAGTATGTCATACTATAAATAGTATGACAGAGAATTCTCTTTTTTATATTGGGTTAATTATTAATTATCCCAGGAAGCTCACAGCATATTAAGTTGTGCTTTGTAGTGGTCGTTTCTTTATACCCATTAAAAATGGCTAAATAAAATGTAGCTCAAGAAGCAATTCAAAATATTCCTTGTTCTAAATGTCTGATCTTGTTGGTATATTAACTAAGCAAATTCACATTAAATTTGTCTTGTATAATTTCACAAAGCCCAGGAAAGATACAGGGTACAAGGTTGTCTATTTTAATAGAAGAGATACTTTAGAACAACAGCAACCCAGTGTAACTTGCATGGCGACCTGTCCTTGGATTATTTCAGAAATTTTCCACATGATAGTGAGAGAGGCTGAATTTACAATTCAAATTGATTTTGGAAATAATTGCCTGGGAAATCGCTATTGTATATATGTGTGGCTGTTTCATGCATTACATTTTCAGGGTGAAGAATTCAGACATGTTAAGTGCACACTAAAAAAAGAGGAGGGATGTATAGGGTGTCACTCTACGACTAGATGGTGGAATGAATCAAGTCTCCTTCAGGTGAACTAGATAGTAATTCTGTATTTATAAATACACAAAGTAACCTTGTGAAGTGCAATATAACTGAACAGAAGTTTAAATAATTCCAGAGTACAGAAATATGGGTACTAAGTAGTAATAAAGAGGGAGCTGAAAAGAGCTATTACTTTGGAGATATATCTTCTTTAAAACATTTCTGCTCACAGTGTAATTTTTACCCTGTCCACAAATGATCAAAATTAGGAAAGGGCTATCATTGTGGAGTCTAAGTTGGTTGTTTTTTCCCAGAAGTTTCATTACCCAATTATTCATCTGTGCTAGAAAGGTATGAGATTTGTTCTCTGTTTTTATGTGAGTGGCATTCACGGAGATAAAGAGAGAGCAAACCCCACTATCTTCTAGCACTGAGGATATTATCTAACTGATAACAAAGTGTCTGCAAGAAAACTCCAAGCTCAGGGAACATCAAAGACTCCACAGTTCAACCCTGAATTCTCTTCTGCCAATGCTATGGTGGTTTGAACTTTACAAAAAATAGCACAGTTTTCTGAAAGTCAGAATAGACTCGGATCAAAGATAAATCTAATTTGAAGGGATTTTCCCAAAGAAGGCAGTGATAGCGGTCAAACTAATGCAAGCTTATCCTTCTCAGTTTTATCCTGATAAATTATATGCTCTGATAAAGTCAGAAGAGAAAAGCACAGCAAATAATTTTTCTTGTAAGTTGCTGGATATGTATGCCCACCTGTTACTCATCTCATTTTTCTTACATATTCCATTCACGTTATTAACTGCCTGATTTAATATTGTAAAGCATTAGAAAGCTAAAATGCATTTTTAATTTGATTGCTTATATTTAAAAATGTGAGCTTTTTTTTCTGGGAGTAAAATTAGCAACAAAGAACTTTGAAAAAACTCTACAGCACAGAACAAATTGAATGACATCTTAATCTCTTAGCTGTCACACTAATGATAATGTGATTACAAAATGAGAAAAAAAATATCAGAACCTGTCAGAAATCACACCATGGGGAGCTGAAGAGAAATGCAAGCCAAAATAGGTAAGGAGAAATAATGCCTAGCTGCTTTGATTATGTGGTTCTCAAAGTGCTAAAGGAACAAGTGGAAATGATCTCAGAATCACTGACTATAATCTTTAGTCAATTTGAGAATTTCTGAAGGGCAAGGAGTGTATCAAAATATTGGAGAATGGTTAACATTATTCCATTTGTTAAAAACCAGACTAGGGGTAGAACCCAGGAAACTACAGATCAACCAGCTTGATATCAGCACTTGGGAAACCCTGAAAAGGATAATTTAACAGTGGATTTGTAAGCACTTAGAAAGGAACAAAGTTAAAAACCAGCATGGGATTGTTAAAAATAGTCATGCTGGACAAACTTACTTTTTTTTTTCTTTTTCAACAACAAGATTACATTAATAGACCAAGGAAATTTTGTGAAAATAGCGCATTTGAATTTCTATGGATGTATTCTATTGATCATAGCCCCTTTGTTCATATAATGGAATAATGTGGGATGGTTGGACCTGATTCTTGATTGGTTGAGCAACTTTACCAGGTTCTGGTTCAACTTGGTTCTTAATAGATCTATGTCTAGATCAGGGCTGTCAAACTTGCAGCCTATGGGCTAGATGTGTCACATACTGGCCACACCCATGTCCGGTTTTGCGAAAGGGGGAAAATCATGATACATCATGTGACGCCACCATGACAATGTGAGTTTGATGCCCCAGGTCTAGATAGAGGGAGGCAGGCAGAAGTTTCCCTTAGCGCTCTGTCCTGGTCCACTGCTTTTCAACATTTCTATAAATGATGAAGATGAGCAGATACAAGTAGTGCTGTTCCAATTTGCACATGATGCAAAACTTGGGAGGATTGCTAACACTTCAGAAAAGAACTTCAGGTTAGAAGCTTGATAGATATGAAAATTGGGTCCTATACTCAAATATGTGATACAATGGTGGGAAATTTAAGGTTCAGCATTTAGGAAAACACCAGTACAAGATAGATGGCATCTGAGTCAGCATCTCCTGGGCATCAAAATAGATCCTAGATTATCATTTTTCCCTCTGCTTCTTCCAATAAGCAATTTTATGATTGCACTTTGATTGTTCTATTTTAGATCTTGGGGTGTTTGCAGATTATTGGATTTGCTGCTGGAATTTTCATTCCTTTGCACCACTAATCTTGGCCTGAGCTAGCTCATTATCCATTGTTCCACCTATTATATTCTATACACCACTTCTATGCCTTCAAACTCTTAGTTTAGTTTGGCAATGAGATTCAGAAAAGCATTAGGCACATGATCAGAAATAACTCAACTGATAGGTCATAATAAGCTGTTAGCAGTGGTGGGATTCAAATAATTTAACAACCAGTTCTCCCAGGGTCAAGTTGACTGTTGTGGGAGGCATGGCCCATTCCCATCCTCCAGCTCCACTGCACATGTGGGACGAGCCTCCCATGATGGCTAACCTGACCTTCGGCAAATCAGCACAAGGGAAGGTGGAAGAGCAGGGAGAAGAAAAGGAAAGTGGCCTTTTCTTTTCCTCACATGGCTGCTCCCTTGCTTGCTTCTCTATTGCAGTGCAGCACAGTGCCCAGGATCCATTTTGATAGTGGGGGTGGGTGGGTGGGTTAATTTAACAACTGGTTTGCCTGAACTGGTGTGAACTGGCTGAATACCACCACTGGCTGTTAGCCTGACAATTTGAAGGTGGAAAAACACACCATTCCGAACATCTAAATAACCTTGTCCATCCCACCTCCATTAGAGGGTCCAGTCAGTGGCTGCTTTCCTGTTGGGAAGTGTTGATTAATGCAAAGACAAATTAAATTGGAAGAAGTTGCTTTCTTCAACTTTCCTCATGTTAAAATAGCAAGGACAGCTTGTGTCAGCAGCCTGATTTTTTTTTTTCCAGCAGAATAGGGCTCAAAATTTTATTCAGGGCAGAAAATTTTATGTTGGCATACTTTCTTGCTAGCTGAAGGACTGTTAGGTAGCAATTCAATGCAGCCATCTGTCTATGCTTCTCAGTCTGATTCTTTGAAGATGCACAATTACTTTGCAATAATTCAGAATGAAAAATTCTCATGAATGTCAAGAATTACTTTCTACGTTCTGTTCCCTAATATGTGGGTTATTCTAATTTAGAACTGTAGGACCTATTGAAACATGGATGTACAGACACACATACACACACCACATACACAGACAAAGAGTGATCAGCTACAGATTCACAATATTAGATAGAAAGAGCAAAATTTAATTTTCCCAGAAGGCATTTTTCCTTTTAAATTCTTTTACCTAGACTGCTTTCCTCCACCTAGGACACACATAATGGTAAGTTAAGTAATCCTTTGGAAATTTAATTAGTAGTACAAGTGAGAAAGATCCTTTCCCCATTCCCCCTTTACCTTCCCTCCCTTCCTTATTATAGCCTTCCAGGCATTTTCACTTTCTAAAGTAATATTACTTTGCTTCCAGAGGAATTAAGTATAAAAAATAATCCTTGTACCCTCAGATAAAAAATCCACAATTATCTTCAAAGACTGTAACTTAAATAGCATTAGCAAAAGTTGTGGGGAAACTGAAAATGGTAAAAGACAATAGAAACTTTATTGATTAGTCATTTATTAATTACTATTACCATTAATCTTCTCACCATTCCTTATCAGTCATCCTCTCCTACCTGTGACTGTATGACTATAACTTTGTCGCTTGTATCCTTACAATTTATATTGACTGTTTCCTAGTATGATTTGATTGCTGATTGTACCCCATGACTATCATTAAGTGTTGTACATTATGATTCTCGACAAATGTATCTTTTCTTTTATGTACATTGAGAGCATTTGCAGCAAGACAAATTCTTTGTGTGTCCAATCACACTTGGTTAATAAAGAATTCTATTCTATTCTATTTGACCATATCAAAAGTGCAGGTAGTCCTTGACTTACGACCACAATTGAGCCCAAAATTTACATTCCCAAGTGAGCAATTTGTTAAGTGAATTTTGTCCCATTTTATGACTTTTCTTGCCAAATTTGTTAAGCAAATCCCTGCAGTTGTTAAATTAGTAACACCATCATTATGTGAATCTTTTTTTCCCATTGATTTTGCTTGGCAGAAGGTTGCAAAAGGGGATCACTGCAACCATCATAAATATGAACCACTCGTCAAGCATCCAAATATAAATCAGGTGACCATGGGGATGCTGCAAGCGTCATAACTCTGAAAAATGGTCACAAGTCACTTTTTTCAGTACCATTGTAACTTTGAATGGGCACTGAATGAACTGTTGTAAGTTGAGGACTACCCATACAAAGTTAGTAGAAATATACAACTAAATCAGTGGTGGGATTCAAATTTTTTTACTACCGGTTCTGTGGGCGTGGTTTGGTAGGTGTGGCAGGGGAAGGAGACTGTAAAATCTCCAGTCAGAGGTGATATTTGCCAGTTCTCCGAACTACTCAAAATTTCCACTACCGGTTCTCCAGAACTGGTCAGAACCTGCTGAATACCACCTCTGAACTAAATGCAAAGAAAACAATAGAACATGTTCATAGTAACTCATCAGTCCTATAATTAACCCGATTCTGATCTAAATATTCTTTCCTTTTTGAAATGCCCTTTGATAGAAAAAGCATGGTCTTACATGTAACCTGTAATACACAGGTTTTCTTTCCCCTGAAAACAGTAAGACCGTTTTTCCCAGGTGCCCGAGTATGTGTTAGTTTTTAAATAAGAATAAAAGTGATAGAAAGTAAATATCCCTGTCATCACTCCTTATCTGAAAGCATAGTCAACCATTTTCTATCTTCAAATTATTTTTTAATCTTCCTGTGCAAGGGGAAGCAAATTCCAGAGAAGGGATTTGTCAAGTCTGTCACATTTCAAGTTTATTTTCATTTTTGTCCTGATTTTAGGTTTATTTAGTTCATGCTGTTGCTTAATACATCCATATCAATTTGCATTGGGAAAAAAATTAGGAAAGTATTGAAAGAATCGTTTTTTGTTTCTGGGATACATAAAATGAATTAGATAAATTTCCAATTGAAATTTCCTGTTTACATTTCTACAAATTCCTAATTTCTAGTACAGACATTTTCTTCTACCTACTACCAAATGAAAGCAGGAACAATGAACATCTATACAGCCAGTTGTTTCTAGACTGACTTATATTTTACCTAGGGCTATATGCTTAGAGGAGAACAGCAAAAACATTTAAACTTGGTTATAATTTTACTCAGATCCAATGGAGTCAATTATAGCCTATAAAGTTGACAATGTGAAATACTTCCACCCAACAAGCACTAGCTCTTAGGTTATGAGAGAAATGGATGGAGATGTCTCCTCTGATTAATGGTGTTGACATTTTGCAATCCACAAATGTAAGAAATGGAAAGGAGTCAAACATGGCGGGGGCTTGGGAGGAAAGAGGTTGCTTAGAAAACTTATGAGGATAACTAGAAATCTTGTCAGTCACACTAAGCTGGTTTAGAAGATTTTATTGCTCATGACATTGCCCTATGCTTGCATTATGGAAATGCAGATGTACATACATCTGCTGTATCCTATTTAATAGAGCAATGTTTTTTGACTGAATTAGAATTCTATGCAGCTTAATTATACTGATTTCTTTAGTCTTTTGGTAAATTTTGCAGGTCTTGCATTTACTTTGAATGCTTTATGTTTTCAGTACATTTTCTTACACTTCTTTCAGATTGTTAAAATAGACAACTATTGTAGATATATATTTAAGTCAACTAGAATTATATCTAGTAGCAATCTGAATTATAGAGACATTTTCATACCCTATACAGCATATTTAATTTTCTTGGGCACATACATGCCTGCCAACACACACACATACTTCAGGATGCTTCCATGAAGTCCTTACTTCAGGATACTTCCATGAAGTCCAATAAACAGGCATAAGTAATTTTATTGTGTATGTGCTTCAAAAGTGGCCTTTTTAAATAAGAAGAAATAATTTGAAAAGCTTTCTTTAATCTATAAGTTCCCTCTAGTAGTGAGAGGGTAGGAGAGGAAGGCTTATATATCACAACCAAATAAGAAACATACATGTTCATTTTAATGTTTTGCTCATTTTTCTTAGGTCAAACAGTTGATTATGTCAAGAAAAACTAAGATGTATCTCTGATTATTATGGCAAATTTGCACAAAATGCCAGCTGCATAATGGCTGCAAATGTGTGTAAAAAATCCTCAGTGGCCAGCCATAAACCTCACAAGCTGGAAAAAATAATGACAAAGTGCAGGTGCTTAATCATTCTTATGCCTGCTACCTTATCTGTCCCTACTCCCTATCTCCAAAAGCTGTATTTTCAGCATGCTGAATCTAACTGAATTCACACATTAAACTGAACCATGTGTTTTTCTTTGTTTGGACATATTGTGCTAACCTAGACAAAGTGTCTTAGCATGATGTACCTACCGTGGCAATTGACTTATTCAGTGCTATGTAGCAATATTTCCATTTAATGAACCTTGTATAATTTGTTTTAAATGTGACTGACAACTGTCTATTCACAACCGTCTATTCAGGCATAACAGCCCAGAGTTACTTACATGAGAGGGGCCCTGTAGATGTTTAATAAATAAATGAAAATATGTCCAGTTTATCATTTTGCACATATAGAATTATGTAAAATATGCATGCATAGAATCCTATTCATATTTAACAGATGCTCAACTTTATCAAACACTGATTACCTCATTAGTCCATTACACTGAATGTAACATCGGAGAAAGACAAGGCTTTCTTAATGTGTGGAACAGTGTTGGTCATTGAAGAAAGAAAGAATTAGAATTAGATCAGAAAATCCTACAATATATATTTAAGCTAATACTAGGCCATTTCTCAAGAATTTATAAGAAAAGAATCACCAGGAAAAAACCTAAATTAAGAAGGTGGGGAATTTAAAAATAAAGCATGACAGATCACAGAATTATTCTATTCAATAAAGCAAGGCAATACTGTGCCAAAATCTATTTAGTGAAAATCTCTAGTGAAATGAATGTATTGAAATAGTTACATGTCTTCAACTATAGTACAAACCACAATCCTTGACATTATTATGAGCATTTTTCTTCTTTTTAGGGGAAAGGGAAAATTTGAATGGTTAAAAAGCTGTACAAGAAAATTTCAATATAGTACAATTTGTCATAGGAAAAGAGAAACACAAAAAATTCATATGCAGTATATTTGTGAAGCTTTTATGCATCAGTAATTAATCTATAATAATTTTAGCATAAAAGCTCTTCATTAGAATGATTTATTTCAATTTCATTATATCCCAAATGCATGTTCATTCACATGTTGCTGTATTGACTTTGGAATTCCTTGGTAATGATGTTGCATTTCCACAACAAATTGTATAAGTGCTCCCTTTTCCAGTTGTTGCTTGCAGTTGAGGAAGCTATATACCCGTATATACTCGAGTATAAGTCGACCCGAATATAAGCCGAGGCACCTAATTTTACACAAAAAAACTGGGAAAACTTATTGACTCGAGTATAAGCCGAGGGTGGGAAATGCAGCAGCTACTGGTAAATTTCAAAAATAAAAATAATTAATTTGGGAAACGATCTCACTATCATGAAAGGTTTAATTGATTCACTAACCCAAAAGAAGATGATGATGATGACAGCGGGAGGCAGGAGTCACTCTCTTTCCCTCCCTCGGAGGCCCCTGAGTCAGGAGTCGCCCGCCGGCGCGGCCCCAGTCCGCGTCGCCTCGGGAAGGGAAAGGCAAAAAGGAAGAGCCGCGGCAGCGCTTTGCAACAGCAGCAGCGGCACCAAAGGCTCAGGCTCAGCGGCTCCTGGTTTTGCCCCACCCTTCCCAAGGCAACGCGGGACCGTTGCCTCGGCTCGCGTTGTTTTCTGAGCCCGCGAGCCTAGAGCCAGGGCGGTTTCATTGCCCGGCGGAGCTTCTTGTCTCGGGAAAAACCAGGCGTCGTTGCTGCCCCCTGAGGGGAGGGCGATTCTGGGCTGCGCAATTGGGGGACTTCGTGGCTTTGGGTGGGTGGGTGGGTGGGAGTGAGGACGGACGGAGTCTGTGAAGCGGGGCTTGCCTGCCCTTGCTGGCTGCCTCTGCTTCCTTAGGGGTGGGGAAGGGGGCTCATCTGGACCAAGGGTGAGTCTCCCCCTCAGTTTCCCCTGAAGGATCTTCCGTCGCTTTTGCCTTCTCCCTACATCTCTGCTCAGGTGTCCGGCTGAGCCCCAGCCCGTCGGGAGTTGCTGCCGCCAGTGCGGCTCCGGTCCCGCGTTGCCTTGGGAATGGTGGGGCAAAACCAGGAGCCGCTGAGCCTGAGCCTCCGGTGCCGCTGCTGCTGTTGCAAAGCGCTGCCGCGGCTCTTCCTTTTTGCCTTTCCCTTCCCGAGGCGATGCGAGACTGGGGCTGCGCCGGCGGCAGCAACTCCCAACAGCCCCAGCCGGACACCTGAGCGGAGCCCGGGCGGAACTGCCTGTTGCCGCCGTGGGCGCCGCTGCGGGCGCCCGGCTGCCCAAGTAAAGAACATGGCGGCGCCGGACCATCGGAGAAGCGGAGCAAAGCCGGAGACCAGCAGCCGCCTCCCTCGGCGCAGAAAGCCTCCCCCAACCAGCCGGCCGGTCTCCTCCTCCTCGGCCACACAGAACAAACAGGAAAAAGAAGGAGGAGAGCAGCTGGCCAGCCGGGGGAGGCCTCCCGTGCTGCGAAAGAGGCAGCCAACGATGTCCGGCACTGGCTGCTCCAGGCACTGGCTGCTCGGACTTGCCGGGCCCGGCACATAGAACAGGGCGGTGCCGGATGTTGGAGAAGCCGAGCGGAGCCGAAGCGACCTCGGCTCGCGTTGTTTTCTGAGCCCGCGAGCCTAGAGCCAGGGCGCTTTCATTGCACGGCGGAGCTTCTTGTCTCGGGAAAAACCGGGCGTCGTTGCTGCCCCCTGAGGGGAGGGCGATTCTGGGCTGCGCGAATTGGGGACTTCGTGGCTTTGGGTGGGAGCGAGGACGGACAGAGTCTGTGAAGTGGGGCTTGCCTGCCCTTGCTGGCTGCCTCTGCTTCCTTAGGGGCGGGGAAGGTGGCTCATCTGGACCAAGGGTGAGTCTCCCCCTCAGTTTCCCCTGAAGGATCTTCCGTCGCTTTTGCCTTCTCCCTACATCTTCCCTCTGTTAAAATCCCCCCCACACACACACACTTATTTTCGGGCGGATAGATTTCGTGTCTGAGCATTCTCACATGACGGTGGGTCTTTCCCCCCCCTAAAAACAGTTAAAAAAAGAAAAAATATATCCTCATGCAAGAACTTTTCTGCTTCCGATTACCCCCATGCTTAAAAGTTGCAAAGGAAACACGGAAGCAGGGAAGCGCCTGCCCAGCTCCGGAGCTCCACACCATTTTTTTTTCAGAGGGGAATCTGACTCGAGTATAAGCCGAGGGGGATTTTTTCAGCACAAAAAATGGGCTGAAAAACTCGACTTATACTCGAGTATATACGGTATATTTAATAACTATTTTGAAGTATCTTCACAAAGTTGTATTTCCCATGGTCCTTTAAAATAAGTCATGTTTGGACAATATACATAATCATTTATTTTGCATATCAGAACATATGAAGAGAGCACCTATGTTTTCCCCCAACAAATATTTGTGTGCAAAACAATTGATGTGAGGAGAAAATTTCATAGCCAACATGATTTGTTTCAATTGAGACAGCATAGTTTAAGATATAAGTTGTGCATGATTTGTTCCATAGAAAAGATATATGTGTGGGGAAAAATGATTGATTTTAGCCAAGAATCAAATATGTACTGATCATTATGCTGGTCTTTGACTTTAATTACTATTTGATTTGATGTAGGGAACCATTTCAGAAGATTTTAATTTGTTAGCTTTCGGAATAGTTTCCTATAAAAAAATCTTAAATATTACATGAACTGAAATAACCATACAGAATATACACCCTATATTGAATTGCATTTGTATAAGGAGTAAGGAAAAAAAATCATTCAATACTAGAAATAAACAATTAAAACTTGTTTTCTAATATTTAATTATCTTATACTCAAATTATCTTATACTTATATTCTACTCAAAATGGTCTTAAATACTTATAATGTACAATCATGTTAAAATAATTTCATATTAGGCCATCAGGCTTTTAAATAAATATTCTATTTGATTGTTAACATTATTTTGAAAAGCAAGAATACTATTTATTAGATAAGAAAATTACCTAGAGTTTGGATTGCCAGGTTACAAAGCCAGAACCAGGTGGGATTTGGATATTAATAAAAATAATATATCTATCTGAAAAGATACACACAAACACAACATACACACACATACACATCTCTAAGATAGTCATTTATGGGATCATTGAACCTACCTTCAACACCAACTTTGAACTCATGCTTTGTTTCTCCTAAATCATTTGAGGCTACACATTCATAAGTTCCTTCATCATCTCTAGTAACTTGTTCTATCTTCAAAACTTTTCCAAAATTTTCAGTGACTCCTCTGAAAATACTGCCTCTGTTAATCCTCCTCCATGTTAAATGGGGTGTTGGACTAGATTGAATTAAAAAAAAAGAAAGAAAATATTTATGTTATAAAGTACCATGGTTCTTTATCTGCCAGTCAACAGTTCTATCTTATGTAGATTCCAACTAATGCTCATATAGACTAATATTGCTTAAGATGAATGACCATATAGATCTTTCCATTAAGGAAATAAATGTTATGTTTAATATATCACAGTAAGCTGTGGTTTGTTGAATATATTTCTTAAAAGCTGCAATGGTTTTGGAGACCAATAAAATAATTGCTTGTTTTACAAATGCTCTGATTTCTACCTTATTTTATTTTTTCTTGTCTTGTGCATAAAAGAACTGGACATGAAATGAAGCTTAAACACTGATTAGGAATTACCCAGGAAAACACAACTAAAGTCTGCTTGTTTCCCCATATCTCTCTTATTCCACATTTGCCATCTGTTAGCTAACAACTAATCATTATTTTAAATTTGCATTGCAGAGAATCTCTTTCTCTGCTGTGTATGGTATTTACACAAGGATTTGGATTTTAAAAAGAATTTTTCTCTGACTTTGGAAAAGGATAGTAAAAGGCAAAAAAGCTGAATATTGGGAGTCAAGAAATATATTTTATGAAAACAGAGTTATCTGTGAAGAAGTTGGTATTGAATCTACACATGTTATAGAGAGTAACCTTAGCAATATGCTAAGGTTTTGCTGATTCCATAATAAACACAGTTCATCTCTTGTATCATGAAGAGCATGAGGTATCAGAAATAAACTGAATTTGTGTGCAACAACATCCGCATTTAGTCATTCAAAGATTTGGATTCTGCTAGCTTATTAACAGAAAATGTGAGCATTACTGCACTGCAAACCATAGAGCTGAGGGCTACATAGTCTGTTGTTTAATTCTGCACTGTCAGACTATAGATTTGAGGACCACAGAGCTAATTGCAACATTTTTTAAGCAAACTACTACACCCTCTTGGGTTTAGTTGAGTAATGACAGGTTTTTTTAAAGAATAATCTTAGGCCACCACCAGAATTGAAGTGTATTGGAAATGCAGAAAGTTACTGGTGATGCCTTCAACAATCGTATAATTGCTTGACAAATAAATAAATAAACAAACAAAAATTTCCACTGTACTTAAGACAAAATGGATGCCACAAAGAAAAGGACAAGCAGAGAATTATTCTAAAATGTGAAGCCTCTTTTCTTTTCTTCATGGATTAAGATAAAACTGAGGGAAATGTTCTCTTGAGAACAGACAAGACAGGTCTGTGAGGAAGATGTTTTATAAATGGATAAACAAAAAAAACACAAAAAAAACAAATAGTATATAGAATGTACTTGACTCTTTCCCGCTTGGTTTTCCTTTTCCTTTTATTTGCAAATTCTGCTTAAGTTAAAGAATCAAGCTCCACAAATTATCTGAGATGCCATTTTTCCCCCAATATGCCTTTTAGCAATCTTTTTATTGCTCTACATTCATTTTTAAATCTTCTCTCATCTCCCTTCCCCTTTAGCTAAAGCAGGTCTCCCAGCAAAATGTAGTTCCTATTTTCCATGATCTCAGGAACAGCAAAGCCTAAGATACCAAATATGCAGTTACAGTTAATTGGAGGCTTCATTTAATTTCTACTGTAGTCTTCATTTTGTATTTTGAATAGAATTACTAATTTTGCCCAGCTAAATAATTAAAATCTGTTGTCATTGCTCTCCTCTGAGGAAATAGCTGAAACACTTGGATTCTTTATGTATATTAAGAGAAAAAAAATGGAAGAAACTGTTGTATATGTAGTAACTGGGTTCAGTTCAGTAAAATTGACCAATGTTTAAAGATCCCTTTATGAATATGTCTTTGAATTCTGAATCATGCTGGTAGCATAATGATAACATATTTGCTATTCTAAGCAAACTGACTCAGTTTGGCTATCACACTAAGTATACCACCAGCCATATAATCATGTGCCTATTTTCTTGCAAAAACCTATGGGATTTGTATTTTTTGGAAGCTGTATTGCCTTTTCTCCAAAGTAAGTAAAATATATATACAACAGTATCTAATTGCTACTATAGATTAAAAATAGTCTGGAATGCCATTGAGAAGTTGAGCTTATTTCATCTAGCCCAAAATGGCTTTATAATCATAAATGGGGTTAAAGATTTTGCTGCAAGGGCAATAATCAATTGTCTTCCTAGACAGCACAAATTCTCCAGACAATTAAATATAAAAAGAACTTTGAGTTTTGCAGAATTACTGTGAACTCTCATAACAAGAAAGAGAGATGTTCAGGTCAGGCTGCTAACTTAGCATTTCCAGCTGGCCTTGCTATTGCCAACACTGTGCGTGGCATAAACAGAGCAAAATCATGTCAGCTTATTCTTGTGTCCATCTGCTGGGATGGCAGAATGCCAAGGGTCAGGTTACTATTAGTTCCAAGTATATAAAAATATAATATGGCAGACAAAGCCCAAATATTTATAATATATTTCTGTAACTTTAGGTATCTATTTTTTTAAAAAAAATCAATTACTTTTGCTTCTTTGTTGTAATTACAGATAGCTCTCAACCACAACTGAGATCAAAATTTCTGTTGCTAAGTGAGACTTTGCTTGTCAGAAGATTGCAAAAGTTAATCTTGCCAACCAGCTGAATTTTGATCACCTGATCATAGGGATGCTTCAATGGCCATACCTCACTTTCCTCAGTGCTGTTGTAATTTTGAACAGTCAGAGATTTGTTATAAGCTGAGGAGTATCTGTATTATTGCTTTTTTTCTGCTTTGCTATTATTTTTCAAAGTCAGTTCTAAAATACAAATACTCACAGTCCTTCAGCAATGCATTCCAGAAAAAGATCCATTCCTTTCATAAACGTCACTTCTGAACTGGGACCAGAAGATTCAGGAATAAGTAGCTTGGGTTTTCTTTCTTTGATTAAATTTGCTAAAAGGGAGAAAAGTAATTTCAGAACTCTTGAAATAAGATAGATTCCACTCTTCTTTATTCTATCAGTTATGGTCAGTAAAAATATCAGTGCTAATTCATTCACATATGTTCTACATATTATAATGGAATATTCTTTCCTGCTACGTCAATTTTTTTCCATCTGCTTTAGAATATACTTCTAAAATTTGCAAGCAAACAACTATACAATAGAATGTGGTACATTAATTGTAATTTGTGGATAACATGTATGAGTGGCAACACATTCTTGACATTGTAGGAATAGTACAATTAGAATTAATTGTAAAATTTGTGGGTTCCAAGTTACAAAGTACTAGCTTCGAAAATGAGAGAAAATGGCAACATCTTAAATGGACTCCTATGATAGGGAAGTTAGAAGGAGAAAGAAATATTGGATGATTTCAGGGTTTGGAGATAGTGGAGAAGAAAGGCTTTCCTCTTCCTGAGACTCTACCGCTCAGTGTCATCTGGCCCACTAAAGATTAAGATAGAACCTTTAGAAAAAGAAAAGTTATATTCTTCATCTTTCCAATTAGCTAACTTACTTAAGTTCCACTTAAATTGTTTTCTCCTATGAATATGGAACATGGAAAGCAGGGAGAGGTTGGGAAAATTCAAAATGTCTTTTGGGTTCAGCTTCTTATTAGAGATTTTGGAGGAAATCTATGTGGTCATTAGAAATTCAAAACAACTTGGCGAAAGGTGGGCTAAATGGGGAATCTGGGTAGCTTGGACTAGATCCAAAAGATGGAGTTTTCTATTTCTGTTTTATTGGGTAATCATAACAAATTACTGTTTTCATTTATTTGGAGATAATCTCTCTCTCTCTCTCTCTCTCTCTCTCTCTCTCTCTCTCTCTCTCTCTCTCTCTCTCTCTCTCCCTCTCTCTCTCTTTCTCTCTCCCTCTCTCTCTCTCTCTCACACACACATCCTGTCATTTGCATGTCTCTGTGTAAAATGCAATATATTTTAAGTAGGATATTTTATTCATTTTAATGTGAACTGAGGCATGAAATGTTAAACAGTAACAACTTACCCTTAGCCGCATTAGATGATCTGGAATCATTAGTATATTTTACTGCAACAGACAGAAATGGAGACCAAATGGAAACATGAATGGTGATGAAATTTATCAAATAAATGATGGATATAATCAGACTGAGTAAAGAATCCAGTTTATGCTGACATAGGCCCATTTGCAAGGTGAACTTCATTTGTTCTATCCATGTCTCATGAAACTGAAATTGTTAAAATTATCCTCCTCTGTAAAAATGGGATGGGGAGGAATGCTATTTGAATACAACTAGATTATTCTGCAGATCTCCTGGACTGAAATCATGTTATTCCCACCTAAAACAAATTCCATAATTGCTGAAGATGCAATGCAAGCATGCATAGTGATAATGAACACAAGTACAAATGACGTAAATACCAAAAGATCTCATATTTGGCTAATATTTTAAAATGCTCTTCCATCATGGCCCTTTCCACCAATCCTTCAGCAGGCAGAAGATTGTATTGATCAATCAATCAATATTTAAAGACTTCCACTCTCAGAAGACTCTTGTGAAACCAAACCAAAACACAACCATCATCACCAAAATTCACAAATTCAACATATACATCTCACAACCAGTTAACTGGAGCTTCACTTTTTGCTGCTGCTCCCCTACTTATCACTACTTACATTGTCATAGACAATGGGCAATATGCAAGCCTGAATGCTATTACTATTATTAGGTGGGTTCCTTTGGCCCATGCAAGATAAACAGTTCTACAAGCTTGTGATGAACCTTCAGTCTATAGCCATCCATCACATCTCATCTCACTTCTCCACTTCCAATCCATTTTAAGGAGACAAAGTAGTAGATGTTTCTCCAGGATCCACTGTTGTTTGAAGGGAGGGAAGGAAAACAAAGCCAGGGGAATTCCCCAATCTCCTTCTATAACATGCCTTGCACTCAGTACATAAGGATACTATCATTTGGCAGCAGTTTGCTTATGACACCATGGGAATTAGTAGTGGGACAGCAAAAATCGAAGCTCCAGTTAATTAATGAGATGCTAATGTTAAATTTGTTTTGCTTTTGGTGATGATGCTTTTATTGTGATATGGTTTCATGCTGCCATAGTTTATTTTCTTTCTAATAACATAACTATTTTGTTTTGAAGAGCCGTGGTGATGCAGTGGTTGAAATGCAGTATTGCAGGCTAATTCTGCTGACTACCAGCAGTTCGATTCTCACTGGCTCCAGGTTGACTCAGCCTTCTATCCTTCCAAACTTGGTAAAATGAGGACCAAAATTGTTGGGGGCAATATGCTGTCTCTTTAAATTGCTTAGAGATTTAAAAAAATAAAAATAAAATAAACTGCTTAGAGAGGGCTCTAAAGCACTATGAAGCATGATATAAATCTAAGTGCTATTGCTACGTGCTATTGCTACGTGGATTTTTTTGTATTAGTTTTTATCATGTATGTGAATCTCTCAGTACTTTTTCCATTGCAGTAACATACAGATGTGTTAAACAAACTATGTCTCCTTATTTTTTAGATTTTTTTTCCAATTGCAATAGGTAGAAGAAACAAGACTGACAATGATAAAATAATGTAAATTTTATCCTGAATTATAATAAAATGAAAAAGATTATTTCTGACTTAGGTGAATTGTTCTGTGGGGAAAATGAATTTTATTCTGCATTAAAAATAATTACTAAGGAAATAATTTAATCCTATCTTTTTTGAGATAAGTGGAGAACCTATTTATTTTCACATTGTGGCTTAGTCTTTTCAATATTTTATGTATATGTCAACATTTTGTACAACCCTATAAATGATTATTAAAATGAAAACCCCATTTAGTTGAGCTGGACTAAATCTAAACATGCATGGATAGCAGCAACTAAAAAAACAACAACTAGAAATAATAAGTTTAAGCTTCTTCTGTTTAGTTAGAAATTGTTTCATGTCAAAAAATCTTACCCCCATCATATTGTTCAAATATGGTTATACAACATTTATATAACATTTTCTCAGTTGTGACCAAGTTCATGTGTTGCTTTGGCAATAAATAAGACATTGAAAGACGTAGTGAGGCAGTATATTAAGAACATTTGTGGATTATATGGGTCAACTGTCATGAACCACCTAAGAAAGTAGCTGGTATCGTAGTAATATTAAAACTACCACCCAAGGCAATCTTATGTTGCTACAGAATCCAATTTGGCAAGACACCAGACATAATCAAAGTATTTTTCAGCAACATAAAGCATATTCTGACAGTTTTTAGGTCACATGTAGTAGCTCCTAGCTAAACTTCACTGAGCTCATAGAAGATAAGCAGAGAAACTTGGTTAGTACTCAGATGATATATCATCAGGAAATCCCAGAGTTATGGACTAGACTAGGAAATAAAAAAAAAGAAGTGAAAAAAAATCCCAGAAGGTAACAACAAAGTAATTCCTGTATATCATCAGGAAATCCCAGAGTTATGGACTAGACTAGGAAATAAAAGGAGCTGTGGTGGCACAATGTTTAGAATGCAGTATTGCAGGCTAATTCTGCCAACTGCCAGGAGTTCGATCCTGACCTGCTCAAGGTTGACTCAGCCTTCCATCCCTCCAAGGTGGGTAAAATGAGGACCCAGATTGTTGGGGGCAATAGGCTGACTCTGTAAACTTCTTAGAGAGAGCTGTAAAGCACTACGGTATGCAAGTCTATATACTACCACTAATTGAACAAACAACAACAACAACCAGGGGAGATTCAGTGATCACCAAGATTTGACTTTACTTTAACAATTCTCCCAAGGTGATTAGTCAAATGAGAAATCATTCAGAAAGGAACTTAGGTCCCTATTTGTCCTGTAATAATTACATAAGGAGGAGGAGACCAATCAATTTATATGTTAGAATCAAGAAGAAAAAAGAAAGAAGGTGCAAATGAAGTCCCTCAAATTTGCTAGTGGCCCTCAGTAGCTACATCCCTGCAAATCATTCTGTCTTCTCATTTTGGTGGGATTTTTTTTCCACTCAAGAGAAAATAAAATTGTTATAAAATAAAATTGACCTTGTTGATGATCCAAACTCTGTCAAGGATCTTGGAGTACTCATCTCAAGTGACCTAAATGCTAGAGCCCACTGTAACTACATAGCCAAAAAGGCATTAAGAGTTGTTAACCTAATCTTACGTAGCTTTTTCTCTGGTAATATTACACTAATAACTAGAGCATACAAAAGATTTGCTAGACCAATACTTGAATACAGCTCATCAGTCTGGAACCCACATTACGTATCTGATATTAACACAGTTGAGAAAGTCTAGAAATATTTCAGAAGAAGAGTTCTCCACTCCTCTACTCGTTGTAGAATACCTTATACCACCAGACTTGAAATTCTAGACCTAGAAAACCTAGAACTTCGTCACCTTCAGTCCAATCTAAGTATAGTATATAAAATCATACATTGCAATGTCCCACCTGTCAATGAATAGTTCAGCTTCAACCATAACAACACCAGAGCAAACAATAGATACAAACTCAAGGTTAATCACACCAAACTTGATTGCAGGAAATACGACTTCAGCAACAGAGTGATCAATGTCTGGAATACTCTACCTGACTCTGTGGGTTTTTCCCCCCAAACACTTTAACCTATTGACCTCACCCTTTTCCTAAGAGGTCTATAGGGGGTGTGCTTAAGTGCACCAATGTGCCTACCATCCCTGTCCTATTGTTTCTTTTATATTTTTTTAATTTTTCTTATATGTACCCATGTATTCATAACTATGTTTTTTTACTTATACCTATTATCTTGTAAGCAATTGACAAATAAAAATAAATAAATAAAATAAATAAATAAAAATATATTGCTGACAAGTGCCTCCAATAAATATACCCTGTGCTAGTTCAACAAGAAAGCACCCATTATTCTCAATTTCCATTTATATTAAAGGGAAATTATCATTTGGTGGCTCTGAAAAGAATTTGATTTCCATCCCAGTCAGGGTTAGATTTTTATAGTTTTGAGGTTCAGAACAAAACAAGAGAAATGTTTTGGCAAGCTAGCAGCTGCAGCAGTTTTATGAGTTGGGTCTAGCTGTCATCACTAAGACAGCAGTGTGGTATTGAATACATTTGCATATATTTCTTCAGCAAAAATGATGATTTAAAAAAAAAACATGTCACATGTAAGAATTACCAAAAGAACCAAAGGTTGGAAGCAGACATTAAGGCAGATGGAAGATAGAAGAAGGAAAGAAGAAAAAAAAGAAGAGAACAATTTCCATACTTACAACGTGTAACTGTCAATGTCATTGGCATTTTCTGTACAATAGTTCTTAGTTTTGGAAATGCAGCAAAGCAGCAATAATCACTACGGCTGTCATTTTCATCCACATTTGCGAAGTAAAGATCCCCATTAAGGCCCATGGAGACCCTTTCATCTTGTGGGATATGCTGCAAATCTGAAAAAGAAAAAAATGGTAATGGTTCAGTATCTGATCCTTGATCCCAGGTAAGGAAAAAGCTCTTGGATATTAATAATACATGTGACTTGAAATAATATAAAGGATATTTGCTAGTCTTCCACTATGCTATCTAGGGAAAAATCACCAGTAGAACAAACTGCCTGGATACTCTCTTCCCAACCATGAAATATATATTGCATATGTATTGCAATTTTGATATTGCATACATTGTTCTGTGACAGAATGCAATTTTTTTTTGCAAAACAATGCACCATTTTCATTGTATATTTGTTAAAGAGTTATTCAAGCCAGGCCTGTACTCTACATATCATGGCTGTCAAGAAGCCACTTATCTTGTCACTTAGAATAGGCTTGGATGGCACATAATACAAAAGCATAATGTCTATCCCATATATATGGCTGTGGCCTGGCTCCTCCTGACAGACACAGATTTCAAATAATAATTAGGACTGCAGAAAAAACAATTACTACCAACCTGCCTTAAATCAAGGACCTGTATACTGCACAAGTCAAAAAGAGAGCTGTGAAAATATTTACAAACCCCTTACATCCTAGACATAAGCTGTTTCAACTCCTACCCTCAAAATGACAGTATAGAGCACTGCACATCAGAACAACTAGACACAAGGACAGTTTTTTCCCCGAACGCCATCACTCGGCTAAATAAATAATTCTCTCAACACTGTTAAATTATTAAATAAGTCTGCATTACTGTTACTATTAATCCTCCCATCCTTCCTTTCACCCATCTCCTCCCACTTATTACTGTATAACTGTAACTTTGTCGCTTGAATCCTTATGATTTTTTATTGACTGTTTCCTAGTATGATTTAATTGCTTATTGTACCCTATGACTATTATTAAGTGTTGAACCTTATGATTCTTGATGAATGTATCTTTTATGTACATTGAGAGCATTTGCTCCAAGACAAATTCCTTCCTTCCAAGACAAATTCCAACCACACTTGGCCAATAAAGAATTCTATTCTATTCTGTTCTGTTCTGTTCTGTTCTGTTCTGTTCTGTTCTGTTCTGTTCTGTTCTATTCTATTCTATTCTATTCTATTCTATTCTATTCTATTCTATTCTATTCTATTCTTATCATGGTTTCTTTGGTGATTTCATCCCTCTGCTGTGTGATAACCTATACATGCTGATTCTTCTGTTTCATCAAACAACACCTTATGCTGATTCCTCCTTCTTCACCCAAAACCCATTTAACTGAAATAGCAACACCCTTTCAAAGGGCCAGCTTCCCTTATCTGGATGGGCCACTTAAAAGATAAGGGTTTTAGGATGTTCAACGATGATGAGCATCTTTCACACTATTCTTATTCCAATTCTTATTCTGTATCAAAGCTTTTCTGATTTTACCACAAATTGTTTTATTATTTGTAGTAAACCTTTTTCATAGTAACAAGCTAGGTTGTTATTATTTGTTAGATTTCCCAGGGAGAAGGGAGAAAATGAATTCCTTTTAAAATAAAGTACAAAAGAACTAAAAAAAAATTCCACTTAGGAATTTCAGAGAAAATCAACATTCAAACCAAGAACTTCATTTGCTTTGAGACAGGACTGGATACATACAGAAATGTGACTCACTGAATGAAATCCAAATATAATTCATTATATTTTCCTTTTCCATGATGTAAGATTAGTAAGTGTTTTAATGACTAGCATTAATCTTTGCAGCTGCCTTTTAAGTTTAGCATTAACATTTTCTAATTCATTATCTGTAATTTTCAGTTTATTGCTGCATTCTGTTAACCAAAGAAAATGCCATTTATCAACCACATGCGATTTTAATTAAATTCAAATTATAGAAATACTTTTGCAGAGAGATTCCATTTGTAATGATGTCATAAAGAAAGGATGGATACTTACCAATATTCATCCAATAAATGTGCAGTGGTGGGATGCCTTTGGGAGGATTGCAGTGCAAAACCATTGCATCACCATGTTCTATGTCAATAGGGTCAATCTTCTCCTTAGGAAATTTAGGAATACCTATTGTAATAGAAGCACCATAAGAAGAAGCTAAATAGCACTTGTTAATCTTTTCCTATTCCTGGCATTCTTTTTATTCAATGTTACCTGCCATGTTTTGTTTTTGCCTGTGTCCCTTTTATTCAGGTGGTAAAACAAAAATTATTGAGGGAAAAATATTTTGACATGTTTTTTCTCTGGATAACTATCCAGT
The DNA here is from genome assembly GCF_049901735.1 of Notechis scutatus. Classification (NCBI taxonomy): domain Eukaryota; kingdom Metazoa; phylum Chordata; class Lepidosauria; order Squamata; family Elapidae; genus Notechis; species Notechis scutatus. The sequence goes on along the minus strand of NC_142010.1, from coordinate 39,251,631 downwards.
GGCAATTTCAGGCATAGCAGAGACGCTAACAGTGATGTATAATTTTTTTTTTATTGATCAGGTTTACATTCTTCCTTCCCACTATATAGATAGAGATTTGGTTTTATTTTACAAATGAAAGGGATTTGCTAAGGTCAGGTAATTAGGTCCATTAGCACTTTCATGGAATTTAATATCACTAATATCTAATCTATCTCCACTTCAAAATCTGGTTGAGCTTTAAAGTCTGCTAATTACATTTAATCAGTTATATGAAAATAATTAATGTCACAAATCCTATTCTCATGCAATTACCATACTTGGATTATCTTCCAAGTTATCCTTCTGAATTTCCCAAAGTTGCTATAGCAGATAAACAGAATTATTTTAATTCTAAAACATCCTCATGAATTATTTTCCCTAACATCATGTTTTCCTTTCCTAATATTTAAATATTTTAAATTCTGTTTCAGTCTGTTGTTTTTGGTTGATGGTTATATTGTACTTTAAAATTGTATTGGTATTGAAACGCAACTAGTTAATGTGTAAATATGACTTGTAAATAAATAAGTAGAAATACAGTATAATTTTACAGCCCTAAGCTTTATCAAATAATCAAATTATTTCCAGAGTATGCCTTTATTGACATTCTATAATTCCCTGTATTTTTCAACAGACTTCTAACTGTAGATAAAGAGTTAATGGCAGCATTAAAACAAATAATTGTATACCAAGGATGAATCTCATTACATTGTTTTATTTTTTATTTTTAAAACAAGGGTTCTAGAGCAGGGGTCGCCAACCTTTCGGACCTCAGGTACCATCAAACTCATAATTTTAGATCCCTGTGACCACTAACTGGTTCTGTGGGCATGGCCTATTTTGTGGGTGTGGCTTGGTGGTCATGTGACTGGCTGGGCATGGCTTGTATGTAAATATTATAAATATTTATATAAATATTGAATTTTTTATAAAAAAGAGCAACTTTTACACAAAAGCAGGCAAAACAGGCAGGCAGATTGAGTTACTCAAAGAATCACAGATTCATTCAGAAATCTATCTATCTGCCATTGGTTAGCTCAGTCTGTCACATAAAATTTGCTTGCAAGCAAACTCATAAAATTTGCTTGCAAGCAAACTCACAAAATTAATGCACAATACACCATGTATGTAAATATTGGATTTTTTATATAAAAAAGCAACTTTTATCCAAAATCAGGCAAAGCAGGCAGATTGGGTTGCTCACAGAATCATTCAGTGATCTATCTATCTGCCATCAGCTAGCTCAGTCTCTCAAATTTGCTTGCCGTGAGTCTGCACTGAATTTGCTTGCAAGCAAACCTTCAGTCCTAAGGGAGATTCAGCTGTGCTTAGCTAGAAAGCAAGAAATCCAACCATTTCCTGATTCCTAGCTAATCTAAATCTCCTGGCACAGCAGAACAGATGATGGTCGGAAAAAGGAAAACTAGCAACTTAGCAGACAAGTTTACTGGGTAAGGAGTGAGTGGGCAGGGAGGGTTCCCGCGGGCCATGTGGGCTGAGCAGCCTTGTTAATTAATTAATTGCTTTGTGGGGGTGCTCTGGGGGTGAGATTTATCTGCGGCCCACCAAAATTTTCTCATGGCCCACCAGTGGCTCACTGGTTGGCAAACACTGTTGTAGAGTGTTATGCCTCTCATTAAACATTTATGGAAAGAAAACAAAAAAAACAAAAAGACTCCATGTAGAGTCAAATTAAACCTTGTTTTATATCTTTGCTGCAAATCTCCCAACCACACTGTCAGAACTTCCATCATATGCTTGAGCTTCATATTTGCTAGCTGCCAGTTTGCCATGAACGATGGGGAAAGGGAACTGGTAGGAAGGGGAGAAGGCTAGCTACTCATCATACCTTCCAGAGACACCATCTCAAGGTCAAAGACCTGGAAATGGAATGCAATGACCCACCAATCAGCTGGCCATTGAAGAGACAGTTCCCAAAACAATGTATTCAAATATAATTGGACAATAAGAGATCAGCAATGGGAAGGAACTGGATAGGGAAAATTAATCAGGAAAGTTTGGCCCACAAAACTGAAGTGTCACATTACCAAAAAGCTGAGTGTTTTTATTTTAAAAAGATGTTGAAACTAAACAAAATCTAGTCATACATTTTAGGAAGGTTGTAATGTGAATAGTTCTCTTTCAAAAAACAAAACAAAATAAACCTCTTTTCTTTATATCTGTCAAGTGCCATAACTTGAAAGACCAGAAATTTCCCCTCAACCTTTTAGCGTGTGTGCGTGCGTGCACACATGTACATGTGTACATGTGTATATGTATATATCTTTAGCTACCTGCCATTGGGACCAACAAAATCATTTGATTGGTTCTTATTGATCCCTTTCCAAGATGAACAATGTTGAGTATGGGAAAGATCTCAAGAACATTCAGACTGGGAAGGTAAAGAAGAAGTGGTTCATTTAGCCCTTGGCTCACAATTGTAGAAGCCATATCATAATGCTGAATTGGAAGAATGAGATCTAAGACTAATGGGGAAAATAGAATTCTAAGTGTATTATAGATTTAAAGACCACCATCATAAACTGTGGGAAGCCATTGGCAACTAATACAGATCTCTCATTATTACAAGCTGGACTTATGCTGGCTAGCAGCCTGGTTATCACATTTTGCTACCAATTGCCATTTCTGTATACTTCAAATGTCATGATCAGCACCAAACTCCAAACAATCTCTCCTCCTTTTGGCTACAGGAATAGGTTGAAAATTAAAAGTTACAGGATGTTTCAATTACACAGCTTAGTTAGGAAGCTGAAGGAAGCCTTCAGCTTCCTAACAGTCTTCCATTATGCATTAGAATATAATTATTGGAATTGTACTCCAATACTTCCCTCTGTATTTATGTAAAATAATTTTGAATGTTCACTCAGTTGAAAGTGTGTAAACTCTTATTTATTTCAGGTTCCCTATTTTCATCCCTATAATACTGTAGGGCTATTCAGACTTAAAATTTGTGTTAATAGCCCTTTTTATACATTTGCATTTTCATTGTGTTGTTGGAATAACTGGAATGTGTAAACAGGACTTTTATTTTCTCCTTCAGCAGGATCCTTGTTTGACTTTGAAATCCCGCTGTCACTGAGCAAAGTGAAAACCACTCAGTGGTTTCCTTGGCATAATTGATGTTGAAAAGCATGACTTGGTGTGATTTCTTTCTCTGTTCACTTTTTATATGGATGGTGAGTTGCCAGGCACCTAGTATCTTCCTTCAAAATTGTGGAGATGCCTGCCAAGAACCATGCTATTATCATGATGTCATATTTATCAGGCTATGCTTTGATTGTGTTTGTACATAAAAGGAATTGATTTATTTTAAGGTCCTCTACAACCCCACTTATCAAATTTGGCCATGCAGAATAGCATTGTTTAGATACTAACTCAGCCAAAGAGGAGGTAGGGGAGAAAAGATGGACCTTTCAAAGATGCTAAGGTTTCTCTGTGATAATCAAAAGTCCATGTGTTTGGATTTAAAGGGTGGTGAGGTATAAATTAGCACATACTGTACAACACTATTTTTTATACAATCTAATATAATCTCACTCTTTTTCTCATCACTTCTTCCCATACATGCAGTATATCCTCTTAAAAATGTTAGGAGTTTTCTTTTATTTCATTTTCCTTATCTTTAGCATATACATATCATATCAATATACACCCATTGTCACTTTTGGTTGATGGATCATACATGGAGCATACAGATCATATATAAAGCATACAGATATTGGAAATGAATAAATACATTTTCTTTCTTCCCAAACCCATCAGGTTTAAACAGAGATGAGTGGTATGCAAATTTAAGTAATAAATAAAATAAATAAATTGGATTATTTGTTCTTTCACATCTAAGCCAGCAAGCTGACCTTGAACAGCTACATACAAGATTATTATTGAATGAGAAAACCAACAAATAATACTGGGGCTAAGACTATACAGGGAAGAAATTAGGAATAAGTCAGTGTCATACCACTTCTGTATAGTTGTTCAAAATGCCATCTGTATTTGGCCATGAAGTACTATGAGGAAAGGGGAATTTTCCTTTATCTTTGCACAAAAAACCATTTATATACAATTATAGACACATATGTGGCTTTTCACTTATTTATGTATAAAGAAGCTTAAGAAACCAGTTGTTCTAGGGCAGTGGGTGTATCTTGAAGTAGCTGCTTTAATTATCTTTATAATATTATGGTATCCTTTAGGCTTGCTATTTTGCCTTCCTCTGCTCTTAATACTTTTGTCTCAAATGACCCTCCATAGTTATAGCCAAACATCATAGTCAGCATCTTTATAGCTACATTCAACAACACAATCTAGTATTCATATAATCTTTATCTTTAGTTTTGTAAATTCCACCAATTGCCTGCTCTTTAACTGTAAACAAAAAACAGGTTCTGTTGTCTATATTAAAAAGTTTGCTCAAGAGCACTTTTACCAAGAAATAACTTTTGAAAATTACTATCCCTTTTATCTGTATTAAACTTTCTTGTAGCCATTTGTCGATAATCGTTTCACCAAAAGTTCTTACATCTTAAAAAACTAAACTTTTCCCCCTCTTCATAATTCAGAAAGAATTTTGATTTATTAAGTGGAATTTTCTTTTCCGTTACTCAGAAAATCGCTCTTTAGCTGTAAATTAATTATATTTGAAAATGTTTAAGTATGATGCTCATTTGAATCATATGTCCATGTCAGCTGCATTGAAGCTATGAGGTTGTTTGAAATTCCTTAACTTTCAGTCACCCAATAAACCAACCAACAAACAAAAACCTCAGCTCCTAAGAGGGGTAATTATCCAGAGTGGGCAATCTCTCTTTTTTCTGTAGAAGTGCAACAGACAGAATTTGTTGTCTGACTTCCCATCTTCATTTCAGTAGTGTTCCCACTAGAGATACCTAATTCACCATGAATCCTCACTAGAAGGAATGATTTGGTACATTATGTCAGGAAGAAGATAAATGAACAATTTTGCAGCAGCCCTATTAAAAACTTATAATACATACATAATTGATTTTAAAATAAATTCTATTAGCCAATAGAATATTCTTTTTTGAATGAGAAGTAAAAGCAGGAAAAAAATCAGTTTCAGTTGTAAAAAATGGAAGGTGTTATTTTACTTTTAAATAGCAGAGATTTTGATTGAGCTGTCCAGAAAGCAAGGGAATTTCTACAAAATATTGAAGAGGAGAGTTTCTAATGGAGATGTTAGATGAGACTAATTAAAAACTCCATCAGGTAATGTGGGAAACTAAAATGGATTATACTGAACTAGGCACTAGAGATATCTTATTTTTCTCTAAACGTTGAGCCTGATTTAGGATTAAAAATGTTTAATGTGAAATATAAGCAAATTCTCCTCGAGAAAGAAAATATTTGAAAAAAAATAAAAAATATAATTTACCGACAAGAAACATATATTTGAAATAAAATATAAAATACTTGATTGTTAAAAAATTGGGGGAATAATTTTTTTTCAGCAAGAACAGAAAAGGTAGAGTTGTTATATATAAATCCCAATTAATACCAGAACTTGTATTTACTGATGAGCAAGGTAGATTTTTTGGGAAGGCAATATTGATTTGTTTATCATGATTTTAATGTTTTTGCTTTTTATATTTTGTTACCTGGAACTGAATAGCATATCAGCCAAAATAGAAAAACAAAAACTTAGCTGTGGTATGGATAATTTGAATGAGGGAATGTTATACACATTACCTTGTATTACTACTGCAAAATAAGATATACATCTACAATACGTAATAATAATAGCAATAATAAAATAATGGCAATTAAGAGAGGGAAAAGTTGAAAAATATATGCATGTTTTCTCTTCATTTCTATGATTTTTAGATTTTCTAATTACCAGAAAGTTTTTGCTCTTATTTTAAAAAACATCTATTAATATTTGTTGAAAAATGTTTTAAGACATCAATTATAATTTTATGTAAAAGTTTGTGGAGCACTAAAATAATTTTCCAGAGAAAAAGAAGGGATTCAATATTAAACACTGTCTACCCAAATCAAATCACTGTCTGACACTGATAACACTATTCTCCTGAGTACTCTTTAAATTGGTTGTATATTAATATGCCTGCTAGCTCATTCCTGGAAAAAAAGAGGCATGGTGAAAGTCAGCAAATAAATTTTGCACAGCCCTGATAATATATTTATGCATAAATTCAGCCACATTCCATGTAACTTAGGGCTAAACTATTCATGATTGCCTTCTGGATTTTATTTATAATAGAGCAAGAACATTGTCTTTGTTTCTGGAGAAGGCTTAAATTCACTGTCAATACTTAGATTAGATTAAAAAAAAAACAAAGGTAGAGGAGGAAGAGAGAAGTGAATCTCTGTGTACTTATGTGTGGCGAAGGAAAACTCAAAAAGCTGTCATTATTCTCTGATGTTTAGCATACGTGGTTTAACTCTAAGCTAAAGCACTTGAAGTTTGTTTATCAAACTTGTATGCCACTCATCTAGGTGAGCTTACAGAAATTGAATAAAATACAAAATAAAACATTAAAACAATAAAGATCTTACTTTAAAAAAGATCAATTAAAATAAAACTAATCAGGATGGAGAGGGAGGAAGCAAAGCATGCACAGACAGGAGGTGGGGTGTTCTCTAGTCCATTAGCCATCTCCAATATGCCACACTCCCATTGGGCCCCAGGATAGTTGTTATAGCCATGTCTTCAATGATTTTCAGAGGCCTAAAAGCATAGGAGTGGCTCTAACCTCACACTCACACTTCAAAATGAGCTTTTGATAATTACATTTGCCTCCTGAAAAAGCATCTTTGTAACAACCATGACCTGGATGACTGGGAACCTCTACAGACTTTTGCTATACAATTTGGGAAGAAAACCCTTTGAATGATGTGGGATTTCCAGAAAAAAATTCTAGACTACAGGAACCAGGAGCACCATGACTGTCTAAAAGGATGCAAATGACCAGCTGTCTACAAGGAATATAAATCCTTCCATTGCCCACTATCCTTTCAGAGCTGAAGAAGCTTCTTGGATGAGAAGTTAAATGTTTTCAAGGAAAAAACAAGAAACTCCAGTTGCCTCCTGAAAAAGCACCTTTGTGATAAAAAGCAGGGCCTAGTGCTTTTATTTTCTTTTAACATTCAACAAAGAAGTACAAAAATCTTTCAAAGCTGAACATTCTGCCCAGGGGAGATAAGTAGTACTCTTTGGCCACAGGGCAAATCTTTCAGTTAATGAGCTAGTGGCTTTGTTCAAGGAAGAAGACCTGTTATGATGTTCTAGCTTGAATGCAGCACTTTTAGAGAGAAAAATTGCAGTGGTGGTGTTTCAATCTTTTCAGGATAGAGGAGCAGCACAGCTGGTTGTCACAGCACTGAGTCTACTTGATCTGGCTGCAATAACTTTGACAGCTGTTAAGTTCCAGCAAAGACATTTTGCTCCATCTCTGTAACTCCTAATCAGCACAGAGTGAGGTTGTCTTGCTAAGCTTGCTTGCAACTCGCTTTGGCCTGTGGCCCATCTCTTAAGGTATCCAGGGTATCCCAGTTACCTACATTCTTTTATGGACATAACCACCATTCATGCCTTGATTGTTTATAATATTTTGCCACCTCCAAGTGCCATTATTGCTATGCTGTAATAAAATAAAAGCACTGAAATCATGGTCCCAAGCCAAAAAAAGCAACTTTTATTTTTGTCTTAGATTAATTACAAGTCATTTTTAAAAAGACATTAAATTACAAATCGTTTAATTCATCATTCAGTTCATGGTGAAGACAGCTTTCACACATATCTTTTTTAGTGTGCCAATTGCTCCTTTTTGTGGAATGGGAGACATTATTCATAATAATTTATGCCTTGGTTAAACAGAATACTGTAATGTTCTATATGGGGCTACATTTAAGGACCGGGTGAAAGCTGCAATGGATCTACAATGCAGCAGCACAGGGAATTAAACCTATTACTGCAGATCACCAATTTTAGCTGGTAGCAGCACCTCAGCTTGTAAGCTAACCATAATCAATCCTGATTACTGTTCGGATGGGAGACCACCAAATCCATGACATACATGGAACTTTAGATTTGAAATAGAAAAACATTCTGAAATAAGGCTATGGTAAAACCTCAACTGCTGCTACAAATGTTAAGGGAATATATCCATAAAATCATCAGGAGTCAAGCTGGGTTTAAAGAAGATTTTACTAATGTAGATTATAGGCTTCTTACATTTAAGGTTTACATTTAAATTAAACTCTAATATCTCCAATGAAAAATGCTGAACAAACTTGCTCAAAGAAAAAGAATTCATAATTAACTCTTTATTTTTATTCTTCGAAGAAGTCTCACTACATTATTGCCATTTGATGTATTCCTAAATGTATCATTGAGAAAGTGGATGAAAAGGAAGAATCCAGAAGGAATACTTAAGGCTCAACAAGAACACAGGAAATGCTTGTCACAATTCTCCAAAACAAAACACCTGCATTGTTCAAGGCTCTTCTATCTCCTGAGTGGTTCTTATAAATCCCACATCAAGTTAAGTACAATTAAAGCAATGAACTACCATAGTAGTTCATACAAGTAGTATGAACTATACTACTAGTATACATAGTAGAATAAACAAGATGTTCAGCATCTTACAATTTAGCTGTTTAGAGAAAGTACTTTGAATCAACAATAATTACATATTTATATATTTATAATAATTATTATAAAACAATAATGATAATTATCATCACAAATACTCACCTGGAACTATTAGCTCAATTTCTTGTGACATAGAAGTTCCCAACACGTTGGATGCATAGCAGCGATATTTTCCTTGGAAAAAGGCTATGTTCCCACGATTTTTAACTACAAATGTTCCTGAATTATTAAATGTAGTTATCCGTGAGTCACCCAACAGACTAAATGGTTTCCCATCTTTTGTCCAGTTAAAGCTAAAATGACATTAAATAGCATTAAATAATTTTGAAACAGTTATAATGCATCAATATTGTATACATTAAATACCAGAGATGTTAATCATTTTTGTCTTGCCTTTTCTCATCTATGCATGAATAAATTAGAATAATTACATAGTAGTTATATTTCATATAATACATTTTGATAAAATTAACTGAAATATAATGTTGCGTTCTATACTGGGCCACTCAAAACCTCGAGTTAAAGGATAAATATTTCAGTAGTTTTTCAGTGTATGCCTTGAGAGGCACATATTACATATAATACACTATTTAGAAAAATTCCTATACAAAAGAATAGAAGATCAGATCTAATGCTTATCTAGAGACTACATAGTGCTAACATAAATTAAAAAATAGCTAGTAGCCTTCATAAATTTTCCCTCTGTGTCCTTGGATGACCATGTGAAATATTTAAATGTTGTTTACCTATTCAACATTTTAATGTATAATTTCAAGTGTCAGAATAGAGTTGGAAGGGACCTTGGTGGTCTTCTAGTACAACCCCCTCCTCAAGCAGCAGACCCTATATAATTTCAGACAAGTGGTTGACCACTCTCTTCTTAAAAACCTCCAGTGATGAAGCACCACAACTTCTGAAGGCAAGCTGTTCCACTGGTTAATTGTTCTCTCCACTGGTTAATTGTTCTCTCTTTAGGAAGTTTCTCCTTAATTCCAGGTTGCTTTTCTCCTTGATTAGTTCCATCCATTGTTTCTTGTCCTACCCTCTGGTGCTTTGGAAAATAATTGACCTCCTCTTCTTTGTGGCAGCCTCTCAAATACTGGAATACTCTTATCATGCCATCCTCATAGTCCTTATTTTCTCTATACCAGCCAAACCCAAATCCTCCAACTGTTCTTCATATGTTTTAGGCCTTTAATCATCTTAGTTGCTCTTCTCTGCACTTTTTCCAAATTCTCAATATCTTTTTTGTAATGTGGTGAACAAAACTGGATGCAGTATTCCAGTTGTGGTCTTACTAAGGCTTTGTAAAACAATACTAATACTTCATGTGGTTTTAATTTTATGCCTCCTGTTTATACAACCACAGCATGCATAAGCACACAATTGTGCCTACCATCCCTGTCCTATTGTTCCCAATTATTTGTACCTATTTTATGTATAGTATTTATACTTATGTTTATTCTTATTTCTATTATATTGTGTTAATAATAATAATAATAATAATAATAATAATAATAATAATAATAATAATAATAATAATAATAATAATAGCTTTTTTGACTGCTGCCCCACACAATCATATTTAAGTGATCACCTCTAATGATCTAAGTGCTAGAGCCCACTGCAACTACATAGCCAAAAAGGCATTAAGAGTTGTTAACCTAATCCTACGTAGCTTTTTCTCTGGTAATATCACACTACTAACCAGAGCATACAAAACATTTGCTAGACCAATACTCGAATACAGTTCATCAGTCTGGAACCCACATTACGTATCTGATATTAGCACAATTGAGAAAGTCCAGAAATATTTCACAAGAAGAGTTCTCCACTCCTCTACTCGTTGTAGAATACCTTATGCCACCAGACTTGAAATTCTAGAACTAGAAAACCTTGAATTATGCCGTCTTCGGTCTGATTTAAGCATGGTATATAAAATCATACATTGCAATGTCCTACCTGTCAATGAATACTTCAGCTTCAACCATAACAACACAAGAGCACACAATAGATACAAACTCAAAGTTAACCGCACCAAACTTGATTGCAGGAAATACGACTTCAGCAATAGAGTGGTCAATGTCTGGAATACTCTACCCGACTCTGTAGTTTCTTCCCCAAACCCCAAAAACTTTAACCTTAGACTGTCTACTATTGACCTCACCCCTTTCCTAAGAGGTCTGTAGGGGGCGTGCATAAGCGCACCAACGTGCCTACCGTCCCTGTCCTATTGTTTATCTTATTCTTCTTTTATTTTTCTTATATGTACCCATTTCATGTATTCACAACTATGTATACACTTATACTTATTATCTTGTAAACAATTGGCAAATAAAATAAATAAATAAATAAATAAATAAATAAATAAATAAATAAATAAAATAAAATAAAATAAAAATAAAATAAATAAATAAAATAAATAAGTGAACATCAGTTAGGACTCCAAAGTCCCTCTCAGAATTACTGTTTTTGAGCCAGGTTTCACCTAATCTATCTCAGCTCTTCTCTTCTCTTTTGAAATTTTATATATATATTGGTACAAAGACATCTTCCTCTTCCCTCCTCTTCTTCCCCAATCCAAATTATCTGGGAATTGCAGAAATTCTTTACATAGGCTTGCAAATCTTTATTTTTGAAAAAAAAAAACCAATGATGTTCAAAAATTGTCTAACTTTGCAAATATTACATTATTTTGAAAAAAAAGGATGATTGAAGATAATGGACAAATCAATGTACCCCTTAATTTTTTTTCATAGTTCCCAGAAAGAATGGTCTATGTGAAGCAAACCTTGTTTGATATATTAGATTTTTTAAAAAATTGTAAGGCAGAAAAGGCATTTAAATTAGAAATTCATGTTTCAGGCCAAGAGCATAACATGGATAAGAACTCATAGGAAACGGACTGAAATTTTAAAAAATAAACAGAAAATAAACCAAGACAATAGATGATAAAACAGACTGAAGAGAGATCAAATCCCAATTCAATGTTTAAATGAATTAAAGTTAAGGTTTTCAGAAGTAAAAGGAAGACATGTAAGAAGGATAATCTGATCAGGATTAAAATATGTTTTTATAAAATGCAGGCAAGCCTTTGCAGTCTTTTTGCTGACACCAGGATTGAAAAGTTAATGTTTTATGGACTAGCTTATAGATAAGAAATGGGTTATGGGAAAAAGAGATATATCTTTGTATAGAGGGTATACCTTATCTGTACGTTATACGGAGTGAAAAACTATCAAACTTGCTTTTACTTATGATGAAGATTGGAAGTAACTTCTTTATATATTTCTGTTTTCTTTATCTTATTCATCCTTTATCTTTTTTATTGGTTCTTTTTTGCTATTTTAGTTCTCCTTCCTTTCCCATAGAATAGAATAGAATAGAATAGAATAGAATAGAATAGAATAGAATAGAATACTATATTATCCAAGTGTGATTGGACACACAAGGATTTTGTCTTGGTGTAAATACTCTCAGTATACATAAAGAAAAGGTACATTCGTTAAGAATCAAGAATCATAACGTACAACACTTAATGATAGTCATAGGGTGCAATCAACAATAAAATCATACTTGGAAACAGTCAAGTGGGAGAGGATGGGTGAGAAGGGATGGTGAGAAGATTAACAGTAATAATAGTGTACACTTTGTAAACAGCTGAACAGTGTTGAGGGAATTATTTGTTTAACAGAGTGATGGCTTTCGGGAAAAACTGTTCTTGTGTCTAGTTTTTCTGGTGTGCAGTGCTCTATAGCATCTAGTTTATAGAGTTTAGTTTGCATACTTTTGGATTACTGTAATTAAAGTAATTTAATTTTCTTTAGTTGATAAAGTGCTGCCTAAGAAAGGTTTGATCTTAAATCTTGCCAGTTTGAGTCTTCCTTAAATCAGATCTGGATCGCCAAAGAGTCTGCATTCAGTAGCCTAGAAAATGTAATACATTCAAAATATATAATCCTTTCATGGTTTTAATAAAATGTACATATCAAAATAAACATGCTTTTATTTATGTATGGACTGGATATGCAAGCAAAGTCATGCAAAAAGCAAAAATATCTCCTTCTAGATGTTGCATATTCCACATAATTTGCTGGATGCGTAATATAAATAATGTCTTGCATTATCCATCAGTTCTTTTTCAAATAAAATATATTGGCTGTCTTTGAAGCTATACAGATGGTAGGCTAAAAGAACAAAGAATCTAGGTATTCTCATCCTTGTCTAAGTTCCCTGTTTTTCAAACAGTCTGTTCCTTCCCCTGTAATGATCTGTGTTTCATGACTTCACCCTGTAATGACTTGTACTTCATGACAGGCCAAGTTCCTTCTTGTTTTGATAAAAGTGTCCTGAATGAATGGGGAACATAATGAATGGTCTAAATGGGACCCAATAGGATTCTCACTGTTTTTCCCTTTCCCAAATTTATGTTGCTTCTGCACTTTGAGGTATATGTGGAAAGAATGTTCTATTATAAAAACTGAAAAATGTTTGGATTACAGGAATTTAATTACAATCTGATTGTTTCCAACTTAAAATTACAAACAGGAAGTGGTTAGTACAACTCGAATTCTACATTAGCATGCCATGCTGTTACATACTTCAATCCTAAAGTAAATCCTAAGCTGATAAGCACAGATAATAAAATTAAGACACTGTGCAAATCCTTTTAGGCTGATTTTATATTTTATTTGTGAGTGGTACTTTTGGCCATCCAATAATACAGGGTAGTTGATTGGTCTAATGGTTAAGGCACCAGGCTAGAAACTGGGAGACCATGAGTTCTATTTCCATTTTAGGCATGAAAACTTGGTAGGTGGGCCAGTCTAAGTCTAAGTTATCCCACAGGTTTTTTGTTGTAGAGGTATGTCTTAGGAAGAAGAAGGAGTATTAGGTATGTTCACTGCTTTATTTATAAAAATAAAGGCTGTATATAAATATATATAAATAATTACAAGAGGGAGGGAGAGAGATAAACTTTTTTTAAAGGAAAAAGGTGAAAAATAAAGGTTAAAAAAAGCACTAAATGAGAAATAAATGTGCAGACTGTCCCAAACTCAGTAACACTTACATTGGTTGGGGGTTTCCTTTAGCTTCACACTTGATTGAAAATTCATCATCAAAAGGGAAAGCAACCTGATCTGCTGGCTGTGTTGTTATTGTTGGGAGCTGTTGCACTGAAATAAACAAAGATAAAATGATTGAACAAATGAAACCTGGAAACCCTATGTGCTTATGCCTTGACTTTTTATCATAGAGAAAGCCAGCCTGACTTTAACAGGAAATTCACCCAGAACGAGAGCAGTTAGTAAAAATATCTCCACTGATCGAAAAGTGCAGCAATCATTTTACAGCAGAGTGAAGGTACTGTAGTGGATAAGATGGGATTAAGATACTTTGATCCTGGAGAAGACTCTTAAAAACATTATGAATAACCAAGAAAACAACTTAATTCTGAGTTCTCACCATAGGCACAAATGATCTGCCTTAAATCAGCATATTTTTAACACATTATGTAAAGACCTAGATTATTTCAAAATTCACATTGCTAAAAAAGATGGAAAAAACAAGAAAAAGAGGACAGATAGCAGTGTGATGAATGAACTCAATTACAGCAGTGGATACCAGGTTGGGGAGAGAATTGCCTGGATAAAGTCTACCTTTGTAGTCAGACACCTTGTTCATTGTTCACTGGGTAACTTCAGTTCAGTTGCTCTATCTCAGCCCAATTGAACTGACAAAATTGTTGCTATCAAATAAAATGGCAGGAAGGATGGGTATTTATACAGTATCTACATTGTTTACTTATCTAAACTTCCATTCTTTGGTAGAATCATTCTACAGAAAATTTTTCTTGGTGAACACCAGAAATCAAAGAACAACACTGTATATCTGTGAAGAATATTTAAACTACCTTCCAATAACCATCTATTATTAAGTATGAGCACACACTCAAATGTCTTTATAATAGTGCTTCTACAGCAAAATTGCAAAAATCCAAATGACTTTAGTGAAGAGATACTAAAATCTCTATCTTTTAGTTATCCAGATTTGTGCAGCCTACATCTGGTAGACCTATTGTATAATGCAACCACCATTTTTGCGAGACGTTTTTAACTTCTCATATTGTAGCTTCTACAATAAAGCAAAAAAGTAGAATATAGAATTAATGGCAACATTACCATTGGCTATCTAGGATTTGAATTTGTAAGCTCTTCCCCCCTTATCATTCGAAGTTCACAGTAGCCTTACTTTATTATTTTTTATGTTTTTTATGTACTTTTTAGTTTCGAGACAAGAATATAAAACCTGAACCTAAGAAATAATTAGAAATAAATATGCTACTCAAAATATCTGAAGCACTATAACAGCAATGCTATTTTTTTTTAAAAAAAAGATATAATACAGTAAGATAGCACATTATCTTATAGGAAAGGACACAATGTTGGAAAACAGATATTTTTGGCAATTATTTCAGATATGAATATGCTATGCTTCCTAAGAGATCTTGCTTATCTTCCATTTACTTTGCTTTGGCTTGATCAGAAGAAGTTCCCAGCAGTGTTATTCAACAGGAATTTCACTGAAGGGAATGAGCTCAAGAGTTACATCTTAATCTTTTGTAACTGAGAAAAAAGAAAAAGAAAAATGGAGACATTAATCTGAGAAATTAATTTTAACATTAATTGTGAGGTTAATACATTTAGCCTTTCCATTTTCATTCAGTCTTATTACATATCTCAACTGCAACTACATTCTCTGCTGAAAGAACATTAATTATCAACTTCAGACTTTAGTACTATGGCTTTAAAACTTTGATCCCATGAATGATATACTCCACACCAACCAACATTTTTTCCCAATAACTTTATCAGTGTTGCATTACTGCAATTCTTGATTATTTAAACACAGAGAAAGAGAGATTCCTACATCAAGCTATTTAGCTTATCCTTTTTTTTTTTTTTTTTTTTTGGTTGTGTATATCCACCATTTCAGTACATTTTGGACTGTCTGTGCTATTAAATCAAAATATGGTATTGATTCATGTGGCTTCTGGAAATTATGCTCTTTCCATTAGATAAATATGTTGTTCTTGCTCCCCCCCCCGGCTTTTGTCAGTGAAATATATATATATATATATTTAATCTTATCCAATGTTCAATAAATAAGCTTTCAAGTCCCCTGATCATTCTTATTGCTCTACTCTGAACTGTTCTGGTTTCTCTGAATCCTTCTTTAAAGACTTTTAAGTTATTCCATTTTTATGTGTTTGTGCCCTAACAGAAGATGATACAAAGAAACTTAAGTTTGGTCTCTTTGGGATTATCTCAGGGGTCTCAAAGTTTGTATTCTCTCTTCCATGTTACATGAACATGAAGCATGAGTAGGAGGAAGGTTTCGTTTTAACTGCATTCTATGTACTGATGAAAATCACTTGTACATTTCTCTTCTTGAATGTTTTGAGATCCTCTGCATAAGCCTCCTTTTTGTAAAGGACCAGATGTGAGAAAATGATCTGAAATGAAATTTGGACAAGGCAGAGTTGTTGCTGATTCCTGGGGTTGGGCTCTGAGGCTCAGGTGATGTACATTTACTGAATGGGGGTTGTACTCTCCCTTAAGGAACAAGTTTGCATTCTGAGGATTTGCTACTGGATAACCACATACTAATATTATGGTAATACTAATACTAATGCTAACAATAACAGTAACAGTAGGAAGGAGAGCCCTTTATCAACTTTTGCAGGATAAAAAGTTGTGCTTCTGTCCACATGGGAAGTTCTGATGTTTATGATGCATGGGCCACTAACCTTAAGGTTGAACACTACAATGTGATTTTTAAATAAGTTATAATTTGGACTTGCTATATCCATTTACTATGGCACTTATTCCTTATATTTGTCTTTCTGAGGTCAGAGTTCAAGCTCAGCTGAGCATCTATATGATTAGAGCTTTAATAAGCCAATGTTTTCATTTTCTTTTTTGGTTTTCAATAGCATGGGTTCATAGGACCCATTATTGCAATGCCCACGTGGTCCATATCATAATTCCAAATGCCACCATACTTTGGATGGGGCTTCCTCTCCCTCTTTCTTTCTCTGGGTAAAGGGCTCTTTATGGAGGGGGGGCATTCAGTAAGCTGCCTTTGGCGTGTGTGTGTGTAGACCATTATTATGTTCTGTCAATTTTATGAATATTAAAATTTTAGAGGAAAAAATACAGCCATTCTTCTAATGGCTCAGATCAATCCTGGTAGTGCATTTTTGGATACAAACAAAAATGATTCATAACTAAGCATGCATGCCCTATAGTAAAGATTCTATGTATTTGCATAGTAAAAGGGAATAAAATCCTTTCCCATCATGTCTCAGCTCTGATTTGTGAATATCTATTTTTAGAATCCAAACCTACTTTATTTAAGTATTATTTAAGTACATATTTTAAAGCAGATTACCTCCCTGAATACAGATTTCTAAACTAAAATATTTTTTAAAAAACAAGAATTTTATCAAGCTATAAGGATAAAAGTCACCCTTCCAGAAGTATGAAAGCTATTGCACAATGAGTATAAGTTAGATCAAATTATATCAAAATCCTTCCAGACTCTCTACAAATTACAAAGTATTTTTGCTGGATTTGTAATATAACTCAGAAAAACTAAGAATAAATCTGTCACTGGAATTAAACTGATTAAAATTTAAAATATACAGTTGTACACTTTTAAAATGGAAGATGTTACATCTAAGTCTTGGTGTGATTTAGTATATCTCCATAGAATCCACCGACCACGGCCCAACAGTGGTATCTTTATTCAAAACCATACACCCTCAGAAGCAGAATAGATGGACTCACAACTATGCAAATCATCTATTTCATAGATTTACATTCTTTTATTATGCTGAAGAAATTAAAGTGTTGTGAATCTTCACATAACCAAACTATAAAAATGGAAATTGGACCCTGAAGAGTAATTGACCGTAATAGAATTACCACTTTGTTATAAATTACAGGAATGAATATTAGAGAACTGGCTAGAAAGTCTTTAAACCTAGTGAACTGGAAAACTCACTACTCAACGAGTATGTGGTATCTTGCTGCACCATATGGTACCCCTTCATCTACACCGGCAATGGAACCAGGCTTTGCCTATCTTGTTTATAGCCAAATATGATTCATGTTTATTAAAGCCACTAAAACCTCCATTAACAGAAATTAAGAATTCAGATGAAAAAAAATGGGGTCAAAGCAAGGTCATGTAATTTGAGGAGATGATTCTAAGTAATGGGTGATCTGGAATCCAAATTTGCAATTTATAAGAGAATTCAACCACCAGCTCTGAAAAGGTAATTAATTTACTGAGAACTCAACACCAAAAAAATTAATTATTTTTTCACAGCCACTAGAGCTATGCAAATCCTAAACAAACAAGTCTCTATGAATGAATAAATATTAGCTGGAAGGTCCACAAATCTGGAAAAAAGACATGGCTGCTTTAACAATTCAAGGCAAGGTTTTTCATAAGCTCTCCTACACATAACAAACAAAAGATTTCTGTATAATACTCACATTTAGCTTTCTGATAATAGTGTTCTCTATGGGACAATACTTCTTTGTACCCAACTTTGTCCTCTTTGCCTAATAATGGCAATCTACAATCAAATTAGACAAAATAGGTTCCTGCTACCATGGGATGCCTAATGCTAAGACAGAAAATTGGCTGATATAAGATTGGGGGTGGGTGGGTGGGGAAGCATCCTACTCATAGAGGTACATTAATCTGCTTACTGAAAACATGAGTCTCTCTCTCTCTCTCTCTCTCTCTCTATCTCTCTCTCTCTCTCTCTCTCTCAGCAGAACTTGAGAAAAGTGCAGGCAGATGAGAACCACGAGGATCACACAATAATTGTTTTGACATCTTTTTCTTACTAAGATATTTTTAACTTCTGTTCTTCAGCACTGACTTCTTCATTTCAGATACTTTGATTGGGTCAATTTTAATAAGCATAAATATTAATAAGTGTTGGCTGTAGATAACCACAGACCTGAAGTATATCATATTTTGGTTGACAATGACAATGCAATTATTAATAATATAGAAGGAAGGAAGGAAGGAAGGAAGGAAGGAAGGAAGGAAGGAAGGAAGGAAGGAAGGAAGGAAGGAAGGAAGGAAGGAAGGAAGGACTGACTAATAAGCTGAGGAAGTATCAAGACTTATTTTTTCATCTGTTTATAGAAAAAAATCATCTCAAAAGTTCTCATTAGAGAAGCTTGTGAGATATCCAGTATATGACAAGCAACAGCAGGTTTTCACATAAAAATAGATGGGTATGGAACAAATCTTTAATAACTTCTACACATTCTGTCATTAATAAAATAAAATTGAAAAAGTGAGACAAATGATGTAATGGAAAAGAAAAATAAAACTATTTATCTGCAATGTGAACAAAGCACTGTTTTAGAAAATCTAATCCCATACGTGCTTCAATCCTTTTAAAAAAAAAACTGTATTGTTCCTTTATTTGCAGTTTTTTCCTCTTCATAGACAAATGATACATAAGCTGCTTTTATTGAAAGGTATAGTTTTATATATTGCAAGCCAATGCAGTAATGAATGGTAGCTAATATATACAGTATTATAAATATGTAAATAATATATGCAAAGCAACAAAAGAATTGTCTCATTAAATACTCTTGGCTGATATTTTTCTAGAATAAATATTCAAAGAAACATTGAATGATATTTATTTCCACCATTTTTTTTTGATATTCACTTTGAGTTTTTCTGTCATGTCTGGATACCTAAAAATTCTAGTAAAACTCCTGTCTAAATTTGGAAATCACAGCTTTAGTGACTGATTCATAAGGAAGTTCAGTCACCTATCTATGTGCTATATATGTCCTTTGATGCTTTTGCATGAATCATAAGGAAAGAAAACAAAATTTGCAATTCTGTCACATGGAAATTCTCAAGAGACTACACTAGGGAAAAAAAATAAAGCTCAAAATGAAAATAACACATCCGTAAGATCTAATCTAATCACCAGTAGAAGAACATTCAGCAAATAGCTATAACTTACCAGTAAGAGGGATTTCAATAGCTTCTGCCAAGTTTAATACAAAGAGAATCAGGCACACAGAAATCTTTTTTGTTTCTAATGGTATCTCCATCTCTCTTCTGTAAACATGAAGTCCAAACAGACTGAAAGATGCCCCACAATCTTTCTGTTTTGCACTGAATACAGTCCCAGAGAGAAAAATCTGGAAATGAAGCAGAGACAGTCACCAAAATAAACTTAAGGCAATGGTTCAGCTGTAATTGTGTTAAGAAAATGAAGAAATAGGCAAGATTTATAAGCAGAAGCATAAATCATAGCAATATATAGATTGTAATTTATTCTTTTAGCCTCCTGTTCTCATATTCAGAAAGGGAGGGGGAAAAACAAAATCAATTACCCCAAACAAATCTAATTACTTTCCTGCTTGTATACAAGGGAAAAAAATGACTAACATATTTGTCACACTTCTAACCTTCTATTCATTTTCTTTTTAATAGAGATGTAGAGAGTGAAAGAAGTTTTAAAAAATAAGATATTTATCATGGCATTTCAATTATTTTATTTTGTAATACAGGCTAGAATTATTTTACTATTCCCCCAACGTTCTAGCAACCACATCTTAGAATTTTATTAACAATTAAACACCTCTGGTTATAAAATGTACTTTCTATCCAGGCACATTCACAGTTAATATTGTCTACCATGGGTACCTTAAACTGAGAGTCAATAATTTAAGGTTGATACAAAGACACCATTACTTTTATAGCTATTGTAAAAGACATTGGAAGAACAGAAGCTGGAAGGTATAAAATGTAATAAAGAACCAAAAGTCTATATATCATTTTGCCCGCAGCTCACTGACCAAGGTGGAAACTAGTAGTTTGGCAACCAGCTGCTACACTGATGGAAATCAGGTGACCATTTATCTCAAAAGAAATGTTCTGGATTGTAATTTGTACTTCAGAAAAGCCAGCTATCTTCCAGTTATATCTGACAGAGCGAAGGCAGTCAGCCAGGAAGTGACACTTAGAAAACCCCAGAGAGACAATGAGAAACAGCTGGCTGACCAGCAGTTATTCAGAGGGTGTTACAGGCCATTGGTTTATAACTGGGTAGAAATTATGGAGATTTGGTAGGGGGGTGTATTTGTTTACTCAATACAGGAATTAAAGCAGAGGGGCTATGATGGCGATTTATATTCAGGGTTGTTCTCCTTTCCCTGGTCTCTCTTAAATAAAAACTGAAAACGAATAGAAGTTAAACTGGAGATGGAGCATATTCAAGCAATATTTCAATCCAAATTAAATACATCTACAAATGATTAGATTTAGGAAGTGTTACCTTAAAAATATCATCCAGTCTCAAAGCTAATGTGGAGGCTTTGGTAGCTCTTGATATCTCCATAAACTCACAGCCTATTGCAATATTCTATCACTAAAGTAATTCATCATGTATCAAGCATAAATAACTGACATAACGGTTGTGTTAGGGCTATCTCACCCATATTCAGTGAGGTTCTCTACCTCTACCTCATCCTGCCCTTCATTGTCTAATTTTTCCATGTGTATGTTGCTGTTTTCTTCATCCTCGTTATACTGCCATTGAACTTTAGAGGAAGGTTCAGCTCTGCTTTTAGATTAGCTAGAAAGCAAGAAATCCAAGGATTTCCTGCTTTCTAGCTAATCTAAATATCCCAGCAGAGCAGAATAGCTGATGATCAGGGGGAAAAAAGAAAAATAGCAACTTACCAAACCAGGCAAGTTGGATGGCATGCATGCCAGGTAAGGAGTGAGTGGGTGGGCAGGGGTGAGGCCAGCCAGTGGAGCGATTTGCCAGTTCTCCAAACTGCACACAATCATAACACATGTTTGTGCAGTGTTTTCAAGAAATCATCAGCTGTACCGCCTGGACAGCTGACAACTGCTGCGCTCGGGTGCGTTTGAAAATCCTCCTTTCCTACTTTTTCAACTTTAGCTGTGCCATGCAAAGCAGCTGAGGAGGGAAAAGCAGGGAATAAAGGACAGCCTAGAGCCTGGGCAAGCGGGTGGGCCAAACACTGAACTGGTTCGGTGTCAGTTGCTCTTTGCAGCTACAGGTTCTATAGAACTGGGCCAAACCAGTAGCATCCCACTCCTGCATTTAACTATGTGAGTTTGCGTGGGAAATAGTCAGATCTAGTTTTGCCCTTATCTTTGCTGATATGATGTACTAATTAAAGTTTTGCATTAAGAGATTGGATTGTCTTAGCCATGGTTGCTTTTGGTTGGGTCCATCAATCAGAACATTGACACTATATTTTAGTAAATAGGGCTTAAATAACAATACAAGTTCATTGAATACTTTATCTCCAAATCTTTTCCTTCTCCTTTTGTTCCTTCCCCTACATATCTTCTTCTGGATATATTCAACAGATGTATTTCAATACCTGGTTGTACTAAATTCACAATTGGTGTCAAAGGCTTTGAACACCCGTCTCATCATAGTCCCTCTACTAATCAATCTAATCTAATCTAATCTAATCTAATCTAATCTAATCTAATCTAATCCTATCTATCTATCTATCTATCTATCTATCTATCTATCTATCTATCTATCTATCTATCATCTCTATTTCCCCCCCAAAAAAACATATGATAATCTATACCCAAAATATTGCTCCAGAAATGTGTTTCAACAATGTCTTACTATTGTCTTACTATTTATCATATTTAAACATGATAGTGTTCCATCAAATGGCTAGTAGCTTTCTGTTTCCATTCACAGAAGGATATATTGTAGAAGACATTTCATGTCTCTTGTAAGCACAGTAAACATATCTCCTTTCAAACCAGATTTACTTCAATCAAATGCCATTTTGATTTCTAAGAACCTATGCCCAATATTAGACCTATACAAGATCAAAGAAAATGTTAACCTCTTAGTGATTCACAGAAATGATTTCCGTGCACTTTCCTCCAAAGTGAAAATGAATAGAGGAAAGTAAGTAGTTATGGGACTGACATCAGGGGTCAATGTAGCAGGTCATTTAACAGAGTGATTTAACAGCAGCAACATGGTATGACAGCAGGAGGACCATTCTTGATAGAAGCAGGGAGAAAAGGGAGAGTGTTCACTTTTACTGATAGTTTAAATTGTCATCTGAACGTTGGGAAATAATTTTGTAACAGTCTGAAGCAGAAAGAGTAACAAATTTTAAATTGTATTTAATTACATTTTTAGAAAATATATGCACACGGTGTCCCTTAAATAACCCTACAATTGCTTGGAAAATGTTTCATTTTCTTTTAGGGAAAATGTTTCATTTCTCTTTTCTCAAAATTTGCTGGGATATATGTTTCCCTGTTCCTCTACAGCAGGAGTATCAAACTCATGGCCCACAGACTGGATGGGTCATGTGCTGGCCACACCTAGGCTTGGTTTAGCGAAGGGGTGGGAGTCACGATACATCATGTGATGATGCCATGATAATGCAAGTTTAACACTCCTATTCTACAGTTTCTTTTATATTTATCTAGATGCTCGGTTTTCATTTTCTCCTTCCTAGGCCATCAATGGGTTGTATGGATAATCATGGTGATGGTGATTTTTAAAGCAATTGCCAACCCACAGAACACATAGCTCCCTGGAAAACCAGGATGAAATGGCCGGCCACAGAAAAGCATTGCAGCCAATCAAAGCTGGGAATGGAATTAGAATGAAGAGAAACACTGGAGACAACCCTACTCTGAAATGATTAAAACAGGTCAGGAAACAGCAGCAGCTCTGAATGAAATCCTGAAAACACAGGTCATTTGCAATAGCTGAGAAATAGAAAAGGATAATATCACCTACTTGTTACAGAATAAACTATAACAAGGAACCTGTTGTGTTAATGGAGTCTCATTTCCAGATTTATAATGATGAAAAATTAAAACTCTGTAGGGAGCCTAAACGGATAAGAAATATTTTCCACTGCAAATGTTTTTGCTCATGTGAAAAGTACTGATAATAATACTAGGGAATGGAATGGAATGGAATGGAATGGAATAGAATAGAATAGAATAGAATAGAATAGAATAGAATAGAATAGAATAGAATAGAATAGAATAGAATAGAATAGAATAGAATAGAATAGAATAGAATGACAGAGTTGGAAGAGACCTTGGAAGACGACCAATCCAAACTCCTCTCAGTCAGGAAGCAAATGGTTGTCCAATCTCTTCTTATAAACATCCAGTATTGGAACATTCACAATTTCTGGAGACATGTTGTTCTCATTAATTGTTCTATCAGGAAATTTATCCTTAGTTCTAGTTTGAACTCAATTTGTTCTTATTTTCCAATCTCATAGGGTCTTTATATAATAAAATGTATAATGCTAATAGACCATTAGACCAATTTTAGATCAGGGCAATATTTAAATAAAGAAGATGGCTTTGTGCATATCATGAAACAGATGCTGTGGAGAAGCTACTACAAGATTTCCTGAGAGTATCTTCTCCTGTGTGTTAGGGTCATTAGGACAACATTGCTCATAAAATGGCTTGTACAATTTTCTCTATAGCACTGTAAAAACCTTCTTTCCCTCTGCTTTTTCCATCTTTGATAGTGTAACTATTGCTTAGGAACAGCTTGCAGTATAGAGGGAGCCATCATGGGGAGCAATATAACATGTTCTGAACTCAACGTATGGTGGCTGTTTAAGTACACTCACCCTGACTTCAGGTCTCTAAATACTCTGATATTTAGTCTGACTGCCAAACCTACTGAGAAGCCAGATGTCCTGTCTAAAAATAACTCATCTAACTTGCCTCTCATGGTCAACAAAATTGGAGATCAGGTGCTGAAATAGATTTGAGTGCAATATAATGGGTAGTTTTATTTCTTACTATAATAATTAAGATCAGTAAATCATAGGCCTGGGATGCAGCTCTCTGTCATCAGAGAGGAAAAATATTAATTTCATAGTTATAGTATTTTGTTATACAAGATGTAATTAGATTGTACTTGACTGGAGTTTCTCGGCGGCATTTGCAATTTTGCTACCATATTAAATTATTTAAATTATGAATATTTTAGAATTTGGGAATTCAAATATACCTTAATAATATGAACAGGCCAATTTCTAACCCAAGACAAGTGATAGAAACTGTTTTACCAAATTTTCAACTCAGCCTAGTGTTATTTTATACTTATTGTCATCACTCACAATTAAGTTTTCCTTTTATCTGTCACTTCAACATTGCTAATTACCTTCTCAATTACAGTATAGCATGGATAGAAACAGAAGCTCACATTTGTTGCTTATTCATATGCAGAATTGATTGTCTATCCTTATTTCTGTCCAGTATACATTTTAAGCGTTCTACAACAGATCTAAAATGTTGTTCTATTATGACATTTAAATTGTCCTTTTTTGTTTCTCTAAAAATGCATATTAAAAAGATTGCTCTTTTCTCTGAAGCCATTGTTTTGCTGTCAAAGAATGTGACAGTTTACCATTCTGCATCTAATTTGATGCAAAATAGCTGTCCTGTGAAAGGACATTTCAAGAGGCTATTTCTCAAGCATATTTGCTTGTTTTAGAATATTGTTAACTGACCCAGAAAATAAGATATATAATTGTCACTAATGACAGTTTTTAGCTTTTTGGCAATTGACTTTGACATGCTACTTATTTAGCATGCTGTCTACAAAAAGCTATTGGAATTTCTCAATAACAGCAACAATAAAAGGTAAAAGCAGATAGAATATAAAAAAAAAACAAAACTGTCCAATACATAGATTTTCAGTTTAAAAGATGTATGCATAGAACAGCATATTGGTTCATTCAGTAACTTTCTTCAGTTAAAAAAGTTAATAATGCACACTATAGAAAGCAGATATATCCTCTAAAAATACACACACGCACACACACACGTATAATACACACATATCAGTATGCTTGTATTTGATACATACAGTCAATATCTGACAGAAAAGGAAACTCATATGAGTTATCTTCTTATTTGAGTAGATATTCAATCTAATTATGCTTATTTTTCAAGTAGTTAAAGGAAAATATGAATAATTATAAGATAATTTTCTGTATAAAAGGGAGAAATAATGACCTTGTCCTGTAGTCTTGAATTTACATTTTGTAAATCTTTCTGGTTTAATTCTGAGCCCCATTAATCCAGTCAATTCTTTGAAATTCAAGTCTTTCAGAAATCACTACTGTATAGTCTATTTATATTTTACTATATAATCCTATAATCGCATACTAATAACCAGGATTTCCTGTGTAAAATTTTAAGAATTTATATCAGGGCTCATGATATTGTTTAAAATTTTATTTCAGATCTGTTTTTTTGACCCAGAACAACTGATTGTCAATTATGTTGTATACAGATCTCTACCCCCAGAAAAGGCACTTTGAATCAAACTTTCAAATCTAGCATTCTGATCCCATAATGGCCAAATGCATGTCTTTGTGTAGTTTACAAGCAAGACCTGAATGTAAAAATGTCCACCTACCTCTGTATTATTGGCTATAAGTGGTTCAAGGCTATCCAAATTGTTTCATAAAACTAACTCAGCAAAGTGAAGCAGATAATTTCCATACCCTTGCAAGTAACTGAACAGCACCTATGTCACTTTGGACATAGGTTTTAATGAATACCTTTTTATTTATTTTAATAGAACATGAATCATCTCACACCTGAATTCTTAAAAATGTTCAGATGAGTAACACCTTTGTTCACAGTATTTTGTAACATTTAGATTTTCCTTTTACTTCATTGTTATTGTTTCACTTTATATATGAACATATGTCATACATATTCTGCAGTGAGGACAGATGCAAATAATTACTTCTGCTTGTTTGTTGTCTTTTCAAGTATTTTATAACTCCCTTATCTTTCTCGGAGTGCAGTCAAACAAACAAACAAACAACCCTCCCTTTTAGCACCCTGTAATCTTTTAATTCGGGGTAGAGTCGGGGCAACTGGATTAAGCTGAATGTCTACTATATGTAAAATAATGTAGAGGGGTGGATTTCCCTTGAGAAACTGTGGCTATTATTTATTTATTACATATTTATTTGTTAGATTTTTCCCCTGCCTTTACTACTTTCCCTCCTATTTTCCCCAGAACAACAAGGAGGGTTGGACTGAGAGAGAGAAGGTCTGGCCCAAAGTCTTCCAGTCACTTCATGCCTAAGGTGGGACTAGAGTTCACAGTCTCCTATTTCTAGGTCAGCACCTTAAGATGCTTCCTGGAAAATCTGCAGAACTTCAGAATCTTAATTGCAACACAATGTACAATAAGAATACACAGTGTAGAAAGTTAGCACCCATCCTTCTCCTAGAAGAATGAAATATTCTAAGAAATACTAAAAAGGTAGAAAATTATATCTCCCTGGATGAGAAAAGGAAAAAATGGTCTTGCAAAGCACCCCCACCTTTGTTAATAGACCCAGAAAGACTGGGCCATCATTTCTACAAGACAAAAGACAGCTCCAGAGTGATAGGATTAGCCCTCATTTAAGATCCAAACCAGGAAAAAGCCATTAAGCCATAATAGGAATTGTCCAACACCCTTTCAGAACACAACCCTTTTCATTACTTCATCATCCAGCAAGATTCAACCAAGCCTGGGACATAGACAACCCACAAAGTTAGCTAAGACCCCTGCCTTCTGGCAGTCTAACAACCAATAGTGTTAAATGGGCTTGGGGAATGAAGAGGCAAGACAGGGCAGGAGCAGGTAAAACCCCTTATTGAGTTGCTGGAAGTAAAAACCCGCTTAGCCGTGGCTATAGAAGCCGGCGCTGTCCAATGTTTCAGCCACTAATGGGACTTTATTTCTCCTGCCAGTGGACGGTCCAATGATTGGAGTCTGACATCAGACTCCATTCCTGTGACCATATTTGGTAATACTTAACAAATAGGATACATTTATTTCACAGAAACAGGGAGCTCAGTTCAAAGCCCAAGAGAGGGTATAAATCTCTCTCTCCACTCCATGTGGCCTGCTACCCAGGAATCACACGTGCTTGGTGGTTCTGCTTCACCATTAAACCATCCTTCCAAGCAGCCTCCATGTTTCCAGTGTCTTTCTTCCCACTTGGAACTAAACCCAGATGGACATTTCTTCCAACAACAGGAAGTATTAGTAATGTTAGAAATATGAATTATATAATATGATGAAAGGAGATCCTTCTTTTCATTAATGTTATCACGATCCAACTCAACTTCAGATAAATTTATCCAGGAGTTAAACCTTCTGAATTTTGGTATAATAGAAGAAATTGAATGCAAAACTAGAATTGGAAATGGCTGCCAATCAAATATCACAGGATAGAAATTAGCATGTAATAAAAACTTGAGTAATTGAAGCAAATAAAGATTTGATTTAATTGATACTTATGGTGACCATTCTATTTTTTATAGATCACAGTCTCCAATCTTTTTCCCTCGGAAATGTAATATCACTCAGTAGAGATGCTATCACTGAACATAAGTTCAGATGCTGAATGCACATTTATTTATTATCTGTACTATGTTTAAGCCAAAAAACATAGACAGCAATGTCTCATAAACCAACCTTTCATATGTATGATGGATGATATTGATTTCTTTTTCATATAAATTCATCTAAAAGTTATAATGGTGTAATTTTTCTGAGATCAAAGTGGAGTGGAAATATGTTCTTTTAATAGATGAGTCTAATACTTCATCATTTAAGATAATATTAGCATTTATCAGATCATTGTTTTATTTCAGTAGCTCCTCCTAATCCAAACTTTCAAGGGAACTAAATCCATAATACATTAAACTGAAAATTAGTGATGAGCATGAGTTAACAGAAATGGTTCAATTTATAGGCACATGTCACCAAGTATATGGCCTCAATGCAATAAAGGATGAGAGAGATGATAGATAGATGATAGATGATAGATGGATGGATGGATGGATGGATGGATGGATGGATAGATAGATAGATAGATAGATAGATAGATAGATAGATAGATAGATAGATAGATAAAGACAGACAGCATGGAATACTAAAATTTGTTGAAATAAGGGGATTAATTTGCTCTAACAACAGCATATTGCTGCTATAGTCACATGTATTCAATTTCGAATTTGCTTTCTTCTTTAGTATTATTCTTTAGTATTATTAAATTATTAGTGTTATATATTCTTTTAAAAAATCCTGGCCTTGTATACAGGGGAGATTTCTTTAAATTTATTACTACCACAGCCATCAAATAAATAAATAACCTCTCAATTTTTTAGTTTGGATTTTTTTCTAGAGCACTGGGGAATATTTTGAAGAAGAACAGGTTATATAATTCTCTGCCTGATCAATTTGAAAACACTGTTCTTATTCTCTTGTTTCACTAGGTTGTTGTATGTTTGATTTTTAAAAAGATGTGGCAAAATCTTTCACCAAGGGCTCCTGAGCAATCTCAGGTACTACAAGATTAAGAAAAAAATGGTTCTTATAGATTGGGAACAAGTTCAGAAGCTGGAAATTGGGTTGAGAATGAATATTGTTTACACAGGATGTGCAAAGTAGGTTCCTTCATGGATTGCTATTGAAACTGAAGCCCTAGTCATGCCAGCCACATGACCACAGAGAAGTCTTTCGACAGCGCTGGCTCTTCAGCTTTGTAATGGAGATAAATACCGCCCCCTAGAGCTTGGAAACAACTAGCACATATGTGCGAGGGGAACCTTTACCTTTACCTTAAGTCAATTTGAGTTAGGGATGAACAGTGAAAAAGCTATATTTGCTGATGATACCAAACTATTTAAAATGTCATCTAATAGGATGGTAAAGTCTAAAAAATGTGTGAACATGCGTAAAGTGGTGCATTTTGGCAGAAAACTTCAAATTTGAAGTTTTAGTGATAATGATTGACAGGAAAGCAATCTTGAAATTAGAGTTGGCTGCTGAAGGGGCTAAAAATAGAGTTGTATATATAATAAGGTCTTTACACAAACCTATGGCAGAACATTGTTTACAATTCTTTGTTTACATTTGGTGGAACATTGTATACAGTTTTGGCTACCACATCTTATAAAGGATATGCAATATAAAGCTAGAAAATGCACGAACAGGACAACCGAACTGAAAGTCTAGTTTGTCAGTTCATTCTTATGGTTTAAGGCATCAGACTAGAAAACAGGAGACTATGAAATCCCACCTTAGCCATTAAAGCCAGTTGGATGACTTTCGGCCTGTCACTCTCAGGGTTGTTGCTGTGGGTGAAATAGGAGGAGGGAAGGTGTGTTGAATAATAAAGGCAAGATACACATTAAAGAAAAAGTAATACAAAGTGAAGAAGAAATGAAACAAATAAAGTAAATGTCCCCCACCACCACCCTTAGGAGAGACTATAGCAATTGAGGGTGTTGGATGATTTGAACAAAAGATAAAAGATAAGAGAAATATGCACTGTTCATATGGTTAGAAATATATAATGTACGGTTGGATAACGGGTAGATAGAAATCTTCTCTACCCTTTTTACAATGTTAAAGCTGATCCACTAGAATTCAGTGCTGGAACCAACAGAGTGAGGTACTTTTTAACACATCACATATTTGCAATGGATTTTGCCACCATTTGAGTTAAACGCAGCTAAAAGAGAATGAACCAAACAAAATGTCAACAAGTTATGATATTTATGTAATTCCTACCAAGCACATCTAAATTATATTAAAGTAACCAAAATATCTTTACAAAGTATGTAAAGTATGTAACAACAAATTTGACTTTGCCCTAAATTGGACGAATTTATGGAGAATCGGACTATAAATGGCTATTAATATTGATGGCTGTTTTTTACTTCCCTGAATCACAGTCAGCATGCCTTAAATAATGGAAACTAAAATTTCAGTGGCTAAGCAAGACAGCTGTTAAGTGAGCTGTGCTCCATTTTACAACCTTTTTGCTACAGTTGTTAAGTGAATCACTGTAGTTGTTAAGTGAATCATGTGGTTGTTAAGCTTCCCTCATTGACTTTGATCACATGACTCCAGGACAGTTCAATAGTCATAAATACAGGCCAGTTGTAAAGTGCCTGATATTTGATCACATGACCATGGTCATAAATGTAAAAACTGGTCATAATTCACTTTTTCCAGTGCCGTTGTAACTTCAAATGCTCACTAAATGGATGGTTGTAAATTTAGGACTACCTTTTATTGGTTACTAGAGAAGAAAAGTAGAAATAGTGGTTCTCCATTCCACACTTCTGAGTTTCCCAAATGCATAAAAATGAAGTTGGTAACA
The DNA here is from genome assembly GCF_049901735.1 of Notechis scutatus. Lineage (NCBI taxonomy): Eukaryota > Metazoa > Chordata > Lepidosauria > Squamata > Elapidae > Notechis > Notechis scutatus. The sequence goes on along the minus strand of NC_142010.1, from coordinate 39,220,635 downwards.
GACACATATAATGCTGGATTAGATAAGTCTAAGGCCTGATCCATTCTCAGGGCTTTTCTTATACTCTAATATTCTCCAGATTGTAAGAACTGTCTAGAACGTATAATTTCCCTTATCAATAACAAATACAAAATAAAATGTCAAAATATTTTTCTAGCATTATTTGGGCACTTCTCACTCTCATTGCTTCTCAAAAATAGAATAGAATTATTTATTGGCCAAGTGAGATTGGACACACAAGGACTTTGTCTTGATGCATATGCTTCCAATGTACATAAAAGAAAAGATACATTTGTCAAGAATCAAAAAGGTAGTATGCTAAATGCAATCAGTTATTGTTTCCAATTGTAAGGCCAAGTCATATATAAACAGCCTGAAGTCTCTTATATGAGCAGCAGACTAGAGGATAGCATTTTCAGTTTGCTAATACATCACATGGTCACTGAACTCTTTCATTGCTCTGTTTTTTCCCCCTTGCAGCTGACATTTTTACACCTTATTTAAAAACCAGAACTCTGTTTAAGCAGCTGCTACCAGAATACTCTAGCTCAAGCAGGGTTTTCTTAATTAAATATTTGCTGCTGTTCTTTTCTTCTCTGAACATCTCTATAGAAAGCATTTTTTCTTGCAAATATAAGAGGTTTTTAAAGACTTACTTTCTTTGCCTTAAAGGCTCTACTTTTTGCCAGCTCTGTCAATGTCACAATAGGTTCAACTTTATTCTGAAACGATTGTAACTTATTACAACAATACATTTTACAAAGAAAAATAAATGCTTTTTGTTAACAATTGCATAAGCAAGCATAATATTATTATTTCAATTCACTTGGAGTTATACATTTCCAGCGAACCTGAATCTCTGATGCCATCTTTCCTAGAAGGAGATATGATTTTTTAAAATATAAATTAGGTCTCCTAGCGGAACTGCATGTTGACAAGAATAAACCCTAGAATCAGTACGTAGACACTTCTACACCCTGGACAAGCTCCCCTATAAAAGTATGGTTGCTGTACCCCATTTCTCTGAAGCTGACCCTAAAGGCAAACTTTTAAAAATTGTCTGGATTTTTATTTATTCCTGCACAACCCCAGCTTGAGTTGGAACCATAAATTATTTTTTCTGACAATATGTAAGTATATCACTTTCAATAGTTTTTCCTGAATAATTATAAAACAGATTATAATCCCAAAGTAAATTTTAATTCTGCAATATTGGAAAGAGATAATCAGAATATATATGATTAAAATACATAAAAGTCACTGGAGATTTACCATGACTTTTCTTTGCATGTTTTTTTTTCTTCTGAATTTTCTACAGTTCCAAACATTATACTGTGTTCTGCGTTTCAACTGTAATGGGTTTGATAACAGACCATGAAATACATATTTATCCCTTAGGTAAACATTATTAGATGTATTTTGTTTGTTTAGGGTATAAATATGTGTCAGCTTGAAATTGGAGAAAATTTAATGTGGGATTTACCATGCATTGAATTTTATATGGCAATCTCTTAACCAGCTGGAAAAAAAACCTATTTCTTCAGAATCTGTTTTGAAAGTTCATCATCTTCAATTATTTAGCTCTGTTTGCACTGGTGACTGTTTTATTATAAATCCAATAGAGTATATGAAGAGACTTTATCAAGATGTACACAGACCTTCTGTGCTTGGTATAGCACAGAAGGAAAAATAGGGATTTTTCTCCCTCCCACATGATTTCAGGGATAATTCAGAAGAGATATTAGTTTCTTTAAGTCATGGACAATACACAGGAATATCCACAAGTTGATTTTTTTAAAAATCAAAATGGTGACCACATCCATTCAATCAATCCCCACTTCTTTTTTTATTGCATTGAAATGCATGCAAAAATGGGTGGGTTTTGATTGCATACTGGTCATCTTACCTCCCCTCCTTATGGACCCTCTTGGTCAGGAGTGTCAAACTCGTGTCGTCACATTGTCATCACGTGATGTATTGTGACTTTTTCCCCTTTGCTAAAATGGGGTGGCCAGCGCGTGACACCCCTGCTCTTGGCAATTTCTTTTCTTGTCAAAAGTATGGAAGTGAATTCCTGTTGCCTTCTTCTCAAAGTCCCTAAATGGAACTCAAACATTTTCCCTTCTCTATCCAGACCATTTTTTTCCTAATTTCCTCATTCTAACCCTCCCTTTTCTCTTTTACTCTCTCATTTGCCAGACATTTTAGGAGATGTCATAAAAAAAGATTTTTGTTTCCTTGCTTAAGTTTATCCATTTTAGTTACCTCAATTTTTCTTTTTCCTTTTGAGGTCTAAACTATTAACCTGCAGCACTTTCCCTCAGTTATTCTACTGGTTCAGGTATCCCAAAATTCCCATTCTGGATTGGTTCCTACTAATTCAAACTTCAAGAGAATCCATAAAGTTAAGATATATTAATTCAGTGACAAATCTGAGCCCTTTAATGTCTGTTTCCCATTGTAGTAAAAGTCTTTTTATGCTCTTTCCTATACTTTTCTAATTTTTAATCATTATTATCTGAAACAATTTAGTACCATCACACTTGGTCACTTCACTGCTCATTCTTAATTTCCCCATCATATCCACACAATCATTACCTCATTTTATAGAGTAAAATGCCCAAGAAGTTACATTATGATTATGTGAGAAAGTCATAAAAATGGGAAAGTTTTGTAGTAATTATGTGCCCAGAGGATTTCATAATATTCTGTAATTAGTGGTTAACTCAGTAAATTATACTTCATTTAATTTGCAATTGTACTGTCTCATAGAAACAATTGGGCTTAAATCCCTGCTATAATCATATAATATGTCACTCACAATGGCAGACCTTTAAAACAATTATTCTGCCTCAAAGGCAGATTATTACAAAGTCATTTCCATTTTTTCTCTTGCTCTCATTTTATTTTTAAACGAATAAATGAATGAATGAATACATGGTTAAAATATTTGGGGAAAATATGGAGATTCCCCCCCATTATTCCGCTGGAATCAATTCATTTAAGAATGTGAGGATGCTCTTAAAATGGCTAGTGTAAAACAAAAAGAAAAACATAGTTTGCTCATCTATTGGCTGCATCTAATGGACCTTATTTGGGCTTTAAAATAAGAATTGGGACTTGTTAGTATTTGTGGCACCAGAAAATTCAAAAGCTATTGATATGCAAATAATCTGAAAAACAATCTCCAAGCAAGGTAATGACAAACAGCATCTGTTCAACTGCATGTTTACATCCACAGAATCACCAGAAACTCAAGCTTTCTGATTTAACTACAGTATATGTTTATTTATATATTTGTTTTTAAGTTAAAAATGTTTAAATAACATTTCTGTATGTTGTTTAAAATAAACGGGATGCAAAGTCTACAAATTCTCTGATTAAAAACATGGTAAGTGTATACAATAAGCCAAGCAAAAAAGCAATGTCTTTAGAACTGAATTTGTAATAAAGGCAAAGAAAGTAGAAGAAACATGAAAAAAATAGGTCAGGGTGGGGGCTCAATTTAATATCATCTAATGGCTATGTATATTGAGGTGAATTGAGCAAGTAAGTGATATGCAACAGTGAAACTTGGTCCAGGGTTTTGGATTAAATTAGTATTTCTCAAGCTATACTACTTTAAGATGTATGGACTTCAATTCCTAGGATTTGCCAGTCAGCATGGGAGTTGAAGTCCACACCTCTTAAATTTATCAAGGTTGAGAAAGATTTAAGGTAATGATACCATTTCTCACAAATGAAGGCAAATAGATGTGTCCCAGGATAATCTGGGTCAGTCACCAGGATCAGAGATTCATTCTTCCGAGCTTTCAGTCTTGTGCTGAAGCCCATCTTCCAGGAACAAAAATGGGCTCCAGAACAAATAAGAAATCTTGCAACTCTATTTCTATTCCACCTCTAGAATGTGTCCAAACAGCAATCATTAATTCCTTTATGCAAGCTCTTCCACTTCTTTACAAAATAGAAGAGAATCACTTGTTAATGTTTCTCTGTTTTTCTGTTCTCTATGGAAGCAATCTTCCTGTGTACACTTTACAGGATGATTAGTAAGAACCTAATCCACAGATTTCTCACGGAATCCGTTTCCATTCTCCTAACCTGGAGAATAGCAAGCTAATTTACAGGCCTATAGAGGATTTCAGTCAGTTTCAATCTGTCAAGCTTCATGCCAGACATGGCCATAAATCATGGCTCCTCAGACTCTTATCCCCTTGTTCTGAAATAGGCTTATCTGGCAAAAATCTTCTGGACACAGCTCAGTTAGTTTTGACACTTTATTGCAAACAAGATAAACGTTAGAAGGTATATCCACTGCACTATACTGTAATCACAGTGTGTGTGTGTGTGTGTGGGTGGGTGGGTGGGTGTTCATTTTTCTGAGATTAAATTCTAGAGGTGTTACTCTTGACTTGTTGAGTTAATAGTATTTGCTTCTTTTTTTCTTCAAGGATGTAGAGCTCAGCTAGGGTTTATAACATATAATATTCTTACTACTCTGAGAACAGGTACTGTTTGCCTCACTAATTCCTAACACCACCCTTCACTCATGTGCTTAAGGTAAGGAAATATCTCATTTTGCTTATGAATAGGGATAACTCTGAGTTTGGTAAGAAATTACACATTAGTACAAAGACTAAGACCCAATAGCCAAAACAGCCATTTTCTTTACACATTGAGGAAAAATAGCAACATGCATACAAATTATATACAATGGCATAAATGTCTGCCAAAATTTTATTCTTATTCCCTCTAAACTCCTGCTCTCTGTCCCCAAGAAAAGAGAGAAGTATCTATTGTGTTTCTGGGATTGAGAAATCTAAATTCAGACTAGAGCTAGTCAAAGATTGAGCTAATAACATATAAATTCAGACAGGAACACGTATCACCTTTTCTCTAGCTGTAACATAATGTGCGGGTAAAAATGGTTATTGGCAGACTTCATCATATTTTAACTCAAAATATTGTACGTGTGGCAATGTTATGTAGTATAATATTAATTTAATATCTATTAATTTAGGTAGAGTAATGCAAGCAGAAAAAAGGCAAATATGACCAAACAAGAATAAGAACCCAGATCCAAACTTATTCTGTGACAAAAAGGGCAACAACACCTAATTTTATTCACATGTTGACCAGCTGCCCCCTTAGAGTGACTTTGACCCTTTTGGGAGAGCATTGGGCTGGAAAATCCAGTCACTGTAAGCTTTATTTATCTGACAGAACATTTCATGGGGGGGAGGGGGGAGAAACCACATTCATTCATTCCAAATTGCAAGTCAGGTGGACAGAAGCTACTGAGATGATAAGAGTGATCCTTTGTGCTGTCATCCAGGAAACTTCAAACCCGTGGATTTCAAGAAAGTGAACATAGTGTGATCTTTGCTCTGCCAATTGTAGAATAGACTCCTGTCTCACCTGGCTAATAAAAGCAGCCAGAAGATTGGTTGTAGTCTCTCCTTTCATGTGCGGGGGGTAGAATTACATAGGAAAACTGATAGTATCTGAATAAAAAAAAGACTCAGACTTAACCTGAGGAAAACTATATGACTATATTCAGAATCTGACTGATTCCAAGGCTGTTCCATCTTTGAGTTTCATTAAGTTATGTTTCCCCATAAAAAAAATAGGCTTAACAATATGGTTTTTTTTTCCCCTGGACTCATGGTTTCTGAACAAAGAACTGATAGAAATTATGGCCAGAAAAGCTTTTATGTCTTTACCAGGAACAGGATGCAGTGAAGACTGTTAGTCAAATTCTTGTCAATTTAGGATTCGATTATTCTATAATAGATTAATTCACTTTATATGGGGTTGCCCTTAAGATCACTCAGAAACTTCAGCCGGTCCAGGATGCAGTGGTACTTACTGTCAGTCATGAGACTGCCAGGCTATATCTTTCTATAGGAGCTGCATTGGTTACCAGTAGGTTTTCAAGTACAATTAAAATTGCTGACCTATAAAATCCTATGTAGTTTAGGGTTCTTTCCCAATAGTTACTTCTATTGGGAAAATCAGGGACTGCCTGCTAAACTTCCCACCTTCCAGGATCCAGGAGGAAAAGCCAAGAGCAAGTGTTCTCAGTAACAGATTCCTTCTTTGGAATTAGTTTGCCTCAGAAAAGATTGTCCCAAACATTGGATCCTTACAGAAGCAGCAAAAACTCTAGGGATTATCACCCAAGGCACTCTGCTAAAGACATTTTAGTTTATTAATTTAGTACCTAATTTAAGGGATTAGAGTGTAGCTTTTATTATTTTAATTATATTTGTGTGTGTGTGTAGTATTACTCTGTAAATTCTGGAAACTGCCTAGAATTTGTTAGACTGATAGCTGACTGCACAACAACAGTTAAGAAAATAGACAAAACCGAACAATGGACTGCATTGTAAATTCATTAAAAAGCAATTATAATTTTCATGTAGAGTTTCTAGCTTGCTACCTCCTTTCCCAATACATAATTACTGGATATTCTCTCTGGGAAATGTACACCAATTTTTACAAGCTCTTTTTTTAGGATTGTACAACTTGTAACTAGCTTCATAAAACATAACCCTCTGAGTTTTTGCTATCTGTAATGCAGAATTATGAAAATCGCCTGTTTAATATAGCCATGTATGCTGCACAACTATTATACATTAGCGGACCTCGCCAGAGCGCGAGACAAACGCTGAAGAAAAAGAAGAAGAAGAAGAAGAAGAGAGAGAGAGAGAGAGAGACATAAGATTTGTGTGTGTGTGTGTGTGTGTGTGTGTGTGTGTTATATATATATATATATATATATATATATATATATATATATATATATATATATATATATATATATATATATAATTTGTTTTCTGAGGTTCTCGCGGTATTTGTATGTGGATCTTTGGTTATTCGGGTTTCTCCTGCGTAAGATTGGAAGTATCTAGGCAACGTTTCGATGAAGTCTCATTCATCATCTTCAGGCTTCTGTCTTCAGCTCTGTGCTTCTCAGAGTGTCTTCAGCTCTGTGCTTCTCATCACTCTGAGAAGCACAGAGCTGAAGACAGAAGCCTGAAGATGATGAATGAGACTTCATCGAAACGTTGCCTAGATACTTCCAATCTTACGCGGGAGAAAACCCGAATAACCAAAGATCCACATACACACACACACACACACACACACACACACACACACAAAATCTTATGTAACTCTCTTTTTGGAGCCTTGTTATTAGAATTTTTATTTAGAGAAAACTATTGATTGTATAAACAGAAACTTCTTTAGAAAGCTTATTTTCCTTTTCCTGCTTACATTATCAGCATGTTCCTTTTTAAAATCTAGAATTTAACTATGGAAATATGCATTAAGGCAGATATTAAATTTTAGTTGGTTTCGGCTTCGGTGAGGATCTTGTTTGAGATGTTGTGCATTGTTTGTTTCATGTGTGGATGTGAGGGGGGAGGAGTTTGTTTCTGGCGTTGTTGTAGTTTTCTGAGTTTGTTGGTGTGTGTGTCTGTCTTGAGGGTGGTCTGTGTTTCGGCTCTCCAGACAGCAAGTTGTTTGGATTTGTCCCAAAGTGCGGGGCGAATCTTGTTGCTGAGTCTGAGGTGAAGTGTGAGGAGATCTTTGTTGATTTCGTCTAGGAGGAATCTTTTTGTGTGAAGTTCATTTCTGATTAGGGCCAATTCTGTTCTTTTTAGGATGCGTTTGGTGGCTGCTGTGTTGGCGTGGAATTTCAATTGGAAGCTTATGGGAATTAAATTTTGATCTCGGCAGTTGCGTAGGAATGCGAGGTCACATAAAATGGAAGCTCTTTGGACTTCAAGTTTTTCATAAGTCCTGGTCAGATGGTGGGTTTTTACGCCAGAAACAAACTCCTCCCCCCTCACATCCACACATGAAACAAACAGTGCACAACATCAGATGAACACAATACAGAAGCCTGATGATGGCAGATGAGATTTTGCCGAAACGTTGCTACAACTTTAAAAGCACAATTATAATGAAGTGGGAAAATACCCAAACAAAGCCAAATATATATATATATATATATATATATATATATATATATATATATATATATATATATGTATATGTATATGTATATGTATATGTATATGTATATGTATATGTATATGTATATGTATATGTATATATATATATATATATATATATATATATATATATATATATATATATATATATATATGTATATATACATATGTATATATATGTATATATATGTATATATATGTATATATGTATATGTATGTATGTATGTATGTATGTATGTATGTATGTATGTATATGTATGTGTGTGTGTATATATATATATATATATATATATACACACACATACACACACACACACATACATACACATACATTGGTTTGTCCTATGTATGTGGCAGGGCATGATGCGCAGGCTACACAATCATCAGAGAAGCCATAGAAATTTATAAAAGACCTAATAGTATGAATAGAAGAGATAACTCCACCAGACTATCAATCATCTGGAACCCTGCACTCACAAACAAAAAAAATCTCTATACCACAATCCAGGCAAGCACCTGGACACAAACAACGCCCCCCAATACCTCCAGCCCAAACACGTCCCAGCCAGCTACCCAAATAAAACCTAGCTTCCTAATAAATAATTATTGGCCATTCACAAGAAACCAAGCTGCACTAAGAAACCCCAATGCACAAAACACAATGTTTTCCAACCAATCAAGAACACAGCAACTCGAAGACCAATAAAAACAGACCTAGACTCCCAGCCAATCAAGATGAGGAAAAAAACCATTCAAATAAAGCAGAAAGCCAGCACTAAATTCAAACAAAAAACAGCTGCTAAGCCTGACACATAAGATTAAAAAGAACCCAATACACAAACCTGAGGATGACAGATGAGATTCTGCCGAAATGTCGCTATAATAAAAGCACAAATATTAAGACGTGGGAAAATACCCGAAGAAACTAAATATCACACACACACACACACACACACACACACACACACACACACACACACCAAATACAAGCTAGGCAGATATGACCTTGTTGATGCCCTCACTTTGTCAAGGACCTTGGAGTTCTCATATCGAATGACCTAAGTGCCAAAGATCACTGCAACAGTATTGCCAAAAAGGCTTTAAGAGTTGTAAATTTAATTTTACGAACCCTCTCCTCTGGTAATACTGATTTGGAAACTAGGGCATTCAAAACCTTTGCTAGACCAGTATTTGAATTCAGCTCTACTGTCTGAAATCCACACTGTATATCTGACACGTACACAATTGAGCGAGTCCATAAGTATTTTAATAGAAGGGTACCACATTCCTCTGTTCGCAACAGAATACCCTACACCACCAGACTTGAAATTCTAGGTTTAGACAACTATGTCAACTAAGATTGGACTTAAGCATAGTACATAAAATCATGTCACAACATCTTACCAGTTAATGAATATTCCAGCTTTAACCACAACACAAGAGCACACAACAGATATAAACTAAATGTAAACCACTTCAAAATCAATTGCAGGAAGTATGATTTGAGCAACAGAGTGGTCAATGTCTGGAACTCACTACCTGATTCTGTTGTCACCTGCTCAAACCCCCACTCCTTTACCCTCAAACTAACCTCTATTGACTTCACCCCATTCCTAAGAGGTCTGTAAGGGGCATGCATAAGCGCACAATCGTGCCTAAAATCCCTGTCCTATTGTCCTCAATTATTAGTTCCTATTTCTTGTATTTAAATTTATGTTTATTCTTGTTTCTGTTGTATTGTAAGCTTTTGACAAATTAATAAATAAATAAAATAAATAATAATAACTCCGAGCAGCTAATAAATCCACTTTGGGAGGAATCCCAAAATGATTAAAGCCTGTTTTGTGATGGCAATGTCTCTTAATATGGTTCATCCTGACAATCTCCTGTGATAGAGTTGATAAGGGTGGGCCTTATTAAAAGATTTTACGTATTGTTAAAAGATAGTACTATTTTTTATTAATGTGGTTGTCTATAAGATTCTGCAGGAGGGACAAGGAAATTAAATGATCAAATACCATATACACTCAACTCCTTATTACATATATTATAGGCAACATCATGAACAATGCTTTATTATTTTGGTTTCAGAGTAACTAGGAACCAATATCTGCATGCAATCCAGTTCAGAAAGGATTCCTTATTCCTCCTTTCTGATTATAAACATTGCATATGATGTTTTTATACTGAAAAAAAAATTAAGTGGTATAAATTCTTTTACAGGCTTTGAGCTTTCCTAACTTACAGTATCTAAAGTTATCACAAAAAACACCTCCCTATATTTTCCAGAGTTTCAAGCAAAGTAGAATATGATTAAGTTATGATCTCTACACCATTACCAATTTCTGCTACATGAAGAGATGATACCGGCAGCCTGAAAAAAATATTGAAACTTGTTTATCTTATATGTCATTGTTAAGATATAACAACAGCAATAGCCCTTAGACTTACACACTGCTTCTTAGTGCTTTACAGCCCTCTCTAAGCAGTTCACAAGGTCAACATATTGTGCCCAGCAATCCGTGGCCTCATTTTTGCCAACCATGGAAGGATGGAAGGTTTAAATCAACCTCAAGCTGGTTAGGATTGAACTCCTGGCAGAGGCAGAGTTAGCTTGCAATACTGCATTTTAACCACTGGGCTAACCAAAGCTCTTATGATTTCTAGATGTATTTCTTAAAATGAAATGGTATCTCTTTGTAGCTATAGAGGTACTATCATTTATCATCTGATGGTGAGACATCAACACGCTAAAGTTTGCTTCTTGTTGCTCTAATCTAGCAGTCCCATGATAATTTTTTTTTCATTAGATTTATATCCTGAATTTTCTTTTAGCTCGAAGTAGCACATACAATGCCTCTTCCTCCACCCACCCACCCCAACAGCTCTGGAAAGTATGTTGGAATGAAAGAGTGTGATTGGTCAAAAGTCATCCTGTGACTTTAGTGGCTATTGGTGGATTGAATCTGGGTTTTCATATGTTACATGAGAATATTTAATACTTATCTAATGACCAGGCTATAACAGAAAACAGATATAAACTATCTGATAATTATATAACAATATACTGTATTATGAGTGAAATAATTTCATGTTTTCCCCTCAAAAGTTCTGTGTAGCCTGTAAGTAATTATGATTCTTTGTGCATTTTTAGCTCAGTAGTTGTGATAGAATAACAATTTTAATTTTAGTGATCTGCATATCTATATCCACATCCATACATATTTACATACATGAATTCCCATGAAAGGCAAAATTAAGTCTGGCATTCTAAAAAAAGATTTGCTTTTCCTTCTCAACAGTATCATTTCCAGCAATGCCTTTATATCTTTGAAACTTTTTCTCTTTCTGCACTGCAATAAAATTTTCTACAAACAGCAGCAATTGTTAAAATACTTTGAAAAATGTCAGCTAAAATGATTTAGTGAAATGTGGGGGGCTTAGATTACAGTATTAATAATTACTATTTTAAACTAACTCATATTGTACGTACATGTTTTATCTTACATAATTCCACCAATCATTCCAACAAGTAAGCCCATTATAATTAAAAATTGAAAAATGTCTTATCTTTGTCATTTCATTTATAGACACATAATCACATAATTTCAGAATACACTGATTGGGGTGAAAGTCATTTATGTTAATGCATGATTGAATTACTGTGGTCTTAATAATCTTTATAATGCTATATGTATCTAACTTTTTAATTCTTCTTTAGGAAGATTACCATGAAATAAACCTCAACAAAAGCCTACCCAAAGCCAGCAATATCAATGTTTCTTTTGAACAAATTGGCTAAAAGCAAAACCCAAACATTTGGACATCAACAATAAATCTTCCTTCTATCACCTTTCTCTGAGCTTTGGGCTTTTAAACTATCCTCTTTATCAAAGTGACACAATCATTAAATGTGCTATCAAAAAGCATCTGAATAATCTAATACACTTTCCTTCTGTTTTCTGGATGCTCAATTTTACACAAAGCCCATTACAAATGTGGTGGAAACTTTATGGGCTGCTATCTCTGTGTTCATCTAAATAAAATGATTTTATTGTTCCAAGAATGTTATCTGGATTCTTTCCCTCTTAAGAAAAAGAAAGACACTAGTATTTAGTATTTATTTGATTTGTCAATTGCTTACAAGATACAGGTATAAGAATAAACAGTTTTGAATACATGAGATAGATACTTATAAGAAAAATAAAAAGAAACAATAGGACAGGGACGGTAAGCACGATTGGTGCGCTCACTATCATTTATCCCTTGTTCTTTTTTGTCATTATATTTTTTAATCCTTCCAATGTGAACTGTCTAGAAACATAGGGAATTGGGTGGTATACAATTCAGATGATGATGATATTCATTCATTTTATCATTACATTCATTTATTAATAGATGAAAGAAAAAAATACAGCAGCACAATGATATACAAATTCCGGATTCTATAATAGCATAAGAATCTGTTATTTATGGAGAATTCTGCTCTGATAGAAGAGCACCAGACCAACTATCCGTAACCTGGCACTTCCCAAACAAATTGAAATCAAATCTCCTTTTCTTCCTAGGCAAAAATGGCCAATGGATCGGAATAGTGCCAGTCTGGGACGGTGATATCTGACTGACAAATATTACATGAAAGCACTTGCACTGCCAAAGCAATACATAGAGAATTTACCATTTCTTGATTGGATATGATAAACCTGTCTTGATTGGAAAGGAGTAGTGCATCAAACTCTAATGGCCCCTCATCTGAAAAAGTCTTCCCCCCCCAAAATATCTGAAGCTGGTGTTTAGCAAGTAGAAATTATGTATCATTCAGAATGCTGCAGATTCTGTTTGTATGAAGTCAAAGCCATATTTTCTTCCTAGTCTCTTTTCAGGAATGTAAAAAAATAAATACAAAGAAGGATTGCATAATAGTATTGGGTTGGCAAATGTTGCAAGGAAAGAATAAAGCAGTTTTACCTAAAAGATTCTTTTTGAAAGAATGAAAGCTGTTTTTTTGGAAGCACCAAAGCATGAACTAAAACATACACTGGCAAGTGGAAATATTCTCAGTGTCTTAGAGATCTATGCATAAGTCATTCTTCAATAGCCATTAACTTGATGCACTGCAGTACCTTGGACAATAGCAGTGGGGATTCTCTTGGCAAAAAGATTAATTAACTCTCTGCTCAGCGTATGAGTTAACTTGGAGAGCGTGAGAACCATTAAAGGTGATTTAGCACTTGGAATATACTCCTAGCCAACAAAATGAATGCAACAACTTACATATTATCATCATATTTAGAGTAACACAGATTTATTTTTTATCATATTACCTCTTTTTTATTAGTCCTACTGTTTCTTCTGCAGCTTCAGAGAAAGAAGATTGGGAAAAAATGCAATATATTTTTTAATGAATGGTCATTGCAACTTTTACACTGATTTGATAAATATGAACAAGGACTCTGTCTTCCTTTTTCTTTTCAATAGGATGTGTATTTAAATCTATATTTGGATGTATTGTATAATAGTTTGTAATATTCAATATTTGTTTTTCATTTTTCCTTGATGATCTTTAAACATTGACCAATTATTTCCCCAGAATCATACCACCAATCTTTATCAAAAAGTGTCTGACCACTCAATCCACTACAGCATAACCAACACATAGCATCACTGTATCACACAAACAAACTAAAGTCCTCAAAAACATCTTAAGTAAACCAAAACAATCAATAGTGTGAGAAGAAAAAACAGGAGTCATCTATAATATGAGGACTATAGCAGCTGCTATGTATGACAGTCAGTCAGAAGACTAGCAAAGCACATCCATAAACAGCAAGTAGCAGTGAGAAATCACAATTAAAGTCCTTAATCTCACAACAAATGGACAGACTCTACACATTTTAACTGGAAACTGAGCATCCAAGCCAAGCCAAATTCAAAAACACCAGGAGTTCTTGGAAGCTTGGCATTAAGATAAATCAGCCATCAATAGATACAATGAGATAAATCATATAGACCATTCAAACAATAATAAAACATTTAAGAAAAAAAAAGAAAAGACTTGAACACGTCATGTCCCGCAATCAATACCCTGATAAACCAGGATTAACACCAGACAAACAAGCAGAAAGCAAGAGCACCAAGGACTCTGCATTAAAATATTTTCTCTTTGTACCAAAATTTAACAATGTGCTGAAATTTTGCAAAGAAGGATCCATATTCTGAAATATTGTACTGAGCCATATAGGAACTATGCTGTACTTCCATTTGGCACAACACAAAGTACCGTATTTGCCGGCGTATAAGACGACTGGGCGTATAAGACGACCCCCCAACATTTCCACTCAAAATATAGAGTTTGTTATATACTCGCCGTATAAGACTACCCCTCTTCCACACACCTTCCACTTTTGCACTTTTTTTTTTTTGACGCACTTTTCTGCTTTGGACAATTTTGAAATGAGCTAATCCAATTTTGAACCAAGAATATGCAAATAGCTATGGAGTTTAGAAATGAGTTTTAAAAATATTTTTCATTGCTTACCATTAAGCGTAAAATATGTTGTAAATAAAATGAGAACACAGGAAACGTTCTCTTCTCAATACAGCTGATCTCTCTCTCTCTCTCTCTCTCACACACACACACAACCAAAAACCCGGACACTGAAAAGGCTGCCAAGGAACAGTATATTCAATGCCTTCTCTTTAATCAAGAAACAAGGAATTCCTTAGAATCTTTTTTTTTCCCCAAGTGGCCCTCTTTAAAAAAAAATATGGAGGTAACACTTTCATTCAAAAAGTCTTCCAGTATCTGGAGTCGCTCAGACATATTGAAGTGAGGCAGGAGAGTAAGTGAAATTTGAAATGATCCAGCTACCGTTTCTTCTTCCCCTCCGCCCGAAGGCCATTATCTCCACGTCAAAACGAACGAGGGGAGGCAAAGAAGCCAAACACGCTAAAAAGGATCTCTTTATTTTCCTACACAAGGTCACACCTACTTTTCCGCATTCAAAGGACAACCTCTCCTCACCACCACCACACACACACACACCCCAATACCCGCAAACAATGTTCTGGGCATTAATCACCATTGCTACATTAACCTGGTAAATTTATACCCTGCCTCCCCCAGTGTTGCTTTGACGGCAGGATTTCACACAGCTGGGCGCTCGCTCGCTCTCTTCTCCGCTCTCCCACCGTTCGCACATGTTGGAAGCACCGTAAAACCTGATAACCCACCCGGGGACTCCCCCATCCTTAACCTACAGCCGCGCGCGCACACACACACACACACACCCCGCTCCCCCAGCCTCCCTCCCAGCTGCAACTCAAGCTCGAAGTGGGAGTCGGAGTCCTCCCGGCGTATAAGACGACCCCCCCACTTGGAGGCATGTTTTTCAGGGCAAAAAAGTTGTCTTATACGCCGGCAAATACGGTATATGCTACCTACTCCCAAGTAACTCATTTTTTTCTTCTCATGTGTTTGTCATATGTCCTTCTTCTTGCTCATATTCTGCATCCTGACAACCAGTTATAAGGTGGATCAAACTAAAGACAATGAACCTTACAATAGCCCCAATCTAATAAAATGCAATTCCCAAAAAATGAATATAATTGCATCTCTGGTGGTAGTGTGGATGAAAAGACAGATGACACAGCAGAAAAAGTTGGAGAAAAGTATAATGTATAGTGTAAAGTATAATGTAAAGTATAGTGTAATCTGTCATAATAGAGATTTAGTGGCTAGGAGAATAACCTGCATCAACTAAATACAACAGCATGTATTCTTACATAGACCAGATGCCTGGTTGGTAAAAATGAAAAATTTGTTGGAAAACAAAGAAGTGGTGGCTATAATGTAGCACCAGAAATCAGTCCATGTATCATCTATCTATCTATTGCTCTATCACTTTATCACTCACTCATCACTCCATCTATCTATCTATCTATCTATCTATCTATCTATCTATCTATCTATCTATCTATCTATCTATCTATCTATCCATCTGCCACCTTAATCACCAAAGATACTCTGAAATCAAACCTAGACTTTGAAAAACTAAGCCTTTCCTCTATCCTCTTTTGTTTCAAATTTGAAATTCTTCTCATTTTTATTGTACAATTTTAGTGAGCTTGGTTATATTTTGGAAACTGCTTATCAAACAATGAATAAAAATGATGTTTTTCTCTGTTGAGAAACAAAAATCTCTACTGAGTTCTTCAAGTTGCCTGTGGATTTGCCTTATTCAAAAATTTGTTTCATAAGATTCCCCAAAGAATAATGTTGATGGTGTACCCTTAGAAATAAAGGAAACAAAACACTAGTAAAAAGCACAAGTTGTGAAAAGCATTGTGTTTTTACGAAAAGAATGTCTTTCAGCTCTAAAACATAAATCTAAAAATTTACCATGCCCACATTCTGTATAATGGAGCTGTCACACCACCTACAATTGTTAATTCATGCCATGAGAATACAGACCTAGTTTGCATACTACTTAGCAAAAACATTCATAATAAGAGTCTCTAGAGAAAGCATTATTACAGATTATAGACTAATTTGGCCAAAGATATCTCTTGAGAGATTCACTGATTAATACTAGTGATTGTAAATGAAAGTCTAAAAGAAACATAAAAGCTCATTGAAAAACATGAAACCACTAATCTTTACTGACATATTTAACTCAGATTACATATTAATGGTTTCTAATTTATTATGAGAAAAAAAATCTCAGTATTTTCTTTTGTTACATCTAGGCTGCATATCTAGATCTCAAATTAGCATTTTAGGAAACTTACCCAGAAATTGAAGAGAAAGCAGCAGCTAACAAATTACACAAAGGAGAAACTATAAGAGACACTAAAAGGATTAAACATTTAAAATGGCAAGTTTTAAAACGTGGATTGATTGGTAATATTTATAGTAAGGTCATTTTTATAAATATGGCAATAGCTAACAGATTATTTCTGAATTTCAATGAGTTCAAAATTCATCTTTTCTTTCTTTTTCTTTTGCTGGTCCCTACTGATTGTCCACTCGTAAGTAGTGTTCTATTTAATTAAACTGACTTATTCTCAGTTATGTCTGACTATATATGAGGGCGGGACCTTCTACTCAGTTTTTTTTAAACTCCTGACAACTGCCTAAACTAGCCCTGCAGTTTTCTTGACAATAATTCAGAAGTGGTTTGCCATGGTCTGCTTCCTGGGGTTGAGATAGAGTGACTGGACCAAAGTCACTCAGGTGGGTTTGTGTACAAGGTGGGATTAGAAATCATGGATTCCTAGTTTCTTGCCAGATGCCTTAACCACTATACAAAATTGGCAGATGTGTATTGAAGTACAATGTTTGCACCCAGGTGTTTAGTGTTTGGTGACTGGCTCAGAATTATGACATTGTAGGATCCCTTTGTCATGTGATTGCCAATTGCGATTTTCACTGTGAGCTTCCAGAAACCAAAATTTAACTCCCAGATCAGCTTCATACTTATACCCTGTTTGGAAGAGCTTTAATTCTAACCCATTGTAACGCCCTCTTCATAGCTGTTTTGTAAGGGGAATATAAGGAAATGTCTTCTAAAAACAACATTATACCTGCAGTAAGGATGCAATAGAATCTGTTGCTCATGTTTTACTTTGTTGTCAGTTTTATAGGGACATTTGTAATCAGAAGATTATCCCTCTTTTAATTAAATGTCCCTGGCTCTTTGACTATTTATATTTTTGCTATCTGATCCAAATGGAGTTGAATGACATAGCCCTTGAAAGATTATGATTTTTTACACCAACTGTCCAGTTTGGGGCCATAATAAAAGACAAACAGGATCAAGGAAGTCAGCAACTGTCACTTATAAAGGTTTAGATTCTGTGACAGTGACCTGTTCTACTTTCATGAAGGAAATATCTGCCAATAATTATGAAGAAAAGTATCAGAGCACTAAACTAGACTAAAACGGGGAGTGTGTCAAAGGCTCAGAAGTAAATAATGCAGTAAAAGACTGGGCTGAATAAAGCAGAGGAAGAGTATGGAAATAAACAATAAAAACTGGAGGTCTAATTCAGGCAGATGAATATGATGGGATAGACATCAGTGAAACTTTTGGGATGATACTCATAATTTGCAAAGAACACCGAAAGACTACAAGTTATTCAAAAGGAATAGACCCCATAGAAATGTCTATGGAAATTCTCAATCATCCAGGTCATGGTTGTCCCAAAGGTGGTTTTCAAAATACAACTGGACTTTCTTGCTTTTGTTTTCCTTGAAAATGTTTCCATTCCCATTCAAGAAGCTTCTTTAGTTCTCGCTGAATGGTGTGGAATAAAAGGATTTATATTCCTTAGCAGTCAGATAACAGATAATCATAGCTGGAAGGGACCTTGTAGATCATCTAGTCCAACCCCCTGCCCAAGCAGGAGACCCTACACCATTTCTGACAAATGACAGTCCAATCTCTTCTTGAAAGTCTCAAGTGATTATGCTCCCACAACTTCCGAGGTCAAGCTGTTCCATTGGTTGATTGATCTGTCAGAAAGTTTCTCCTTATTTCCAGGTTAAATCTCTCCTTGTTCAGTTTCCATCCATTATTCCTTGTCTGGTCTACAGGTGCTTTAGAAAATAGCTTGACCCCTTCCTCCCTGTGGCAGCCCCTCAAATATTGGAAGACTACTATCATGTCTCCCCTGGTCCTTCTCTTCACGAGACTAGCCAAGCCCAGTTCCTGCAATCGTTCATTGTAAGTTTTAGCCTCCAGTCCCCTAATCATCCTGGTTGCTCTTCTCTGTACTTTTTCTAGAGTCTCAACATCTTTTTTATAATGTGGTGACCAAAACTGGATGCAGTACTCTAGGTGTGGTCTTACTAAGGCTTTATGGAGTGGTATTAGTACTTCCCTTGATCTTGATTGTATCCCTCTGTTAATGCAACTTAGGATTGCATTAGCTTTTTTGACTGCTGCTGCACACTGCTTGCTCATATTTAGCTGGTTGTCCACTAAGACTCCAAGATCCCTCCCACAGTTACTGCTATTGAGCCTGGTTTCACCCAGTCTATATGTGTACTTTTGGTTTTTCTTGCCTAAGTTTAGGACTTTACTTTTCTCTACATTGAATTTCATTTTGTTAGATATGGCCCAGTGTTCTAGTCTGTCAAGATCCATCTGGATATTGAGCCTATCTTCTTGGGTGTTAGCTATTCCTTCCAGCTTAGTATCATCTGCAAATTTGATAAGTTCCCCTTCTATTCCCTCATCTAAGTAGTTAATGAAGATATTGAAGAGTACTGGGCCTAAGTCGGAACCTTGTGGCACCCCACTGCTTACTTCCCTCCATGTAGACTTAGACCCATTAAGGACTACTTGTTGAGTACAGTTTGCCAGCCAGTTGCATCTGGTGTCTATCTAGTCCATCTAGTGGTGGTGCTATCTATTCTACTTTTTTCTAGCTTACTAAGAAGTAGGTTGTGGTCTACTTTGTCGAATGCCTTGCTGAAATCTAAATATATTATGTCTACAGTGTTTTGCTGGTCTACTAATTTAGTCACTGTGTTGAAGAATCTGGTTGTTAGCACTCAGAAAGTTGTTGAGGCCACTAGGGGATTTATCTGTACCCTCAGCTTCAGCTAAATTACAGTGCAAGTAGGTTGTGACTGCTGAAAGGACCGTATTGTAGACAGGAGATGGGTGTGTTGTATCTCTCCCGTTCTATTGAGAGAGGGCTTTTCAATTTTAATATAGGTGATCTCTTTGACCCCTCTTTCAAACCATGCTCCAGAATATACACAGCATATATTACTCCAGAATATACACAGACATAAACTTAGTTTATGTCTGAGTGTTTTATCCTCAGGGTGGAAAAGCTTCTGCCTTACTGTATTCTTGGGTTTAAAGTGTGCACGAATGTTATGCCTCCTGAGCTTTTTAGATATATTTGCAATCTTATTTTTGCAATAAGAACATTGCTTTATTTACTGTTCTCTTCTTTCTCTGTTATGGACAAACTCCTGCTGGATCTTTTCCTGAATTGCTGAAGGTCCAGTTGAGATAACCACAACTTCTGAGATCTTCCTTTATATGTTTTTAGTTCTTTTTCTTTTCCTTCTTTGCTGGTAAGCACACTTTCAGCCTAGTATAGGGTTCTGATTACTTCCATTTTGTGTTCTAGTGGGATTTGGACTAGACAACCTCTAAGATTCTTTGGAAACCTACAATTCTCTGTTTTCTCTGCTTATTAAAGTCAAACTTAAGAAGTGGAAATAAATATTTGCTAACTCCTAATAAAAAAATCCATGTTTTATTCAAAATCCTCACACAAAGGATTGACCATTAGTTACTTGTCAACTGTTCATAACCCCAAATATTGGAGAGTAAAATAATTAAATTCCAGTTATCTAACCTTGTATACAAGTGATTAGAAATTTAGCACTGTCAACAATCCAGAAATATCTGTATAAATGTTTAACAACTGGCTCTGAATCAATCTGCATAACAATACTTATGGGATATAACTGGTTACCCAGATAAATGCCAAAGAAATACAAGACTGATCATCTGAAATGCTTGCTATATTCAGAGTGAAATGCATATTGAAAGAAAGTTATATTATTCTGTATGATTTGAGCCTGTGTTAAATGCAGAAAATATGTGGAAGAATGAAGCTTTTCAACTGAATTATCAATTTTGGGGACATCTGTGTCTATGAAAACTTGCTATGTTCACTGTAAAAAGTGTGTTTTATTTATTTTTTCACCTTCCTATTGTTTGATGCAGATTCTTCTATGTATTGGATATATTGGACTGGTGGGGCTATTTGCTAGCCCTCTAAATATATTTTCCATTTTAAATTAACTTTGATCACAGTATCTACATGAATACTGAAATAAATGTAATTTTTTTTCTATTTCTCTGATGATAAACAATGTTATTGTGAATAATTAAATCATGTTGTTTTGGTTTGAATGAATACACTGTCAGATAGGCATTTAAAGTTCTTAATAATAAGAACTTAATAATGTTGCATCCTATATTCTACATATTCACACAGTTTTCAGGGAAACGCTATACAGCTATAAGCTTATATAATTATGGGAAGGTTACATTATCTACTTTGTTGTAATAATATGCATGTTCTTCTATTTTCAGGAATTATTTTTCCCCCCAAATGCAATTACAGACCTGGGGTTTATCCATGTCATACAATGTCACAACAATGCAAGTGGGACTTTTGACAATACAGCCCAGCAATTATCCAGAATATCAAAGCAATTTTTGCATTATTCATAATTAGATGGGCATTGATATGCACACTGATTAGAACTAGTTGCATTTAATTATGTATTTCCCCTTCACAGTAAAGAGGGGCATTTAAAAAAATCTGACTAATGATATACAGCTAAGAGGACAAATAGCAAAACCATATACATATTTTCAAATTTATAATGGTCTTCAAGAAAGAAAATGATGTCATTCACTGCCAAGTAACACAATAGAAGTACAGTGTTTTATCTGGAAGACCTAGTAAATGTGATAAAGTGACTGTATATTAAAATGGTAATTCAAAGAAGGGGATTATTATTTTCTTAGACAAAATGTGTGACTGCCTTTTGACAATGGCATTCTCAAAGGCAACAATCATCAGTTTACAAAGACCCCTTATAATAGTGTTAGAGACATATCCAAAGGAGATCAGAGGTCATCGAAAATATCTACCGATTAAAACTGAAATTAGAAATTCAAAATTAAAATAAATCTTAAAATAAATATCTTAAGGTTAATACTGTGTTTAAACATAAATAGAGTATGACATGCAATTGCTATTTCCTTAGATAAAATTTCTTAGAATCATTTTCTACCTCAATTGCATTGGTTTGTTAGATTCAAATCCTGCTTTTTGTTTGGGACCAAAGCCAGTGTACCTTTCTTCCTATTTTTTCCCCACAACAACACATCTATGTTGGTTAAAAGCTGAGACAAGGAGAATTGGCCCAAAACCATTTCATGAACTTCCATGGCTGAGCTTGACCTGAACTGGGCCTTCCTATGCCAGATCAATACTTTCATCAGTGTACTTTTCTAGCTATTACCTTGAGATGCTAATTATTGGTGTGTTTATATATCTTCAAAATCTGATCCAACAATGGTGAGTGTATATTTTGTTTGACAACTGACTCAACTACAGTTATTACATAAACCAGGACTGTGCAACAAATTGGATGGGCCTTCATAAATTTCCTTCCTCCTTTTCTCCCTCCCTCCCTCCCTGTTTATCAGAGCTTCTTCCAATACATAAATGAAAATTGTGTTCATTATTTCCTACAGTTCTGAGGTGGAAACACACATGCAAACCTGAAGAATAAGTAGTAAAATAAGTTTTACCTAGTTGGAAAAAAGAAAGAAATCTTCAACCATTGCTTTAATCACTAGATCCTATCTTAATTCAAGAATGTTTAATGCATCTCTTGTTCTTTATAGTGCACCATAAACATATACACATCAACACTGCTTTAACTTCTGAACATACTATACCTTCATAATTGGAAACCATTATGGTACCACTTTCTCCTTACATATTCATTCTACTTTCTTTTTCTTAGTAGAGCTGTAAGTAGAAACCTGTTTAAAACAGATTTACTCAGGGCTGCTTGAATTACACCTCCTTATGTGTGTTTTCTGTTGTATCTCAGAGTGCTTTGATTCTGTAGTCTGATTTACCATTGATTCAGTTAATAGTAGGATTTTGCAGCCAGAGCAGATGGTGAAAATCAAAAGAAATGGTGACTATGACCAAGCTATTCATAACAGCCCTTTAATATCTAATCAAATTTATCTCATGAGATGATAGCTTTTTAGCTTTTCCTTTCATGTTTCTGCTAGCTAATGAAAGAGAAGGAAGAAGGGAGTGAGCTAAACATAGAGTTGCTTTCCCATATTTTGTACTACCTTCAACGATTACTGTGAAACAGAACTGATAGGTTTTCCTTTCATCCTTGACTTTTATGACTAGAAAATGAAATTATTATGAAACATGAAAACATACTGACAGCTGACTAGCAATATAAATACACAGATAAAGGAGCAAAGTTGAAATGTCTTGAACATCCAGTTGGTCACTACAGAATAAAAATACTCAACAGGAATTAGGCTTTCTAAAGTATCATGACCTCTCCTCTCCTCTCCACTTTCATGTGTGTGTATGAGAGTTAGCCATTAAGAATCAATGAACACACACATACATACACGCACAGAAATCACCAAGCACAAATTTGTTCAGGCTGTACTTTCAAAGAGCTATAAAGGAAGTTTATATGGTACATATTTACAGACACAAGTTTTTTTATGGGAGATATAATATAATTCCATACTGGGAAATGGAAGACTAAATATATTAAAGCAAAGACAGCAAGTTTCTAATAACTGGACAATCAGCAAAATTCACAATTGCTTTAAAGTTATTTCAAATAAAGATTGTTCAAAGTTTATACACAAACAAAGCAATAAATCCAAACATTTCAATTATTATGGTAATAAGAAATAATGAGATATTTTCTTCTCTATAACTAGCTTTGTAACTAAATTTATATTTTTAATATACATATTAACAGGCATGTTTAGCTAAGAGAACAACTGATAAACAAGCCATTTTAATGAAGAGAAATGCTATCATTCTACAACTAGAATGAGAATGAGTTTGGTGCATTGGTTAAGTTATCAGGTTGTAAATTGGAAGACCATGAGTTCTAGTCCTGCCTTAAGCATGATGTAGCCAATTGGGTGATCTTGAGCCAGATACTTTCTCTTAATCCTAGGAAGGAGGAAGAGGCAAACTACTTCTAAAAAACTTTGCCAAGTAGTTTCTGAGAATCAAACTTGATTGAATGGAAGAAAAACAAGTGGAACAGCATATGTATTGATACAACAGATAGACGCCATTGCCACTGGAATCAATTGATGGATTGCCCTATTGAATTAACTCTAAGAAAGAAGGAAAGTCTACCAAGCCTTCCCTTCAGGGAGAAAAACAGTTAGTGGCTTATAGATTGGTGCTCCCATGCTTGATTTTAAATAGCTGAATCTTTTTATAACTTTACTATAAACTAAAATCATAGTTAACATTTTTAAAAAGATTTTTTAAATGGATATTATTTTTGGATAATCTCACCCTATTATCACCAAAGGAAAATATCATTTAGTGAATGTATTTCATTAAAGGTTTATTTATTTACCTTCTTATTTACATACTTATTTATTTTATCAAATTTATATAGCTGCACATCTCACATAAAGTGACTTTGGGCAACATACAAAAAATACTTTAAAATTAGTGCCAGTGCTCTTATAATGTTATTTAGTTGGATAGTGAAACAAATAAACAAGCAAACAACCAAGCTCAGAGAGTACCAAGGACTCAACAAAACATGTAAAACCGGAATTAAGGATTATTTTAATTTTATTTTATTTATTTGATTTGTCAATTGCTTACAAGTTGATAGGTATAAAAATAAACATGAGTATGAATACAGGAAATAGGTATGGAAAAATTGGGACAATGGGACAGGGATGGTGGGACAATGGTGCACTTATGCACGCCCCTTATAGACCTCTTAGGAATGGGGTGAGGTCAATAGCGGATAGTTTAAGGTTAAAGGAGTGGGGATTTGAGGATGTAACAACAGAGTCAGGTAATGTATTCCAGGCACTGACCTCTTTGTTACTGAAGTTGTACTTTCTGCAATCAAGTCTGGAGTGGTTTACATTGAGTTTGTATCTGTTGTGTGCTCTTGTATTGTTGTGGTTGAAGCTAAAGTAGTCATTGACTGGTAGGACATTGTAGCAGATAATTTTGTGTACTATGCTTAAGTCCAACTGCAGGCGGCATAGTTCTAGGTTGTCTTAGCCCAAAATTTCAAGTCTGGTGGTGTAGGGTGTTTCGAGCAGAGGAGTGTAGTACTCTTCTCATGAAATACTTCTGGAATCACTCAATTGTATTAATGTCCAATATACAGTGCAGATTCCAGACAGAAAAGCTGTATTCGAGTATTGGTCTAGCAATTGGTCTGTATTTGAGTATTGGTCTAGCATTAGGATGCCCTAATTAGCAATTCTATTACCAGAGGAGAAGCTTCGTAAGATTAGGTTTACTAATTAATTATTACTTTCTAGAAAGTGACAATTGCATATAAAATTAAACAGAAAGTTTGTAATATTCTAACATTCTGACTTCTTGTATTTTCATCTCTTTTACAAAACAAACTTCAAACTTTCATCAAATAAATGTTTACGCAACCATCTTATTTATCATTCTAAAGACTAATACTAGATAAAATCTTGCTGCTGCTTTTCATATCAGTGGTAACATTTCTGTGGCTCTATTTTTTTAAACAGGTTGTCTATTGTACTATCTATACTTTATCTGTTCCTTTGTAGTTGATATTTCTTGCTATTTAAATCTTATCTATTCTTTTACAGCTTATGTATTGTATTTTCTATTGTATTTTGGGTTTATCACTCTGAGATCTTACAACTGCCAGAAGGATTTCTAAAACAAATGATTAACTTCATGAACTAAAATGGCTTTTATCAGAGCAGCACTGCTCCTCCATATCAAAGATTATTAACAATGAGAATCTAATTATTGTCCTATTACAGAATCCTGGCACATGGCCAAAATCTGATTTTCCACATTTTAGGGATGTTTTTCAGCTGCATTCAGAGTCTGTAGAAGACATTTTCAGATATTGGATATCTTATTAATAGACATCACTGAATACATTTGCCAAAAAGGTATTGAATAACCTGCCCCTGGAATTACATTTAGAAAACAGTTTGGCAGCAGAAGGCCTACCCACAAAAAAAGTATCTATCTTCATTTATTAATGGAAAAATAACCATTTCCACATTTCTAATTATTTAGTAAAGCTTTAGGAGCAGAATGAACAACCTATGGATAATTCTTCATTAGACCCGAGAAACAACTGTAGCTTAAAGCTAAAGACAATCAAGTTTTATTTCCTGATAGCTCCAACCAGGCCTGAAAAAGCTTCCTATCTTAATACCCTGGAGCTACTGTTTTCTCTGCAGATAATTTAAAGAAAGATAGACCAATGGCCTAACTCCAGCTGTCTTGTTTACTTATCTCTTATGTAGCTATTAGCAGTTTACTAAATAATGGCCCATTATAACATCACAGGTAACCAATCTTTCTAACCACCATGTCACATTACCTTTCCAAGCAATTGACAGATGGAAAACAAACACAGGTAAATGCTAAAGGATTTGCATATATTATACTTAATGCTTACATATTCCTCTTACAAGAGCCAGAAAGGGGAGGGTAGAATGAGAGAACTAACAGATACAATTGTCAGAAATGTTGCAGCTTCATTTTAAAGAGTTGTATGTTCCTAAGGAACAGAAATCATACTACTGGATGATAGAAATAATTATTCACATTAAGCATACTGGAAATCATACCTAATCTGACATGTGTAAGAGTAATATCTTAATGGTATGGGAGTGGGTTATTTGAGGGACTGATTCTTCCTGATTTCATCTGCTCATTCTATCAGATCCAAGCAGAGCTCACATGTTACAGGTTACATTGCCAAGGGAGCTACATTTGGTGGGTCCTAAATGGTAGTCCTTTTTGACTGTGGTGCCCATACTATGGAATCTTCTGCCTATTGAAGTGAGGTGGGCCTCATCACTGTTGAGTTTCTGGAGGTTCCTCAAGACCTGAATAAGCAGCAGGCCTGGAGGCTCTAGGGGATGGGTAAATTAGTGAAGTGGATTTGCTATTTTTAATATAGCAATGTCTATTGCTCTTTGTTTTAGCTTGTTTTTATACTTTTTAAGGATTTAAAGGATTTATTAACTATTTTAGCATTGTTGTACATTGCCAGAGTCACTTGCTTGTGAGATCGGTGGTTATATAAATTGGTTTAATAAATAAATTTGATTATAATGATGACAATGACAATTGTGATGATGATGATGATGATGATGATGATGATGATGATAATAATAATAATAATAATAATAATAATAATAATCACAAAATATTGCGACCTGGCAATATACATTTTAAGAAGATACTTGGTTGATATCTAGAATGCTGGCAGAATAGAATAGAATAGAATAGAATAGAATAGAATAGAATAGAATAGAATAGAATAGAATAGAATACTTTATTGGCCAAGTGTGATTGGACACACAAAGAATTTGTCTTGGTGTAAATGCTCTCAGTGTACACAAAAGAAAAGATATATTCATCAAGATTCGAGAATCATAAGGTATGACAATAATAGCCATAGGGTACAATAAGCAATCAAATCATGCTAGGAAACAGTCAATATGAATCGTAAGGATACAAGCAACAAAGTTACAGTCATACAGTCACAATTGGGAGGGGATGGGTGATAAGGAGTGATGAGAAAATTACCAGCAATAGTAGTGCAGACTTTGTAATAATTGAAGAGTGTTGAGGGAATTATTTGTTTAGCAGAGTGATGGCTTTCAGGAAAAAACTGTTCTTGTGTCTAGTTGTTCTGGTGTGCAGTGCTCTACAGCAGCAACCCGTATCAACCATCAGAGCCAGTCAATGATATTTGTGATACATTTTTAAATGTTGACTGAGTTTCATGTTTATTGAGTAAAATTTTAAAATAATAATAATAATACAACATAATAATAAAAAACTTGATGGGACCTAATCAATCCATCAACCAACCAATTGATCAATCAATCAATCAGATAAAGTGTCTACAATCACTTTATGCTGGATTATTAAGCAGATTATAATAGGGATTTGCACCCCAAACAGTTTATTGGAAGAAGTCTACAGTACTCTCTCCAAGGAATTAGTGATCAGTGCTCTATGCTTATCAAATCTAGCTTTGATATAATTTTAGCTTATTCAAATCATTTTCTAGTCTAAAGCTGGTGACTGGACTTTGATGGTTATAGATTCAGGCTTTGTGAGCCATTTCTATGAAAAGCTATGATTGATAATGTTTACTACATAACCTGTTAGTTACTTCAGCGTATGTCTGCATGGTAGAGTATTATTTATTTTAAATTTCTTGAATGCGTATTTTTCTTGCTGGATTTTTTTTAAAAGCTGCAGACTAAGATTTGATTCTAATAATGCTCTTTATTCCATAAGAAATATTTATGAATTTAGAAGAGGCTTGGATATGAATAAATGCACTCTAAAATTCCTTCTGTCTTACCCCCACTTTCTATTAATTTGACCTGCTTTCTATTTCCTTGGGGCAAAAAGACATTACACTCAGGACATGTAATTTTCCTGTTTCCATGTATTATTATTTTTTCCTTTCCCCTCTGGTGATTTATGTAGCTATAATGCATACTCACACTAATTTTGCTTTAAGTCATATTTTTAAACATTTTTACACAATAGTCTGTACTCATGCTTATTTCATCATCAAAACAGGACTTCAAATTATAATTTACTCGAAATAAATAATCCTTTGAGGGAATTATATTCCCTTCTTACTTTTTTATTATTTATTTACTGATTTATTTATTTAAACTGTTAGATGGCATGTTTCTTTGCCATTGTCTTAAATGATTCATCTAGCCAGGTGAAAGAAAACTAGCTTTGTTATCTAATTACTTTAGCTCCATTTTTTTTCCTCTATCAAATCTTTATCTATTAAGCAAAACTGTGGAAATATGATAAGACAAATGACACACTTAAGTACACTGATAATAATGAGTATATTCATCAAGATGATTGCTGTTATTAATATTAATTAATTCAGGAAATTATTGTATCCAAAGAAGTATCATATGGAAATTGATTTTACATGGAGCATTGAAGGCCTGATGGCCTGAAATATCAGTAATGCAAAAATAGGATCATTTTATCTCAAGGTTATCCATTCAAATGCAGCCATGGGTAATAAAAAGAGAAAATCACTTTGGAATGGACCTTGACTTTGTGATCCCATTTGCTTATGTCAGCAAATGAACCTCACAAAACTGTCTCCTTTATTGTTAGCTTTTTGTATGGATATGATCCAAGTTTGTTTCCTCTTTTCACATTTTCCCCCTTGAATTTCCTTGCACAATATTTAACAATAAGAAAAATCTTCATTAAAACCTCATAGCAGTAAAAAGGATGGTATTCTCTGAATAAAACAGATTCTACAAAAGATTTAGAGAAATATTATTTTGTTTCTGGGTAATGTCATGGAGAATGTATTGGGATCCCAAACAGAGATGGAGTTGGTCAAGTGATTAATTTGATTATGTTGCTATTGCACACAATAGCAATGGGTTATATGTTTCTATAGGGTTTTATGTTATGATTTTTAATGCTGTAAAGTTACTTATGTGTGAGTTGGGTGGCCAAATAAATTTGTTTAATGAATAAGTAAATAAATAAAAATATCCTCTGAGGATTGCTTTCACTTATCTTTTCTTCTCTCAGCTATGGCCCATGGAAAAATGGAAGGGTGAATAGGAAGCACAATACATGTCAAGGCCATAAGAAAAAAGAAGCAACAGAATCAGACAGCTTATCTCAAAGGTGCTTTTTCAAAAGGCAACTGGATTGCATTTTTTTCCCCTTGAGGAAGAAAGGAGAAGACATTTTGCTTCTCATTCAAGAAACTTCATCTGTTCTGGCCAGAATGGACAAAGCTTCTTGGATGAGAAGCAAAAAGCACCTGTGAGACAACTATGACCTGGATGACTGAGAATATTCACAGAATCAGACAGCTTTGAGAACAACAAAATGGACTAGAAATAGGCTTTACTAGGTGCCCAAAATATCTAATAGAGAAATTACCTGACATTAAAGTATTTCTTCCAATATCCTCCAGAGAGATTACACATTCAGGATTTTACTAATGAAAAAAATACTTTCTCAGCATGTCTGTCAAATACCTGCCAAATCACACCTGACTAATCATACCTGGAATCACCTGGAAAATGTTTGTTGATCTGATTAGATTTTCTCCCTTTCTTAAATACAAATATATTGATTTATACCCAGTAATAAGATTCTCATACTTTATCTTCTCTGTTTTGAAGGCATATTGCGATTATTCCTGATGTAAATATCTCTTTTACAATTCTTATATAATGAAAGCTTTTATTAGGTTGTTCTGGTCCAATGGTCCTCAAAGTGTGTATTCTGACCCAGCCTTCACAAGTAATGATAAGCAGCTTACTTGCGAGTAAAACAAGCCCCTTTTCAAAACAGGGCAGGGGCGGTCTTTTATTCACATGGATAAATAAAAACCAAACGTGATTAGTCCCAACAAACCTGGTTCTGACCAAGGAATCTGAATTGCTTGCTGTACATTAGAAAACAAATGGTTGTCACAGACAACTCCCAAACCCCTACTATTTATTTCCCAGCCAGGGAGGAGTTGGCTAGCTTCTAAGTCTGCTTTTCCCTGAGAGCCAGCTTATTGCTTTCCTTTTCTTTTCTTTCCTCTCCTTTCCTCTCTATGCATACGCACATCTGGTATGGGCTCCATCTTCCTCCCCCTTACTCAGCTCAGGCCCTGAAGACATCTGTCTCTCCACCTGGGAGAGGACGGAAAACTCTGCCTTTGTCTCTGGTCCTTCCAAAGGCTCTAAAGCTGTCCCAGGCTCTCCCCTAACCTCCTCCTTGTCTGACTCTGCTGCTAACTCTGCTGGCAGTCAATGGGCCACAACAGTGTGATCTGCGAACCCCCGGGAATCACAAGAACCTATCAGGATATCTGTGAAATCAAATAAGTAAATGATTTTCTCAGTTTTAATTACTAATAAGTAAATATTAGTAGTATAACCCACAAAAAGCAACACACAATCATTTTAAGGAGTACTGAGATCAAAATGTTTGACAACCATTGATCTAGTCAATAACTAGATATGTAGAGAAAAAATCAAGATGGTGAATTTTTAATTTTAAGTTATTTTGCTTTAAATATCCCTGTTATGTCAGTGATGCTAGACAATTAAGGATTAATAGGATTTAAATGTCCTCAATCCTTTATGAAAATCCTATGATCTATTATTAAAATAGGTGGTTTGTTTTCTCATTTGAAGAGGACATTTGTGAATACAGCTGAATTTTAATATGTGGTGCAACAGTTGCAAACCTTAGATAGTATACATGGTTTGTTCTATACTTATGAGGTTGTCAATGCTGAGTTACAATCAGGTCAGGTCATTTCAGCCATGATTTTTCAAAGCTTCTAATTTTTATCCCTATACCTTTATATGAAATGTTTTCTATATTAGTTTGCAAATTTGGAAGGAAAATGTTTGGCTTAAAAAACTATTCATCTATTTTGTTTACATTTTGTGCAACATGAGGTTCAAAGGGTTGGGGTTGGACCCCTCTTCAGTTCACATTAGAAAGACAGGGTAGTTATTCATGAATGCTATAAAAGCAAATATGTCACTGGTGACTAACTCTACCTAATTTGTTTTAATGTTTAGCTGCCAGTGGTGCCCTGTAAATCACTGAATGAGCTATCTACAAGATGAAGAGTTTCCTATTGGTCAACTTTCCTCTCATGAGGCATACAAGGCAAGAAGATTCTTTTCAATCTAGCATCTCAAACTTCTAGAAACATTTATGCAAAATAAGTTCCTGCTTTCTGTATTCTAGAAGATATCCATTGATTTGCATAAAGTGGACCAAATTTGCTTGGGGTTGGGGTTTCTTTTTGTGGAGTGGTGATCACTTTATGAAATTGCAAACTGCTTCCACATTTTGAAAAATGCAGATAACAGATAAGAAATTCATGCTCTGGAGAGGTAGTGCAAATTCAGCTAATGTTATAACTTCTATAAAAAAAATATCCTGCTGCTTAAAGCAAGATTTTGCCTCTATTTCCCTGGAGAATCTTCAGGACATGTAGAAATTCAGCCTATGTAGCGTTTTTTGTGATGGAGATATATAGTGATATAGAAGACATGACTGAAATAAAAACAAACATTTCAGTCAGCAAAAAAACCAGCAGACTTTAACAACAATGGATATTACTGAAATAATAAAATTGCTCTGAAAATAAATACGGAAACAATTTACTTATATAGATCTATAGATATAGTTTATATATTGTCAATTATTAATGAACACAAAGTAATCAGTAAAATGCTCTTGTTCTCTACTACTCTTTGGATTGCTAAATTATAATACTACCGTACCTCTTCAGTTTAGGCTTCTCTTCAATTTGTTACTAAATTTAAAATTATTAAGATAATTACTGATATTAACTCATCTGTGAAGTTTGCTATGAAAATATTTATTCAATTTTCCTCAGAGCCATCTCTTATCCTTTGTTGTGGAGTCTGCTGCTCATTTGCAGGAGATTTGAGTGAAGAGGCAAATTAACATTGAATCATTGGTACGTAGAAGTATCCTCCCTAAATTTCATACTATGTATCTGATAGTTATGCAGAGTGTGCTTTAGTTTGGCAGGACTCCTGTCTATAGGCACAAACAGCAAGAAAGAAACTGCTTTGAGCAATTCATTGTGATGTTCTTGATCTGACATTAATCTACAATTAACCTTGAGTTTGTATCTATTGTTTGCTCTGGTGTTGTTATGGTTGAAGATGAAGTATTCATTGACAGGTGGGACATTGCAATGTATGATTTTATATACTATATTTAGATCGGACCGAAGGCGGTGTAGTTCTAGTTTTCTAGGTCTAGAATTTCAAGTCTGGTGGCATAAGGTATTCTGCAACAAGTAGAGGAGTGGAGAACTCTTCTTGTGAAATATTTCTGGACTTTTTCAACTGTCTTAATATCAGATACGTAATGTGGGTTCCAGACTGATGAGCTGTATTCAAGTATTGGTCTAGCAAATGTTTTTTATGCTCTACTTATTAGTGTAATATTACCAGAGAAAAAGCTACGTAAGTAAGATTAGGTTAACAACTCTTAACACCTTTTTGGCTAGGTAGTTACAGTGAGATCTAGCACTTAGATCATTAGAGATGAGTACTCCAAGATCCTTGACAGAGTTTGGATCATCAACAAGGTCTTGACTATTCAGCCTGTATTTTATTTTCTGATTTTTTTTTTCAATATGTAAGACAAAGCATTTATTTGTTGAGGTTTGAAGCTGCCATTTGTTTGACTATTCTGATACATAGTCGAGGTCTTTTTGAAGGGTAGCAGAATTGTCTATGGTGTTGAATAGCTTTACATCGTCAGCGAAGAGAACGCAGTTGCTCTTAATATGATCACAGAGGTCATTTATGTAGAGTATGAAGAGAGTTGCTCCTAGAGCACCGCCTTGGGGGACACCACTGTTGACAGGTACAGAATTTGATAGGATGAATTTTGACCATTTGTTGTCTGTTTGACAGGAATGCTTCTATCCAGTTATGCAGGTGTCCAGAGATACCATAGGATTTTAGTTTTAGGAGTAGTTTGTTCTGTACCACTAAATCAAAGGCTTTACAGAAGTCTATGTAGATTGCGTCTATTGCTTTGCCATGATCGAGTTGTGTAGTCCATATGTTTTTGCAGTGTAAGAGTTGCAGATTGCAGGATAGTTTTTTTCTGAAACCAAATTGTTTATTAGAGAGTAGGTTGTTTGTCGCTAAGTGGAGGATAATGGATTGGTTAATAATTGATTCCGTGACTTTACAGGTGACACAGCATAAAGAGATTGGTCTGTAATTTTCAACTAGGCTGGGGTCTCCCTTTTTGAAGATGGGGATGACAGTAGTTTGTGACCATAGTTTTGGCAAGGAGCTGGTCCTGAAAGACTTTTTGAAGATTATGCTTAAAGGTTCGGCTATGGCAGTGGATAGCTTTTTAAACAAGTAGGCACATATTCTGTCCGGTCCAATAGATAGAGATGGTTTTAGATTGCATAGTGCTTTTTCAACATTGTCTACTGTAAAATCGATATGTATTAGATCATTGTAGTTGTCTGTGGTTCAACTAGGAAATACTGGGCATGATCCATTGCTGTTTACAAATACTGAGCCAAAGAATGTGTTAAAGAGGTTGGCTTTAATAGTGTCGTCATTGCAGTCTTTACCATTAGGTCCTTTCAGGGGTGGGATGGACCTTGAGTCTTTTAGTTTGTTGTTTACAAAATTGTAGAAAGCGTGGGTGGAATTGGTGCATAGAAGGTTTTCCTCTTGTTTAATGTGATAATTGGTGCATTCAGTCTTTATCTGGTGGCATAAATTTTTGTATTGGCTTTTGAAGTTGGCAATGTGACCAGATTTGTTTTTCTGCCAAAGTGATCTCTTTTTGGATTGAAGCTTCCTTATTGTTATGGGTAATCTGTTTTTTCTGCTTTTGGGAGTTGTTATTGGTACATATAGTTTGATGACTCTTTTGACTTCAAGTAAAAATATGTTGTAATGGTCTTCAACAGAATTGCATCCAGTGAATAGAAATTGCCAATCAAGGAATGAGATTGTTATCTATAAGATCATAGTTTCCTTTTTTGAAGGTATAATTGGGGATCACATCGTTGTGTTGATTTCTGTGTGGATGTATGTTGAGACAAAAGTCAATCATGTTGTGGTCACTGTTGGAAAAGGGTTCTTTAATTTGTATTCCATAAATTGAATTCAAACTATTGCAGAAGATGAGATCGAGGCAGTTGTTAAGTCTAGTATTCTTGGTTACTAGTTGTTCCAGTCCCACGTTCGTTACAAATACTGTGAAGATTTAGGGAGGATCCCTTCTACATCTCCTTCTACATACCAATGACTCAGTGCTGATTTGCCTTTTCACTCCTCCTTCCTGCATTTCGGTGCCAAATTCTACCACATCCTTAAATTTTGTTGCATTTTGGTGATCAAACTTTTTCACCTGGAATACTCACTTCAGAAATGTATCTTCCTAATTTTCATTTCTGTTTTTCTATTCGTTCTCAAAATGCAAAAGGAGTATTCATATATATGTTCAGTCTAGTATAGTGCTGTTTCTTCTTGATGTTCCGCATGTGTAACCTGAGACAACACAGACTGGACTGTAAGGCCAAATGTACAAGGTACCCTGATATTATTCGTATCTCATGCTGTTAATGCATAATTCTGAGTAATACAAAATGCAATATTTGCTTTGAAAATTTCTTCAATACTCTAGGTGATGTATTTTCTAGGGAACATTTTCCACCAAATGAATTGTGAGAACTGCCATAAAGCTATTCAAGGACATAAAGGACTAACTGCTAAGCTAAGTGTGGACTGACCTTTTCTTGTGACAGAGATAAACTACAATGTTTGAATAGTACTGTACATGTTAAAGGAGAGGAAATGTTTGCTTGTTTGGGTAAAAATGATATTCCCAGGAGTAATTTCAAAAGACCTGTATGTAGGAATGAGTTAAATGCAGTGACGTGTATAAAAATGTGTTAGAAGTATTGCTATAACTAAACAGATGTATGAATATACTTCTACACATGCCTATCAAATGTAAGAGTTAAGATGCTGGACTAGGAGTGGAGAGTGAAGAGACCCAGGTTGTAGTTTTCTGTCAGACATGGAAACCAGCTTGGTGAATTTAGCTAGCCATTCTCTTTTAGTTATAGATTGGGAATTGAACATTTCTTATTTCCAACCTATTTTAGATTGAAGTAGTAGTCTATTAGCTTTCATGAAAGGGTAACACTCTGCAGTGGATTTATTCAGGCTGATAACAGTTATACAAAGAAATTATATGTTGAATTTCAAATATCTAAAAACCTATTGTCCATTTAACAGCTTACATACCGTATTTGCTGGCGTATAAGACGACTTTTTTGCCCTGAAAAATATGCCTCCAATTGGGGGGGTCGTCTTATATGCCAGGTGCGTCTTATACGCCGGCAAATAGTAATTGGGAAGCACTGCGGCTGCCCGCGGCTGAGGCACTTTGCGCACCGTGGAAGCGAATCCCGTGAAGCCGAAAGGAGCAGCCAGCCTTCTCCCAGCTCCCAAGGAAACGAGGCTCGCACCGCCCGAGCTCCGCTGAGGTATCCGGCTGGGGCTGTCAGGAGTTGTTACCGCTGGCGCGGCTCCGCGCGGCTCCAGTCCCGCGTTGCCTCGGGAAGGGAAAGGCAAAACCAGGAGCCGCTGCTGCCATTGCAAAGCGCCGCCGCGGCTCTTCCTTTTGCCTTTCCCTTCCCGAGGCAACGTGGGACTGGAGCCGCGCCAGCGGTAACAACTCCTGACAGCCCCGGCTGGATACCTCAGCGGAGCCCGGGCGGTGCGAGCCTCGTTTCCTTGGGAGCTGGGAGAAGGCTGGCTGCTCCTTTCAGCTTCACGGGATTCGTTTCCATGGTGCACAAAAGTGCCTCAAAAAAAAAAAGTGCAAAAGTGGAAGGCGTGCGGAAGAGGGGGCGAGTATATAACAAACTATATTTTGAGTGGAAATGTTGGGGGGTCGTCTTATACGCCGGGTCGTCTTATACGCCGGCATATACGGTATATTTCTTAGAGCTACAGCTAGGTTAGATTGCTATTCACTTTATTTATTCATTTTTCACATTTCTGAACAGGCCATCATTCTCAAAGAAGGACTCTGGGCATTGTACAATAAAACATCAAAATATAAAACAATATATAAAAACTAAAATGTATAAATTAAAATTTTGAATTAACATTTTTAAAGAAGGCAAGAATAATTAATTAATTTTACACTTACATTTGCCTTATAGTTATGTGCTTCCAGGCTAAATACAAATTATGGATTATGCATGGAGCTGAATGTGGTATAAAACTAGTGTGTATATTTATATTGCACTGCCTTTGGTTTTTGATCAAAGAAAATACAATAGGTGTGTGCCCATACATGCACACACACATGCAACACTAAGTCTAAAAGTTTGTTAAATGTTAGGAGGAGGACTGTACTTTCTAAGTAGTCATAAACTCTGCTAATTTACCATTGGGAAACAATGAAACAGAATGAGAAAATAGAAGGAAACATCCCAGCAGAAAGCAGAAATAGCTGGAACCCTAAATAAAATATCCTCACACAGTAATAATGTATTACAGGTCCCTTCTGCACTAATCTAAATAGGAAATATTCCTTATCGGAACAAGCATGTCACTCAGAATTCGCAGTTCCAGTTCTAATCATTCAGGTGAATCAAGGAACGGGGATTATTTAATGTGAAAGCATCACTGCTCAATTTTAGCAATTTTATTTCCCCTTCTCCTCCCTGTAGCTTTGCCTATGAATTGCAGGCAAGAAGAATCCAGCC
This sequence comes from Notechis scutatus, assembly GCF_049901735.1. Classification (NCBI taxonomy): domain Eukaryota; kingdom Metazoa; phylum Chordata; class Lepidosauria; order Squamata; family Elapidae; genus Notechis; species Notechis scutatus. The sequence goes on along the minus strand of NC_142010.1, from coordinate 39,183,423 downwards.
CTTTCCTGCCAACTTAGAGACTAAAGTAATACCTTGCTGACAGGTGCCTTACACTTTAGATGCCAGAACAGATTTTAGTATGGATTTTGAAGCTTAGCTATAGCTGAAATTATGTGACATGACTCTCACAAATAAGGTTCTGACTACATAATGAACCTTCTTCCTTAAGCCTCTGTTATATTTAAATGAAATTATTGGAAGATTTCTCTTTGATATTTCAGTATAACTGCTGCTTTGATCTCCTGAACAGAAGGTGGGATATAAAGCAGACAAACAAGCAAACCACTTTGCATACTTGAAAAGGGAACTGGGAACATAGCAGAAAATTGTAATAGTAATGCTGATTTATCAGATGGACTATTGAGAAAAGAATGAAACTAGAAATGATTGTAATCAAATAATTATATACATGACTACTTAAATAAGGCCTACTTATTCCTAAGTAAATATTTACAAATTTGTGAGTTTAGGGCCCTTCCACATCACAACTGTTTCTGCTTTCCAATTCCTCCAAAACAATTCAAAGTGGACTTATGATCATTTTTAGTTCTACTAATCAAAAACTGTTCAGAACACACAGATATCCCCATGATTTAATCATTATTCATCATCACATAATCAGTAGGAGAGCATAACCATTGTTCAATCAATTCCTTGACTACCTCAGATCATGCAATACCCCAAATCCCTTCATCCATACTCCAAGGAAAAGAGAAAGTAAATTTACTTGTTAATGAAAGGTGCCTGAAGATTGCGTTAAAACATCCTTACCAACCTACAAAATTGAATTGAATTCTACAAATCTGTAGAATGGCAGTGTTGGGGGCAGAGAAAAAACTAGCTTTGCTTCAGCTTCAGAGAAATATGAATTTGGTTCTCATCTCACAACCAATGGACAACCTGTATTGCAGAAGTCAGAAGCTGATTCTGAATTATAATAAAGCCATCACATGGAGATTCCCTTCCTAAGCCCAATATAAGAAGCTCCTTCTTGCCAAGATCCTTGATCATTCTGGCAGAAATCTCTTTGGACACTATAGGGATTGCTACAGGTTGTTCAGATGCTTGGGCATTGTCTTGTGTTCACAGTATTCTCTTGCTAAGCTTTTCCTAACTGCAATTGGCATACATTATGTAATGCCCATCCAGATTCTTCAAGTAGGACTGGAAATAGGTGGCATGCAAAAATACAGATCATCAGTCATTCCTAAAAAATAAAATTCAATTTTTCAATATATATATATATATATATATATATATATATATATATATATATATATATGAAGGTCAAGGAAAGTCTATCTAAAAATCAGCTAATTTTTAATTAGTTGATCTTGTCACCAAGGGCACCAAAGGCACATCTTTAACCAAATTGTTTTTTTCCCCCTCTTAACAGACAAAGCAAATGTGGATGCCTCACGATTCTTCAACATGAAATATGCTTGGTTTGATTTTTCAGTGCAGATTTAGATGTTACGACTTAAAACACAATCACAAATATTTGCTGAAATATTTCTCTCTCTCGCGCACACACACACACACACACACACTACAAAGGAGTGAAAGAAAGACATAAAAGCTGAACAGCGATTTTTGAAAATTCATTTCACTTCAGGCAGCAATTTGTAACTTGCTGTACTAGTATTAATAGAAATCAAGGCTTTTCTAACAAAAGGCTGTGCAGGTTTAACAATGGGCTACTAAGCTTTTAACACATTTGATTTACATGGCCAGGGAAGGAATCTTAATATGAATGGTTGTTCCAGAGTTCATGCTCTGGTCAGGGAAAGCATGGGTCACATAAAAAGGTTTGGGCAATTAGAATTCATTTAGCTGGCTGGGAAAATTTGCATATAAAACACAAAAAGGGAAAGCCAAGAAACCAAGAGAGATTGGGAGATCAAAATATTTTCCAAAGTGAATGAGCTGGGTAGGAAAGAAATTAGCTTGAAAAACAAAGCTATCTTTAAAGACATACGAACACATGACTGCATATACACCAATTTATTGTAGGCTCTTTCACTCAAACTTGTATTCCTTTTCAATGCTTGGAATATGAGACCATTTTCCTAGTTTGAACAAGATTATTTTACAAAAATTCTCTTTGTAGTTCCAGTTGCTATTGTGAATGTAAGAGCATAAAAGAATTTCTGATGTCATAGAGAAATATCTTCCCAGAGGAACATTTTGTCTCCAAAAGTGCCTACTCCATAGTTTTTCTCCACTGAATTATATTCAATGGCATTTTGAAAATTCAATCCAGCTATAACAGATTAACAAACTGAAATCATTGTGGATGTATGTAATTTACTTTATAAAGGCAACTCACCTAATGGCCATATCATATATTGTGGTTCCCCTAAGTAAATTAGCAACAAAACTCCTAAGTGTGCAATCATTTTTGCACGGTTTAACTCAGTAAACCTTACAGAGCTCTAAAAGTTAATTAAATTAATGAAGATAGCAGACCTGAAATAGGGAATTGTGACTTTTTAAATCTCTTCTAAAGAATCCATTAATGAGACTAGCCTAAGGGCCTATACAGTCACATTGTATATTCTGACAAGCACTATCCCACTATGTTCCTAAGGTTTTTAGAATCCAGAATTTTTTGCAGTGCTAAATTCTGACATTCTTCATACACATGGAATTGAATCAAGGATCAATACAGTATCTTTGAGACCAAGCTTATGCTTCATCAAGAGCCTTTCCCTATTTTAGCCAAATGTAAACTATACCTTACTTCCTTACCCTTGCTCTTTATAATGGATTTATTCTGAAATGCAGTGAAATTGCAAACTACTAGCTTTGAAAACCCAAACCAGCACCAGGTGAAAAAAAATCAGTTGCAAGTAAATCTAACATCTTAAAAAGCTGGTTAACAGTACAATGTCCCTCATTTGGTATCTAAACAAATATAAAGGCAGCCTGGATAGAAAATGACTAGTAATTCAATTTATTATGGTTGCACTTTTAATGCCAGAGAAAAATATCTCTGTAATTTTCTATTATAGGTATTGAAAATATACAACCTTGGCTACAATTTACACTGAAATTGAAATCAGGGAGCTGGGTATATTTTGTTTCACTCTAGGCAACAATAAACAAAAATCAATTTTATTTAACATTTGTTCAAACTATCTCCCTTTTTCTCTTCAAATTAGAACTGTATTCAAGGTGACTTAAAATAATTGCAGTATAGTACATATAACATTTGAAACTAAAAATTAAACTAGGTATTAACATCACTTCCCAATGAATATTTAACAGTCTGGCAAAAAATGTTTATTTATTTATCAAATTTTGAAACTGCCCATCTTCCTTGCAATATATAAGCAGACTTCCTCTATAATGAGAGATAATGGGATGGATAAACAGAACTCTCAAGGGAATAAATTCTAAAGCATAAAAATTATGCAGTAGAAAGCCTTTCCTTTGTGTCAGAAAGATAAGTCTCAAGTACCTGTCCTGCAAAATTACACAAATAGGGAAGATAGTTCTACAGGCACTAAACCCAGGGGTGGGTTTCTACCGGTTCTGTCCACCTCTGTAGAACCGGTAGCTCTGAAGAGCAGCAGACATAGAACCGGTTCTATGTCTGCTGATGTTTGTGTCCACCCACCCACCTGGGCTTTTACCTGACCTTATTTCCTGATTTTTCCAACTTCAGCTGCCGTTGCGAGGCACAGCTGCAGTTAAAAAAGCAGGGAAAAAGGGCTTTTGAAAGGCTGCTTCTCTGCACACAGCATGCTGATGACGATTTACAGGCGCCTGCCGGCAGCGTGCAAGGAAGCACATTGTAAATCACCAAACCTCATAAATGACTGAATTGGTAGTTAACCCTGTCGGATCCCACCCCTGACTAAACCATTTAAGGCCCTGTGTCTAAAAAGTAAATAGCAAATTCCTTATTTTGGACTAAAGCACTCATTTCATAGTTTTGAGAGAAACTGTATGAAATGGAGTGGCTGGAGAGAAAAGTTGGAAGGTGAAATTTTGTGAATATACAGAGCAATTTCCTAGGCAAGGAGAAGAAAATTGCCAATTCCGTTGAACATGAGAAATGAAGACCCAGAAAAAGCACATCTTCACCCAAAATTCAAGGGAAGAAAGGACCTGGCTGGCAATAGACAGCATCCACATTCAAGACCCAAGTGGAGAAGAAGGGATTTGTCATTTGTAAGGAATATTTATGTAGGAAATATTTAAATATTCCAATTGCTTACTTACAATTGTTTAGATTAGTTAATTAGCATGTCAAAAAGCAACAGTACTGAGCATGCTAATGAAATTCTGTAGATATCATAGGGGTTGGACTGTGGTTTCCAGTGTTTTTTGAATTGGCCTCAGTGGAAGGAGCAGATCAACTATACAAAAATCCCTCCAATGTCCAAAAGCATATTATCACATCATATTAAAAAGCAGCATGTGGCCTAGAATTATACTTCCTTGTGTCAGTTTTCAGCATAGGTCAGCAATGCAAATGACCCAACCAATCTCAGTACCAAATTTCATGATTGAAATGGGACTTGAAATCATCTATAAATATGATATACCCACTTTTTCAGTAAATAAATTTTTCAGTCTGGTCTATAATTATTACAAAACTCCTGGGTTATTCAGTATATGTGTGGTGAAGTAAACACATACCATTCAGAAATGGTCATTGATCACTTTATTCATTATGGGCTATTCCTGTTCTTGCCAATTGAATCAGATGGGAGGGACTGAAGCAAAAGGAAAATAATAGCACTCATCTCTCTATATGTCTTTTCAAATTTTCAAAATCTATAAGGTTAAAGAAATTAATATGAAAATTTCAGACATTGGCATTATATTCCAATATTGGAATCCAAGTAAGGTAGAATTGATCAACTTTAGGCACAACAAAAAATGTAAATAGTTTTTTCTCAAGCTGCCAATTATTGCAGTTTCCCTTTTCCAATATATTATGTTGAAGAAAGTACTACACCATTCAGAATATAATGTCAACCTAATTTGTGTAGATGTAGTGGAAGTAGAAAAATAAGCTCCCTTGAGTTGGATCTAGATTTATTCATGCTTGGAAGAAACCCATTGAAACCAATGAGATAAATTAGCCATGACAAATTAAATTCCTTTAATTTGGATCTGTCTCCTCTAAACATGGCTAAATTCAGATTCTATCCAATCTCTGGCAAATCTCTTATAACAGATAATGGCACACAGCATTAGTACTTCTGAAAAGGTCAAAAATAATAGAATATTCCATCCTTGGCACAATATGATTGCATATAAGAGAAGAATAGTTACTCATGCTTTTTCTTTGGGGTGATAATTTAAATTCCATAGAGTCTTTAATTATTGTATTGATGTCTTTTTCAGCTAGCAGGTGGGCAATTATTTCACAGGACAATAATGTTTCCGAGTATCTTCTTCAGGGACTGAAGTTGGGAAAATAAAGTTCAGAGACATAAAGAACAGCCATTAGGGGCTCAAATTGCTTTTACAGTTATTGTTTCCATTAGCAGTGGTTGGAAAATGGAATATACAATGAGTAGCATGTGAAATGTAACTTACAGCATAACTAATCTCCAGAGATTTTACAACACTTTTCATTCTTGTTAGGGAACAAGAAATAAACATTGGCAATAGTACAATTTGCATATCATTTTGTACTATGTCAATATTCTCACTATACTTTCAAAAGCAAGAAACAGAGTGAAAAGATGATTAAGACCATCTTTAATAGATGCTACCATTGTAAAGCAGTCAAGACAAATTTGCAACTATTGTGGCAAAGTATGCCAAAACCAAACCCCAACTCAAACAAAAAACTAGCATTAAACACAGCTGAATAAAGTTGGTGGTGTCACAGCCCTTCTTTCATTTAGTTTTTGGCAATGGCATTTATATGACAGGACATTCATATCTAATGGCTTTTAAACATGAAATGAAGCTTCCTGAGAAATGTGTAATTCACTGATTCCAATCAAAGCATCTTAAATATTCAAATGAAAGAAAATGTCACTCAGTGTTTCCATATGAAAACCATTAAAGATACTTGCCATTAATCCCACTTGGGATTAATGCACAGTAGAGATAGCAAAGTATTTTTGCTATTGAATCCTCTGCAAACAATCGAGGCATTTTATTTTTTTAAGGAATATTTGATGGAACACAGACTATAAACAAAATTAGCATTTTCCTTCTCTTCAAAAAATGAAAGGTGCATGATGATCAATAGCTTTCATTAGCCTTCAAAGAAGTTCAACATGTGTCCTTTGCAGTTTTCTTCTCCAGAATTTATAACAAAATGAAAATAGAAAAAACTGGCAAAGAATTTTTCAGTGAACTCAGAGCTTCTAGATAGTAATTAGGCTGCTCACAGTTCATTCAGCAACTTTCTAGATTTTTTGAAAAGTGCAATTTAGAAAAATGCAAAGGTACAATCCCCACCCGCCTCTGTCCAGTGTGTTTTTTTATACTAACAATATTATATATTATTGCCTTCAAAACACCCATGTCAATATTTAAATATTTTCTATCCTGAAAATTCCAAAGCTTGTCCTATGTGTGCTATTTAATCCCTGGGTTCCAACCTCACCCTATGCCAACTATTTGGGAGAACAGATAGTGCTTTAGGATATTTTTTGAAAGCAAGGAGGATGGGAGCCTGCCAGATTTCAAAAGGAAGAGTATCCAGAAGGCAGATTTGCTATGGAGAAGATACACTTCCTATTTCCTAATAAATAGGAACATTTGTGACAAAGAACTTGAAATGTGTTCACCCTTGAAGTGTGCTCTTGTAGAAATCCTCAGGAAGAGGCAGTCCCACAAATACCCTGGTTTTGTGCTATGTAGGACTTTAAAGGCAATAATCAGCACATTAAGTTGCACCCACAAAAAAAAAAAAAAAAAAGGATCTAGAAATGCCGTAAGAATTTAATTTTAATAGTAGTTGTCATGTACCACTGAATCAAAGGCTTTGCAGAAGTCAATGTAAATTACATCTATTGCTTTACCCTGAGCAAGTAGTGTAGTCCATATGTTTTTGCAGTATAGAAGTTGCAAATTGAAGGACATTTTTTTTCTAAAACCAAATTGTTTATTGGAGAGTAAGTTGTTTGACTCTAGGTGGAAAGCAATGCATTGATTAATAATTGATTCCATAACTTTGCACATGACACAACACAATGAGATTAGTCTGTAGTTTTCAACCAGGCAGTGGTCAACTATTTTGAAAATAGGGATGACCGTTGCTAAAGACCATAGGTTTGGTAAAGAGCTGGTTCTGAATGATACCTCATATATTATGCTTAGGGGTTCTGCTATGGTAGTGGAGAGCTTTTTTAAGAAGAATTCACATAAGCCATGAGGGCCAATAAATAAGGATAGTTTTCAGTGGTGTAGTGCATTTTCTACATTATCTTCAGTAAAGTCAATTTGTAGATTGTTGCAGTTAGTTGTCATATGATTAGGAAATGTGGGGCATGAGCCATTACTGTTTACAAAGACTGAACTGAAGAATGTGTTGAAGAGGTTTGCCTTAACGGCTTCATTGCTATAGTCTTTCCCATTAGGACCTTTTAGGGGTGGGATGGTTTTTGAGTCTTTAAGTTTGGTGTTTACAAAGTTATAGAAGTAGAAATAGAAGGTGGACTTTGTGCACAGAATATTTTCCTCTTGCTTGCAGTGGTAATCGGTGCATTCTGCCTTTATCTGTCAGCATAAGGTGTTGTATCAGTTTTTAAAGTTAGCTACATATTTAGTTTTGTTTTTATGCCATAAGGATTTTTTTTAGATTGAAGTTTTCTTATTATTTTGGGAAAATTGTTTTGTTTTTCTTTTGGGGGGTGGGTTTACTAATTGAACATATAGTTTAATGACTCTTTCAAGTTCAAGCAAGAAGGCGTTATAATGTTCTTCTGTAGTGTCGCAGCCAGAGAGCAGAATGTGCCAATCAAGAAATAAGTCGGCAGCTATAAGTTCATAATTGGCTTTTTTAAAATTGTATTTTGGAGATCCATCATTATGATCCTCTTTGAGTGGGTGTAAATTTAGACAAAAGTCAATCATGCTATGGTCACTGTTTGAAAATGGTTCCTGTATTTGTAGGCCATAAATTGGTTTGAGCTGTTGCAGAAGATGAGGTCAAGGCAGTTGTTTAGTCTGGTGTTGTTATATACTAATTGATCCAGCCCCAGTGGTAACAGCATTGTACAGGGTTGTATGAATGGGTTCAGATGTACATTCATTTGGTGTCCAATTTATAAGAGGTAAGTTGAGGCCACCAAGAAAAATAAGAGGGTGTGGGCAAGAGGCAGCCCATGTCAGTAGTGAAGTTAGCTTGTTTGCATGAATTATATCATAGTCAGGGGCTCGATAGCAAAGTAAGAAGCTGATTGAGGTATTTAAGAACAGTTCACAGACGATGGTCTCAGGAAGAGCAAGCTTTTGTATAATTTCAATCTTTTTTAGATTCAGCAAAAAAAGCATTTCATTGCAGCATAAATTCTTAACTATCACACTTCATTGTGTGTTTTATATATATAATGCACTGTATTTATTTTCATCCCATATTTATTATTATTTTTAAATAAATCAAGGTGGCAAGCACACCTAATACTCCTTCCTTTTTTTATTTTCTCCAAAACAACAACTCAGTGAGATAGGCTAGACTGAGAATCTTTTCCCCAGTCATGCAGCCAGCTTTCATGCCTAAGGCAGGACTAGAACCAATGGTGTTATTAATAATTAATTAATTAATTATTAAAATAATTAATTATTATTAATACCCAGTGATGTGTGTGTGTGTGTGTGTGTGTGTTATCTCAGAAGTCATTAATGAAAACTTTTAACAGCAACTGATAAACCAGTTGATTCACATTCCTTTATGCCATAACCATCCTTTCCAGCTCAGTCTTTAATATGCTTAACTATCCTAAGTTAACAGGAGAAAAAAACAATTATTTTCCACTAATGTTTTGTATTATTCTTGAGCAGCAAGGAAAGATGTTAGTGAATATCTTTCAGTCATTACATAGCAATAAATGTTCTTAAGTACTAGGATGCATATAGCCGCATACCTTAATTGAGACCTGGCTTTGCAATGAAAATACATAAATAATGAAAGCTGTGCACTCTTTGTTTACATTTACTATAACCAATATGGGAGAATGATTGTTATAATAGTCCTACATTGGTGATAATTTCAGTAGCTGTAGAGCATTTGGTAGCAATTCTAAAGGACATTAGACCTCTCCATTTTTTTTTCTAGAGAAAAAGATCAGTGGTATATTAGCATTACAACAAAGTTTGATTTGCAGTCTTGAAATAGAAAAAGGCTTTTTGCTGAAATTAGGTTCTATGTCTCCCAGCTATTAGAATTGGCTGGCTATCTAACACAAAAGATCGACTGATTGCACTTAATATGGAAATATTGGTCCATGGCAGTATAAAAACTACCTATTTGCTAAAGTCAAGGGCACTCACTAATTATTTCACAAACAGAAAACAGATGATGCAGAAAGATTCCTTATGATGCATTAGCATTATTCTGACATGGTAGGGAAAGAAAAGGGCTTTTTGATTATTGCTGTGGGCATCTATTGTCTTGAAAAATATCCATATGGAGAAGGCTAGGCTGAAGTGTTTTAGCAACTGGAAGGAATTCCATTCCCACATCTCAGAGCTACATTTATCAATTTGCAATAAAAACAATAGCAGCTCATTCACACTTTTCCAAAACTAAGATGAAACCTCCTGCTATCTGGGGGGAGCCTTATATTTTTGTTTTCATCTCTTGGTTATAATATACCACTTCCATATGATAGAAAATCTGCAGTGATTGACACAGTTTACACACAAATCTGAGTGTGTTGTGCTGTCAAGTCATTGTGTTGTGCTGTTAAATGGAGATTTGCTGTTTCTTCTTTAGTTCCATGTTTTGCATTCACACTTGTTTTTATTAGAACCACTTCAGTGCATCTTCAATTTTCTAAAGGGTCAAAGGGTTAAATCAGTCAGCAGATGAGGTTAAGACAATCTTATTAATTTTGATGTACTCACTGAGGTGGAGTCTATGTTTCATCAAATGCTTACAAAGCTGATGTAGAGGGTTGGATACTAGCAAGTGAATCATGGGAAAGCAAATATGCAGGAGATGAATGCAAAAGCATCAAGGTTGTGCTTAGTAAAATTAAGAAGGCTTGAATGCATACATACATTTCATTAAGCCCAACAGTACAGAGAATGCAAGCATATACAATTAAAAAATATATGGGATGCAAAACAGTATCTTGGGAGGTGGACCTTATGAAAATGGGAAGAGAGTTAATCCCCAACTCAGCAGTTCATGACTGCCATCCATTAGTGCAAAACCAAAAATAACTGTCTTATGATAAAGTAAAATTGATATAAGAATGATTCCCACAGTGTGTCATTTTCAGACTAAAGCATCCATCTTTCAGCCTGATATTACAGTCCAGATAATCATTCCTCCTCATAGAAAGGACACTTACAATAGCATTGTTTCCCATTAGGAGTCTGCTTAAGTTGGTAAAATGCATGAATTTATATGCTGTATGAAACTACTGATTATTGCAATAGCAGTAGTACTTAGACCTAAATACAGGGGTGGGTTTCTACTGGTTCTGTCCACCTCTGTAGAACCGGTAGCTCTGAAGAACAGCAGACATAGAACTGGTTCTATGTCTGCTGATGTTTTTGTCCACACGCCCACCTGGGCTTTTACCTGACCTTTATTTCCTGATTTTTTCAACTTCAGCTACCATGCGAGGCACAGCTGCAGTTAAAAAAGCAGGAAAAAAGGGCTTTTTGAAAGGCTGCTTCTCTGCACACAGCATGCTGATGACGATTTACAGGTGCCTGCCGGCAGCGTGCAAGGAAGCACATCGTAAATCACCGAACCTCATAAATGACCGAACTGGTAGTTAACCCTGTCGGATCCCACCCCTGCCTATATACCACTTCATAGTGCTTTATGTCATTCTCTAAACCAGGCCTGTGAAACTGGAGGCTCATGGGCCGGATTAGTCATGTGCAGGTCACACCCACCCCAGCTCCACAAAGTCAAAAAATGTCATGATACATCACAATGCATCATGTGACACAATCGAGTTTGACACCTATGCTCTAAGTGGTTTACAGAATCAACATATTGCCCCCAACAATCTGGGTGCCCATTTTGCTGACCTCAGAAGAATGGAAAACTGAATGAACCTTGAGACTGTCAGGATCAAACAGCAATACTGCATCCTAACCACTGCGCTATTGCAAATAGCTTATCCATCATGATTTAATTTATTTGGGAAATAAATATCTAGCTACAATTAAATAAAGACAGTATATGAAATGTCCCATGAAACATCATAGATAGAACTCATCATTGTATTTTTTACAAAGTCACTTCTAGCAAAATGCAAACAAACAAGCAGTCAAATCAGATGATTTGAAAGAAACAGGCAATGGTGCTTCCAAAGTTTCCAATTAAAGCATGATTTTGTACTTAGAAATTTAAAAGCCTATGTTGATAAATGCTATTTTTAGGAAGAGAAAACTAAGAGAAAGTTAAGACTTGCTAGGATTAAGCAATAATGGGACAGCTTTTTAAAAAAAACAACACTGAAGGTTCACAAAATAGGATTATTTCAATAATCATTATTAATGCCATGGCTATTATCCTATCCAAAGCATATTCTACCTAAAAGACAGCACACCAGACTTGTATAAACAACAAAATAAGAGCATGCATCTCTAAAGAGAAAAGAACAAAAGACGAACAAGGTCAACTTCAGAAACTGGTATCATCCAACATTTGCATTATGAATGCAATCTATAATTATACAGTTCCCACTTTGCTGATGAGATTTCCATATTTTTAAAGTATTATGATGATTCAGGCATTAATAAACTGCTAGAGAGCTTCATGGTGGAAAAAAATAGAAATGAACTTAAAATTTTAAATATACTTATGAAAAATCACTATGTATTCAAAAACATGGGATGATTACATTTGAAAAATAAGGCTTTGGTTTCCTGGGTCCTTGATAGATGGTATTGTTTCATTGGTGGAGGGGGGAGGGAAGAGAGGGAGCTGGAGTGCATTCATTTTTGTCAGCTCTTCCCAACCAGGCAGAAATCATGGGAGTTAGGCAGTCCTTCATATAATCAGCCCCTATGTCATGTATGCTTTGTAGGTTATAACTAGCACCCTGAATCACACCAAGAAGCATAATAGCAATAGCACATAGACTTATATACTGTTTTACAGTGCTTTACAACCTTCTCTAAGCGGTTTACAGAGTCATACTGCCCCCAACAATTTGGGTCCTTATTTTACTCATCTGGGAAGGATGGAAGGCTGAGTGAACCTTGAGCCTGGTGAGATTTGAACTGCCAAATTGCAGGCAGCCAGCAATCAGCAGAACTAGCCTGCAGTACTGCACTCCAACCACCTTGGCTCAAGGATATAGTGGAAATCAGTGTAACTTGTGAAGCAAGGATATTACTTGAGCATACTGACACATGCTCACTATTGCCAACTCTGCCACATCTTAGAAAAACCGAAGCTCCCAATGAGCCGAATTCTAGAATAAAACCATAAGCAAGGATATCAAAAATTGCTTCAGGTTCAATTTCACCCTTTTAATCTTGTCCAGACAGCCAAAGCCTCAAGATAACAAGACTTCTATAGCATTATTAGCAAGCCAAGGGTAGTAAAGCACAACTGAGAACCATCAACTGGGTATCGTGATACTACACTTACACTAACATACGGTCTATCACAGTAGCTTAATATAAACATAAAGCTACAGGAGAAAAGGGTCCAAACCATGCAGCATCTCAAAACTGGTAAGCCATCTGATCAGCAGCTCCTGCCCCAAATGGAACTATCCACTCTTTGAATTACCACATTTATCAAGTTTGGCTAAGGGAAAATAAGAGATGGTCAGGAACTAAGTTATTTCCCTCATTTCCAAATCTCCAAGTTATGTATTAGGATTTCTTAAAGTAGAAATTCTTTTTCTATATATCAGGATGAAAAGCTATTATAGCATGTAATTTTATTAATAATATGATATTAAATGATTTCATGCAAAGAGTGCAAAATAACATTTTCAGTTTAATGTATCTGCATCTCCATTTTTTTTTCCTTTTAGAAGTAACTGCTATCATTTAAAATTCAAACTCTAAATTTCTCAATAGCAGTTCACTGATCCACTGCAATATCAAATATTGAAAGTCAGCAAGCAGAAAAGTATATTTAGTTTGGTAAAAATAATGTAATAAAATGTATCTTGCAGAGAAAAGCAGCAACGATAGTAAAAAGCTGAGAGACTAAACTCTACAAAGGACGGCTGGAGGAAATTAGCATATTTAACCTAAAGAAGAGAAGGTTCAAGAAGACATGATAATAATTTACAATATATGTAAGAATGTCACCAAGAAGAGGAATAGATTCATTTTCTAGAGCACCTAACAATAAGACAAAAACTAATAATAAGAGGTTTACAGAGAAAAATCCAAAAATGAAATTAGGAGGACTTTTTTAATATATAGTAGTAAGAGCTATTATGCAAGGGAATATTCTGTCCTGAAGTCCTGGGTGCTCATCATCAGAGGTTTTCAAGAAAAGATTGGGCAGTCATCTGAGATAGACTAAGAAGTTTTCCCCTGGGCAGAAGGTAGGACTAGATTCTATTGTACTTTCCAATTCTATTCTATAATGTTAGGCAAAGCTGCTTTCTAAATGTTGGCTGAAATGTGCAAGATTTATGCAAATGTCTGCATTATTTTCAAAAGCAAGAACAACAGATGAGATGGCTTACAATGGGCAGAAATGGAAACGAACAGAGATGAGTTTAATGAAACACTTGCCGCAACACAAATAACTTTCAAAAATGACATTCATTTTAAATTCATTTCTTGAAATAATTCAAGGACATTCATTACAAGTTGTCACTTTCTTGGACAAGAAATTTCTCTACCAGTATATAATCCATTTGGATATATTTTGCTAGTATCTTAGAGCGAGGAAACCTGCCTCACTCAAGGCAATTAGAGATCCTCTGACATCATGAACATGTAAATAAGATTTTCTTGAAGAGGGTCCTGGAAAGAAAACAACCACATATAGTACATCAGCCCAGATTTCTGAAAGGAATGTGGGGGATATAATTTTCCATGTGTGCTATCATATTGCTAAGAGAGTAGAAAGTAGAGTTTTAGATATTCTGTACTCAAACCAAAACACTAGTTGCACTTTGGTCCGCATATGGAATAAAAATTATAGTTTTCTTCCTGATATGGATTGAACCAGAGTTTTCTGGATAGCAGTGATAAGGATGAGAAGAGAATAAGAGCAAACAGAAACTGAGGACATTGTCAGTAGGTCATTGGGAAGATTTGGGCAGGCAAGCAAGCCAGTAAAATATCCTATGTTGGACCATCATCAATGATACCAGTAGCTGAGGAAAGAGTGGAGAATAAGATATATGGGGTCAGTGTGATATTTCGTGCTCAAAGATTCTAAGTAAGAAAGGGATAGGTTGATGGCATCAACTTATATTATTTTCCTGTAAAGTCACTCAGATTTTGTTTTGGTCAAATATTGTCCAAATAACCCAAAATATTCTGTTTTCCATAACTGAGATTTGATTTTTGTGTGGGTTCAAAACAAAACAAAAAATATTCATTTCATGCATACCCACAATGCAAAATCGTTGTTTCCAAATTTTCAGCTATGGAGACAGTTATATGAATTATTTTACATGGTTTTTTTAGTTGCAAATCTACTTGTTGTGGTGGATCCTGTGGATTTCTAGTTTACCCAACATATACAACAGTATGGACCACCATATGTGAGCAATGCCTATACTTGATTTTTGTATTTACAGTTCACCTTTAGACTATGTTATTTTTTTGAAAAATTGTAATACAGTGCCAACTCTCATATCTAATTTTTTTGGGGGGAGGAGGGAATTGACTGGTCCAGAAGCTTCAGGTTTAGGTAGCTCCTATTAAATACTGTATTTTGTTAATTTATTTCCTCCAAGACCTTATGGTGACCCATCTAACATTCTATTTCTCTTACTTTCCCAATGAACTTTAGAGGCAGGCTTTAAGTGGTCCATAGTCACCCAGTAAGTTTCTTGGACTAAGGTAAATCTGATCCTCCCTAATGGAATTGAAATCACTTAGTGCAACTACTACATGACTAATACAGGTTTAAAGGTTTCCCCTTACAGTTGTGATTGGCTCAAGAGGGCAGTGCTCATCTCCAATTTTCAGCCAAGGGAGCCTGTGTTGTCTGAAAAATGTTTCCATCATCATGTGGCCAGTGTGAAAATACAGAATGCAGTAACCTTCCTTCCAAAGCAGTACCTATTTATCTACTGTCACTTCCATCCTTTCAAACTGTTGGGTGCACAGGACCTGGGTTGAGTACTGGGAGCTCACCTTATCATGTGGTGCTCAGGGTTTGAACCCAGGTTGCTGGCTTTCCAGCTGACAAGCCCAGAATCTTAGCCACTAAGCTATCCTGCCACCCACATGGCTAGTACGATATAGGTTTTCTAAAACTGTGGCTTGCCTTCAGGTCCATGAAGGAACGGACATTTTCATTTTAATTCCAAAACTAAAATATAGCTACCGATCCTCCATTTTACTGTAATGGTCCAAGGAAGGCAGAAACTTCAAATGCTCCACAAGTGTACCAGAAGACAAAAGCTTTGAATTTTTTATATACAGTATATATAAGGTGGAATGAAACAGAAGCTTCCCATCATTAAAAGTTTTCTAGAGGTTTCTAATTGAAATCAGATTTGAAATTTAAGTGGCTTGGAGTGCAAACTGAGTAGGTCACTTGCCCAGTGTGCTTGTCAAATTAGGTCTGCTTAGGTTAGATTTTATCCAGATCTGCTTGCTTTTAAAAGTTTATTCCTGCAGGCAAAGCATAGGAGCCATCTACCTTAACTTAATTAACATGATAATGACATAGCCTAAATCACTTACATGCCTACTAGCAAAAATAAAATAAAGATACAGTAACTTGTAATGGGTTTGTTAAAGCGTGCTTTTAAGTCCACTACTTATTTATGGCAGTGGGACTTTGAAAACAAAAGAACATAACCACTAATTATATTGACATGAACCAGAAGAGTTACAACTCATAGCTTTTGCTTTATTACAAGCTGAAGTTCAAGGGATACCAATATTCAATCAGCACTTGTATAATGAGGAAAAATATTAATTCCATCCTACTATCCATCTACGAGTCTCATTGATGTCAATGACCCTAAAAGTATTGGTTATGTTATAACGTTTTGCCATTCTCTCCCCTACTATTAAAAACCTCCCTTTGGTTTTTAATAGCAGATAAGCATTGTTCTTCTACCACACTGTACAAATTAAGCAGTTTTTCAGGTAATACACCCATGACACTAGGATAGCATTCTTACCAGGCTTTGCCTATAAGAAGATCTGGCCAAAAAAAGCAATTTCTCTTATTAATTGGAACAAATTATAGAAGTACTCAGTATGGCTAGTTTAATGAAGAGAAGCACCAGAGGAGACATAATAGCATAATAGTGTTCCAGTATTTGAGGGGCTGTCACAGAGAGGAGCGGGTCAAGCTATTTCCAAGGCACCCAAAGGCAGACAAGGAATAATGGATGGAAGCTGATCAAGGAGAGATTCAACCTAAAAGTAAGCAGAAATTTTCTGACAGTGAGAATAATCAACCAATGGAAAAAACTTGTCTTCAGAAGTTGCGGGAGCTTCATCACTGGAATCTTTCAAGAAGAGACTGGACTGCCATTTATCAGAAATAGTGTAGGCTCTCTTGCTTGGGTGGGTGGGGGGATTGGACTACAAGGTTCCTTCCAACTCTGTTAATCTGTTAAATATGTTCATCCTAGCTAGACCTGGTAAATGATTGTGGCTCAAAGATACTACATCTCTTTGTATATATAAATCCCATCATTGTCTGGAAGGCTAGAAAAGACTCTTGTCTGAAATCTCGGATAATGAAAGGGTTTTGATAATACCATACTACAATGATCTCACTGAAATAAAGCATAGATGTAGAAGAAGTACTGGCAGAGCCAGGGGAGAGATGAAAAGAGGGATCCACCTAGAATGTCTATGTAGCCACAAAGTCCAGCACTCTTTGACCCTTATCTAACTCAGATGTTGGCCATTAGTGGAGAAGATTCATATGCATAGGTTTTTAGCAATAAATCAGTTAAATTGAACCTTCACATGTGAACCTTTTTTGCCTGCCATATTATTCTTAAGCCATATTCAGAATAGTCATAATGTAGCCCCATTCAAATGAATTAAAAGTGAGTCAACTCTCCTAGGTATTGAAAATTTCAGTAGAAGAAAAATAAATATGGAGGTAGATTTTCATATTTTTCTGGACTAACAATCTTTTTTTATCCCCTTTTAAAAATATTTGCATTGCCATTCATTTGCTATTGTTTAGCAGTAATCTTCCAGTAATTATGACTTCTTTCTCATTTCTCAAACTGGGATAGACACACACTTGGTTACTAACCATGATAAATAAATAATATAATGAGCTTAACATTTATTCCATTTACTGTTAGTAAGTACACATAAGAGTGTTTGCCCCAAAGTCAACAAGTGTCTTCCATGGCTAAAGATAAACCTTAATCTGGATCTCCATGAAATCAGTCCCACACCTTAAATACTATAATGCATCATCTTGGCTACCTATTGCTTTTTTATCTTTTTTATCCATTTAATTCAGTGTATGGAATAATTAAAAAAGCTATATTCTCAGAGGTTCGACAATAATGCAGGAATCAATGACAGCCCAAGAGCTTTGATGCTGGAAGAGACTGAGATATGAATCAGCAAGTTTGGCACTGGAAACCCTGTCTATTATTAAATGATTGGTTTCAAGCAAGATATTTTATCTCAATGTAACTTGTCTTCTCTTTTGAAAATGTACAGGCTTTCCTTGCATGATTGTTGTAAAGCAACACATTAAGCCCTTGCACCAAGTTTAATAGCGTAGCAGCTGCTTTTTATACTGAAAGCACTAGGTTTAATTCCATGGTTAGCATAACTCCAGCCTAAAATCAGTTGGTTAAATTTCACATATCATATGACTTAATTCTTTTGTCAATCCCTCAGGATAAAATGAATCAATGGAATGACTTAGCAAAATATAGTTTACTATATTATAGCATTATCCTCATCAAATTTATTAGGAAAGATTGTGATAATATTGGAAAAGATATTTGTTGCTGTCTATTTCCTTATTTATGTACCAAATATCAGCAAGTATCAACCAACTTACTTTATATTTGGACCCATAGCCAAGACCAGAAGACCTCCAAGGTCCCTCCAAACTCTGTTATTCTGTAAAGAAGATTCAGCATGCATAATTCCAGAAGAGTATTTTTCAACCTTGGCAACTTTAAGATATGTGGACTTCAGCTTCCAGAATTCCCCAGAATACTGTCAGTCAGCTACTCTAGACTAAAGGTGTCAAACTGGCAGCCCACCGGTCGGATGTGTCATGTGTAGGCCATGCCCACCCCAGCTCCATAAAGGGGAAAAAAACCTCATGAAATGTCACGTGATGGCAACTTGACTCTGAGAGTTTGACACCCGTCCTCTAGATAGCAGCTGTTTCTGAATCACACTGGATTCTGTGCTGTCAAATCAAGATACTTGGAGCTTTGCTCTCCTGTTTACATAAATAGTGAATATCAAAAAGTACAGTGACTTTTTCAGAATGGCATGACAGCTGCAGAAAAGTTAAATTGTAAGTGGATGCATAGGCATAAAAATAACATTTTTTAAAATACAAATAAGTTCAGAGGTTTTCAAATTATATGTTTGTTAGTCAAGCCACTTCTGCAGCATTCCCCAAAATTCTTTTCAAGTGCAATTTAATTAAGATCTTCATCCAACCCCAATTTCTAGGATGACAATGTCTAATGTTCTACCACTCAAATGCACACAGAGAGAAAGAGACAGGGACAGGGAAAATGATGCACATGATGACAGATAGAGACAATAATGTAGATTTAAATTATTTTTAAAATTAGAAGAAAATAATACATGGTGAAGCATTTTGATAAGGATGGATGAACAAGTTTCACCACTTTTTAAAGAGCTGGTAAAAATCAGGTTTTATAGTTTTTGCATCACTGGGGCTAGAAGGACACTTGACAGAACTCATCAGTTTCACTCGTTTAAAATCATTACACCACACTGACCTTTAGCTCCCTTTTTTGACATTTAACATGATTTCTTGCCCTTTCGAGAATACTTTACTGCATATTCTAGCTAGTAATCTGTGAAGAATTTTGAACTGGAGACAGGATGAATCCATCCAACTTCAAGTGAGTTAAAAACCTTTAAAGTGTTTTAAGCAGACCCATTAAGGCAATATCCCCATTGACCTTAGTATGATCACCAAGCATTCCTAGAGGAAAGAATGGATGAAGTTATCTTCTACCCACCTTCAGCCTACATGAAATATCCACATTTTCCTATAACAAATTGAAAATAGTGTTTTCCAACCTTGTTGGCTCAAATCTTGTTGTCTGATTTGCCTGCTATACTTTACTTTCTCAAGTACATAGCCTGAAGAATACCCCCTTATCTGAATCAATGGCTGCTGCCTCTTATTTCTGATGAAACTGTTATATTAAGGGTTTCCATAACAGTTCCCTGGCATAGAGAAAATCACTGATTTGAAACAGGTACATTTCTTTCCCTGGGTACTTAAATTTTGTTCATGTTCAGCTGGGAGTTTTGGTGAGTGAAACGTGTGCATTAAGTGTGTGAAAGAACAATGAAATGTTGATTAATAAACAATGGGCTCTTTTTAAAGAATAGAGAGAGAGAAGGGGGGACAGTGGTTAAGCTAGAACTGATTAAATGGGAAAGGATAGGAAGACCCTACAGAAATCAGGCTGACAAAGAGAAAAACCTAAATATATTTAGCCTTCCAATCAGGGGAAAATAGAGCAGATACAAGAGAAGAAAGAGAAAATATCTTGTGTGCTTTCTGTGATCCTAATGACCTTTGTGTTCAATTGGATAAAAAGAGAAATAAGTTATTATATTTGTATCTGTTGCAACTTTTGTGAGGAGGCATATAAGGACTTGGGAAACTAGGAGGTTAAAAAAACCATTATTTAGTATTAGCAACTTAATGCTGTAAGAAATTATTCTATGTGTGATTCTTGATTATGAAGAAATTACTGTAAAGATGGCTGGAAGAAGTGCATCAGAGATATACAATCTGTGACTGAAAAGCTGCATGAAGCCCCAAATGCATTGGATTTTGTCCTACAAAAATGTCTATCAAGCTGTAATAGTTCATATGAAGCAAACGATGGGCAGTATTTATATTTAGTTAATATTACATTTAAATGGAATCAATTTTTGCTTTTGTCCTGATTTTGAATTATTTATTTTTCTTGGCCCCCACCAAGAATAATCTCCAGAAAGCTGGCTAAAGGACAAGTAAGGCCATCTGTATCCCCAACCTTCAAAGCAACACATTCTTTTCATTTATAGTGGGCTGGTCTTCTTCATTCTCAAAATGTATGGCTGCTACATGGTGCTTCTATTCTTCAGATAGCTGATATCATGTTTGGATTTTGGCAGTGATCAAAGGTGATTTCTCTTCTTTCATGGTACCCTCATTCAGATTAAGGAACTTGAAACTTTGGTAGAAAACCCAAGTTGGTAAGGAATAAAATTATTTCCAGATACATAAAGAATATTTGAAGAAATATGAATATTTTGAATATTTGGAGAAAAAAAGTAATGCAGTATAAGTTCATTCCCAACAGAGATCTGGCAACAGGAGGGAGAGGGGAAGGAGGACAAGAAAGCCACTTGGGTGACACATGAAACATCTCTTGATTGCCTGACCACATTATTGAGAAAAATCACTGAATACTCTTACCTGGTATCTTATGAGAATTACATTACAGATAATTCTTGATTTATGACTAAAACTGAGCCCAAAATTTCCATTGTTAAGCAAGACAGTTGTTAAGTGAGTTTTGCTCCATTTTATGAGCTTTCTTGCCACAGTCGTTAAGTGATCACTGCAGCTGTTAAGTTAATAAAACAGTTAAGTGAGTATGGCTTCCCCATTGACTTCTTATCAGAAGATGGTCGCATGAGCCTGGGGGACAGCAACCATGATAAATACATGCCAATTACCAAGCATCTGAATCTTGAACATGTGACCATGGGGATACTACAGCAGTCTTAAGTGTAAAAAAAGGGTCAAAAGTCACTTTTTTCAATGCCACTGTCACGTCAAATGGTCACTAAACAAATGGTTGCAAGTAGAGGATTGCCTGTGGATGTCAGTCAAAGGGAGAATTGTTTTGGTAGGATCACCTTCACTTGTAATCATTCTATCGCAGGAGGCCTTGCTTGTTTCTACCTGATTTTCATTCCAAAACTAAACTAAACATTTGTATTTTACCAGGCTTTCAATTTAAAAACAAACAAAAACCAAGCCTCTTTCAAACCTTAACCTGGAGAGCTTTTATTTTATTTTGTGCAGCTGTAGTCTCTATATGGTAATTTTAAGTATGAATTTATAGACCTGTGTTTTTTATGTGTTAGACTAAAAGTTGCCTGGAATTGTTGATTGGTATTGGATATGCAGGGCACATCTTTTAAGAGTAATAAAAAGAAAATATGTTGAAGTTTTGTCATCCATAATCTCATTATAGTATGAATATTGTTGCTGTACATTTTAAACTTCAGTTCTAAGGAAATATATTAATTGTGTCAAATAAACTTGGATGCTATATATTAGAGGCAAAAGTAGAGAAAAAGTCCATGCACATATTTAACGTCGGAATTTAGATACAAGCACATGCTTACAGGAATGAATAGTAAAATCCTTAATCAAACCTGACTTCAGTCATGGATTAAGAGCTTATGTTTTACTATCATTTTGGCCTGACAAGTAATTTAGAACTGTGATAAAAATCAATTACTCCAGTGATAATTATGGGTACTGAATAATTCATTCATTATTATTCATTTGTGTTCCCACACAGTCTCATGCAAAGTACCAAGACAGAGAACAGTTTATATGTATTTATTCCACAATAAACTAAAATAATAGATAGAGAAATACATGAGTCCTGGATTATTTTGAAGGGAAGAACATTTTTACACATGTTTTCTTTAAAAAGGTACTAGTTATTAACTAAACGTAAATACAAATTAGTTATTAAGACAAGGACACACAAACACACATATGAATCTCATACACACACACATACATATACACATATACACATGTACACATATACTTGCTGCAAATTATTTAAGACTATTTTTCTTCAAATTTACTTTAAAAAAACCTCAGCTTGTCACATCCCAAAATAAATTTTAACCAACAACTTTCATCCTGATTTAATGGGGGAAAAAAATGGACATGACAGTTGTATAAAACTTGTTTCCATGAAACCTATTCCTCTAGTGTTGTTTTTGTTGTTTTTATTTTTTGCTATCATTATAGCAAAATCAGTAGCTTCACTGATTATTTTTCTTTGTGAAGTAATGGCAGGTTGTATTATAAGTCTAAATTACAGCCTTTTATCAGCCACTATATTCTAAACAAGGGAATTTCAGACTACATGGTTTTCCCAAGGTTCACAAATCCTTCCTTCTCAGAAGTTGGATTTGCAAGAAAGAATAGAGCAAGGAATATGGGAGGCAGCAGAAGAATACAATGGCTGGTCTTTGTGGTATTAGATAATCCCTAGGAAAGGCCAAAGCATTAAAAGATCAGTCCCACTCCAAATCAAGAAAGTCAGGATTAGCATTTATGTTATTTGAAAAATGATCCAGTCCCTTGCCTGCTGTCATAGCCCCATCCATGTTTTGCACACAAATCCAAGAACATAAAAAGAGTTGTGCTGAATCGTATCAAAGGCTTATCAATACAATATTCCAATCCTTCAGTGGCCAATTTATAAAACCTTTTTCTATAGAACCGTGATGGCGCAGTAATTAGAATGCAGTACTGCAGGCTATTTCTGCTGATCACTGGCTATCAGCAGTTTGGCAGTCCGGGTCTCACTGGCTCAAGGCTGACTCAGCCTTCCATCTTTCCGAGGTTTGTAAAATGAGGACACAGATTGTTGGGGGCACTATGCTGACCATGAAACCACTTAGAGAGTGCTGTAAAGCGGTATATAAGTCTAAGTGCTCTAAAAAAATCCCAAAGTGGGACATGAGTACAGTAACACCTTCTATGCACATTCTCCAATACCAATATTGCATGAAATTCTGGAGGCAATGCCAGCATAGCTAACATTTCCTGAGCACCTTATATTTGGATATGTCCAGCAGCATCCATAGGGTCACAACCAAAAGGTAAAGGTTAAGGCACCTTGTCCCTTTTATAGTGCATCAACATTGTGCACATTTATAAAGAGACAATCTTAAATCACCTTGAGGAAACTGCCATCTTGCCTGTTTTGATTCCTCTCAATGGACAGTACTAAGCTGATATATGAATGCCAGTTTATTTATCTATCTATATATATAATGCTCACTATGTGAAAAGGATTATATTTATTAAGATAATGGAACATTAAAACACATAAAGCTGTAAGTTTGCTTACCTTAAAAATAAGTGAGCAAACTTACAGCTTTGAAAAAAATCTATTCTAATGGTCACAGATATTTATCACTTTACAATTTACACAGTCACCTAATTTACCTTTTGAATTTATTCAGGTCATGATTGTTCTTAACTGAACTAACTGAAAAATACCAAGAAAAACCAAACCATTTCAGCAAGTAATGATTTTCTAGTATGGTTTTACACATAACTAGAAGTTGAAGCAAGCTCAAAGTCCCTGACTAAATCTCTTTATTCTGCTGTAAAAACATAATTCTATAGACCCTCTTTTGCATTACTTGTAGGTATGTTCACACTTTACACTAATACATCATTTATTTAAACTCCCCCCCCCTTTTTTTAGCTACTCTTCCCATGGTCAGCTGAATGAGTCTGAACATGAAATGTTTTCATATCTGCAATCTATAAGAGAAAAAGAAATAATTTCAAATATCATACTACTTTTTCTAAAAAAATCACATTATGGCTTTGTTCAATATATGTTGTTTTAACCTTAGACATGCTGATTATGCTGTCAATCCTGAAGCTGGCCTGTCTGAAACCATTTCGGAGCTTCAGTGTGGCCACACTGGAGCTGAGAGATAGGGAAGGGGTATAACTGGGACTTTGTAGTCAAAATAAAATACTTTCTCTTGAGAACCAAGGACATTCTCACATCTGGTCGGAGGAAGGACGTGTGATGTCACCAGCAACTAGACGAAGCTGTGATTGGACCATGTGACTGATTGTTTTGAGAAAATGATAAACTTTTAATTAGGTGAAAACTGCAGGAATCTTCAGAGTCTATTTCCATCAGATCTGTGCCAATATGAAATATCCGGTAAAGCTATTCTTTGAGGAATCTACCTGCCTGGGAGTTTTGTTTGCTATGGGTCTATTACTTGGAATCCTGACAAATGCTTCTAGTATAACAAGGATAGGAATAAGTGCTATGTACCACAAAGGTAAGAATCTAAAATGGTTCAGAGTGGAAAGGTAAGATCTGCCTGTTTTTGGAGCTTTCAATTTAACAAACCATAGTTTATGGTTTGGCAGGTCCAGAAATGCTCAAGACAAATGATATAAGAATTTAAATGCAAAGCCTTTGAACTTAGTTTATCACTCTCCCAGGGTTTTCAAAATACACTTGCTTTCTGCTCTTCTGTTCTTCCCCGCCCTTTGATCAGATTGTATTGAACTAGTCTCTTGTTTAATACATAGGCTTTTTTTAAAGTCCACAGCATGACCACATTAGAGTAGAATGAACATAAAAGAACTAAGGGGAAAAAAACAGAACTTTGGCCTCTCCCAATACATGAATAGCAAGTTTTTTAAAGTCAATGAATGACATGTTTTTATTGTGCACTTAGTTATCAGTACTAACAAAAGATAATATATAGCTTTTATGATTAAACATGATATAAAATTTACTGTAGTAAACAAGGAATCCCACTGCTTATTTTATAAATGCAGGGCATATATAATGTAAACTGAGCAAGTTTTTAAAATCATACTTTCCCTAAAGGAATAGAAATTATTCAGAGATAGAGATATCAGCACAGATAAGTAGTCCTTCTACCATTGTTTTATTAGCTTAAGCTGACCATAATCATCAATCTTCTTGGTGTAATTCAGAGGTGGTATTCAGCAGGTTCTGACCAGTTCTGGAAAACTTGTAGCGGAAATTTTGAGTATTTTAGAGAACAGGCAAATACCACCTCTGACTGGAGATTTTATAGTATCCTTCCCCTGCCACATTCACCAAGCCACACCCACAGAACCCGTAGTAAAAAAAATTGAATCCCATCACTAGTGTAACTGTGTATTTAAATAATAGAGATCTCCTGTTTTAGCTCACAGAGACTACTATTTCTGCTACTTGTACTATTTTATATTTAATAACTCTACATCTAACTGAGCATGCACAATACAGCTCTGTTTTAAACTTTCATAATTTATGGGTAAACAACTATACCAAATTATGCTACTGAAATATGCCTCTCTTTTTGTTAGATCTGAAGGAGTGGGCGCAATAACGGAGATGAGGCATCGGATAGTGACTCAACTCTTTAATAGTGACTTCAGAACAGAGCAACAACTTGGGCAACAGCAGCTCTTTTATAGAGCTGGCTGCTGTCACAACAACCAATGAAATTGAATTAACCGCTCCAAAAGCGTCCAATCAGAGACGGCCCGCTGTCAGCCAATCAGGTCAGCCAGAAGCGGCCAATCACGATTCGCTTATCCGCGGGCCAATCAGAAGTGCAGGATTACGAGCCTGCTGCTGAAGTAAAGCTAGTAGGGTTATTGATGAATGAGTTTGCTTAGTTCGTAACACCCCTCCCCGCTAGGTTCCGTCTGAGGGGTGGGGTGACGTATTCTCGCAAGTAGGCAGGCCGTTTCACCTGTCTGTTCGATTTTCGCTGTTCCACCGGTTTCTGCTCTGGCGCTGGCTCCGGTGGGCTGTTTGTAGAACCGGGTGGTGAAGACGGTTCCACTACTCTGCTCGGTGACTCAGGGCTGTCCTCTCTGCTGTCATCCGGGTTCCCAGGACTTGCTTCTATGGCCGGGCTGCTTTGCAGAGAGGCAATCACCCAGCTCGGTCCTCCTCCGGAAGGTGAGTATCCCATGCTTGGTTGTGCAGACTGCTGGGCTTCAATTATTGGGTCATCTGCTAATTCTATTTCGGCCCCCTCGATTTCCCTCCCCCCCCCAGTTTGAGATTCAGGGGTTGAGATAGGGTTAGGTGCCAATCGGGAACGAAGTTGGTCTATGTGGCGCTTCCATAATTTCCCATCGCTAGTTTGTAGACGGTAAGATCTAGGGCCCGTAAGTTGAGTTATAGTAGCGGGGACCCACAATGGGTCACCCAAAAAGTTTTTTGCAAAGACTAAGTCGCCTACCTTGAACGCACGACACTTGCTGCTGGAACCACAAGGTTTTTCTGGCGTGTAGGTTGGGTGTAGGTGATCGAGGTGTGAGCGAAGTTTCCGGCCCATCAGGAGTTCGGCCGGGGTTCTGTTTGTGATGCTGTGCGGGGTGATGTGTTGGAGGAGAAGCATTCTGGTTACTTTGTCGTCAATGTCTCCATGTTCCATCTTGTGCAACCTGGCCACCACGCGTAACTTCTTGCCAATGCCTTCATTCGCACGATGCCTGGATGACCATCGTGCAACAGTTTTAGAACTGTATGTTGTAATTTTTCTGGGATGACGACTCTGTCTCCCCACAAGATGCAGCCCTTCTGGGAAAACAGTTCTGTCTGTCGGTGTTTGAAAGGCGCAAAGGTGTCGTTGGGTTCGTTGTCAGGCCAACCTCGTTCCACCCAGCTGAGGACTCGAGCGAATACAGGATCCTTTTTTGTTTCCGCGGCGATGTCTCATGCAGTCAGGGGTGGTGCAGGGAGAGTTTCAATTTGGAGTGCAGTTAGAGTTGGAGCTGGGTCGTCTATGGCTTCCGGTAGCGGAGAACAACTCAAGGCGTCAGCGTGGGGAATGGCTTTCCCTGGGCGGTGTTGCAGTTGATAATCGTATGCGGCTAGAAACTCTGACCAATGGGTCATTCTGGGTGATAAGATGTGGGGAGTTGGTTTGTCTCCTGCTAAAATGCCAAGCAATGGCTTGTGATCGGTTATTATGGTAAACGGTCTTCCATATACATATTCATGGAAATGTTTAATAGCGGATACAATAGCGAGAGCCTCTTTATCGAGTTGGCTATAGTTTCTTTCAGTCTTTGATAAAGTTCGTGAAAAGAAAGCAATAGGTGCCTCATTGCCGTTTGGTAGGACATGGCTTAAGATGGCTCCCACCCCAAAGCGGTGAAGCGTCGCAGGTGACAGTTAAAGGCAAAGTCTTGTTATACTGCATTAATACAGCATCTGAGGTTAAGAGATCTTTTACTTGCTGGAATGCTCGTTCTTCCCGATGTCCCCAGACCCAGGAAGCCTTCTTGTCGAGTAGTCTATGTAGGGGCTCAGCTACAGTCGCCTTCTGGGGCAAGAAGATGTTATAAAAGTTAATGAGTCCCAGGAAGGCTTGGAGGTCTGTTTTATTCCTGGGTCTTGGGGCGTTCTTTATTGCAGTTACTTTTTTTTCAGTAGGATGGATTCCCTTTTTGTCAAGAAGGTACCCCAGGAATTCAACCCTCTCAGTACAAAGTTGACACTTGTCTTTTTTTACTTTCAAACCGGCGTTTTTGAATTTCTGGAGAACCGTTCTGAGTCGTTTCTCTAATACGTCTCTAATGGGGGCAGCTATCAATGCGTCATCGAAATAAGGCACGACTCCTTTTATGCCTTGTAGCAGTCTCTCCATCAGGCTTTGGAAAATGCCTGGTGCTACACTCACTCCGAACTGTAGTCTATTACATTTAAACGCACCTCTGTGCGTGACTATAGTCTGGGCCTCAGCAGTCTCTGCATCTACGGGTAGTTGCTGGTATGCCTGGGCTAGGTCCAATTTTGCAAATATTTTTCCGCCGCCCAGGGAGTGAAGAAGTTGTTGGACCACAGCTACCGGGTAAGCGTTCTGCTGAAGCGCGTGATTTAGGGTGGCCCGGTAATCCCCACAAATTCTTATCGATCCATCAGGCTTTTTGGGTGTTACAATCGGGGTTTCCCAACAGGCATGATCGATCGGTTCCAACACCCCCTGGACTATTAATTTGTCCAATTGTTCATCAATCTTTGGCTTGAGTGCGAAGGGCACTCGACGAGGCTTAAGGCGGATGGGCGCAACATCGGGGCTGAGGCTAAACGATATGGGGGATCCCTTGTACTTGTCTAGCTTCTCGGTGAACACGTCCTGGAACTCCTGGACGAGGGCCGCTTCCCAGTCGCTGCTTCCGGTCTGGTGAATGCCAGCTAGTTCAATCCCCAGTGGAGCGAACCACTGTAACCCCAACAAGCTGGGCCAGTCTTGATCGACGATGGTAATAGGCAGAGTTGCGGTGTGGTCCTTGAAGGACACCTGGACGTGGCGGGAACCGGCAACGGGAATCCTGTTTCCCTGGTAGTCCCTTAATATGATTTTTTGGGTGCTGAGGTCCTGGCGACGGATGTCAGGGATCAGCTGTTTGAAGGTTTTCCATGAGACCATTGATAGGGACAATCCCGAGTCTACTTCCATTACGCATGGACGATTCTCAATGGCGACCTTCACTCAGATCTTTCTTGCATCCAAGGATGATGCGTGACCAATGGTAATGGTTTGATGCGCCTCTTCCCGCCTAGCTGACGCAGCAGGTGCTCGATTTCTGTAGTAATAGTGGTTCCATTGGTGATTCAGGCGGTCCCGATTTACAGGTGGGCTGCCCGTTGTTCTTCGGATTGGACTTGACCCTTGCTTGCTTCTGCAGACCTTTGCGATGTGGCCTCTCTTTCCACAGGAATGGCAGAGTGCGTTGAGGAATTTGCAGTCAGATTGCGGGTGATTGGCCCCGCAACCGGCGCATTGACGCGAAGGTTTCTGGCTCCTCTGGTCTCGCTGGTCGCGCTCCGACCTGAGTCGGTTGACCTCCTCTTCCTCACTATCAGATGAGGATTCGAGGTCTTCATGGTGAGCCGTTGTTGAGTGCCTCTCGGAAAAAGGCGTAGTATCACTGGCGAGTTGGCGGAGCGGTTCGTTGGTGCGGCGCATTCGAGCGGCCGACTTCCTGGTTGCTTCTGCTGTAGTAGCGTCGGCGATGACATCTGCGAGGTCGATGTCCCCTTTAGCCATGATCTTGCTCTGTGTTGTGTGGTCATCTAATCCCAGAACTATTAGGTCTCTCATGGCTTCCTCGAGGTTTGAAAAACCACATAGTCCACCCAAGTTCCAGAGGTCAGCGATGAAGTCTCCAACGCTTTCGTTTTTCTGTTGGTCCCTCTGGTAAAACTCGTGTCTCCTGATGAGTGTTGGCACCGCGGGTGCATAATGGGCCCGAAGGATAGGAGCGAGGTTATCCCAATCCATTGTCTTAACTTCCGCTGGTTTAACAAGTGCCTTAGCCATTTTAAAAACGGCAGGCCCGCAATGGGTCAGGAAGACCGCTCGTTTCTTGCCAGGCGCAGCGTCTTTCAGATTGTTGGTCTCCAGGAACATCTGGAACCTGTCTATATACGAGTCCCAGTCTTCGTTAGCCGGGTCAAATGGAGAGGGTGGTATGGCGCCGCTGGTCATCTTGCCATTGTTGGCGCGTTCTTAGCCACGTGCTCTGTTCGGTGCTCGGCGATTGCTCAGTCAGCTCTATCGTCTCCGCATCCCACCCTCGTTGCCAGTGTTAGATCTGGAGGAGTGGGCACAATAACGGAGACGAGGCATCGGATAGTGATTCAACTCTTTAATAGTGACTTCAGAACAGAGCAACAACTTGGGCAACAGCAGCTCTTTTATAGAGCTGGCTGCTGTCACAACAACCAATGAAATTGAATTAACCGCTCCAAAAGCGTCCAATCAGAGATGGCCCGCTGTCAGCCAATCAGGTCAGCCAGAGGCAGCCAATCACGATTCGCTTATCCACGGGCCAATCAGAAGTGCAGGATTACGAGCCTGCTGCTGAAGTTAAACTAGTAGGGTTATTGATGAACGAGTTTGCTTAGTTCGTAACACTTTTGTTTTGTTTTCCTTATTCTTATTTCTTTATTTCTATGACTAATATTATTTCTTGGTATTTCTGTCACAATTACCATGAGTTTAAAAAGACACCATTTAAAAACCTAGCAAACCATTCCAACTTATCATTACCAAAAATTAAGTCTTCTGAAAATACGGTGTAAAGGAATTGAGAATTTCTACTGTATGGAGTAAAGTACAAGACAGCAAGTGACAAAATATACATTATAACTTCTTGACAAAATACCATTAATTATGTGCCTGCATTAATTGACACAAGTACACGAGGGCAGGATTTTCATCAAAACTTTGAATTATTCAATTTATTACAAATTATTTTAATTGGTCTAAGTAGTCTAACTACTGTTACTGTCATGTAAAACAAGTTCTTTTTCATTAATTTCAACCTACATAATATAAATACATTTGATTAGTTTCATTTTCACTGAAAACAATGGGTTTAATTAAGGGTAACAAAAGAGTTTGTGAAAAGAATAAAACTTTTTAACAAAGCCTGCATCTTTATTGCAGGTTGTAGGAATAAATCCAGAGGGCTAGAGCCAAAATGGCAAAGATCATCTGTATGGTCTACAAACCACCTAGCTTGGTATAATGTCAGAGCTTGTCTGGGTCCAGTTTCAAAAGCAGTTTCAACATCATTCCAAAAAGAGATGAATAATAATTTATTTTAGTGTCTTTCCTGCAGTTCTGAACAATTGCTACTCTGAATGCATTAGGAATAAAAAACCTGTTTTATGTAGCTTTGCCTTGTTCTGTTTCCAACATTGATCCTGTTTAATATGACATAAAACCATGTGGCAGTTGTTGGAGACCAGATGGGCTATGGTTTGGGCTATCATTGTCTAAGTTCTATCCCATACTTGGTTATTTTACCAGATTTCCTTGGCTTGCTACTCTTGTGTTAAACAGCCAAAATTATTCAGCCCATTCAGAAACAGATATTTTCTTTTTCTGCTGCATCACATTATATCGCAGCAATCTGTCAAAAAGGCAGCATCATATCAGCTATCCATTTTTTTTCTCCTATCATTTTCAGATGCTTAACTGTATTTCTATAAGCAATTTAGTATTTTGATGAACAAAATCTAAAGGGAGTTTCCATCTCACATTAAGGTTGTCATGCTGGATTGCTCATATCATTGCTCAGAAAACAGTGCGGACGCTGTTCCCTTTTCCCCCTGAAACTTCCATATGTATTTCATAGGCTCTATTTAGATATTTATCTGAAGGCCTGGGGGGAGAGAATAATAGTGGCCATACTGCTTAGTCCGTTGGTCCCATCCCTTGTTCTCTCAGGGATATTCACATAAGTGGTCTGAAGAGAAGCTGTATTTATATTGACTCAGACTCAAAAGCACAGCTCTTTGTCTGATTAATGAATGAGGATAGGTTGCCCCCCATCATTCATGCACTGCTAATCTCAATATTAGATTATAACAATGCACTATATGTGGAATTTCCCAATAGGACATGGGGAAGATGCATTTAGTGCAGTATGCAGAGATGATGAGAACCAACTGACTCTTAATGCATGCAAATTATCTCTTCCTAAAAGATTCCTACTACCTGAGGTTCATGATTAAGACAAATGCTGGTATGTAAATACATACTTTTCAACAGCCCCAAACCAAATTATCTGAACTGATGGTTTCAATGACAACAGCCTCCGAGATGTGCACCAATGTCAGGAGAGGTTCTCTACTTTCTGTGTTGCAATCTGCAATTGGCTGATTGGTGGCAACATATTTGTTTGACACCCCTGACTTCAACCCTGGCCTAGACATTTTTCAGACAATCTTTATTATTGTTTGTGTTGCTTCCCAGCAATTAACTTCTAATGTATCTTTAAATGTACTATTTTTCTGCTTTCAGATTTTGTAAACCTGTTTCAGTTTTTTTACAATAAAATATGGAATAGAAATAATCCTAAATAGACAAGAGTCTCACTTCATATACAATACAATAAATCCAATAAACAAGGATGCTTATAAATTCCAGAAATTGGTGTTCCTGATTGCAAATAGAAAAATTGCAAAGGAAACGAATCAAAATCCATTTTAAGTAATGATAGAATAACTAAACCATTCAGAAGCAATTAAAAGTTTATTTTATTTACTTTGTCAATTGCTTGCAAAATAATAGGTATAAGTAAAAACATAGTTATGAATACATGGATACATATAAGAAAAATAAAAAATAAAAATAAAAGAAACAATAGGACAGGGACGGTAGGCACGTTGGTGCGCTTATGCAAACCCCCTACAGACCTCTCAGAAAAGGGGTGAGGTCAATAGTAGAAAGTCTAAGGTTAAAGTTTTTTGGGGTTTGGGGAAGAAACCACAGAGTCAGGTAGAGTATTCCAGACATTGACCACTCTGTTGCTGAAGTCGTATTTCCTGCAATCAAGTTTGGTGCAATTAACCTTGAGTTTGTATCTACCCTGTTTCTCCAACAATACGGCCTCCCCCAATAGGAAGTCCCAGCATGTTTTATAGGCATGAAATGAAATTAAGCCCCTCCCCCCAAATTAAGGCCTATATTAAAACATGCGAAATGGGGGGGAATGGTGGGGGTCTTGCTGTTAGGAAATACTTTTGTTGCACACCCGGATATGGTGCTGCCTGCGTTGACCCCGATACGAAGTGCTCCACCAATGCCGAGGTCAACATCCAACCTGTCACCACCTGCCCGCCCGAAGATGCAAAGGGGGGAATTAAGTCACCCCCGAAAAGACGACCCAGCCATTTTTTCGGGGCTCAAAAAAAAAAAAAAAAGACCCGGCCTTATTATATGAGAAACACGGTATTGTTTGCTCTTGTGTTGTAATGGTTGAAGCTGAAGTATTCATTGACAGGTAGGACATTGCAATGTATGATTTTATATACTATACTTAGATCGGACCGAAGGTGGCGTAGTTCTAGTTTTCTAGGTCTAGAATTTCGAGTCTGGTGGCATAAGGTATTCTGCAATGAGTAAAGGAGTGGAGAACTCTTCTTGTGAAATATTTCTGGACTTTCTCAACTAATATCAGATACGTAATGTGGGTTCCAGACTGATGAGCTGTATTCAAGTATAGGTCTAACAAATGTTTTGTATGCTCTAGTTATTAGTGTAATATCACCAGAGAAAAAGCTATGTAAGTAAGATTAGGTTAACAACTCTTAACGCCTTTTTGGCTAGGTAGTTACAGTGGGATCTAGCACTTAGGTCATTAGAGATGAGTACTCCAAGATCCTTGACAGATTTTGGATCATCAACAAGGTCTTGACTATTCAGCCTGTATTTTATTTTCTGTTTTTTTTTTTTTTTTTTGCCAATATGTAGGACAGAGCATTTATTTATTGAGATTTGAAGCTGCCATTTGTTTAACCATTCTGATACATAGTCGAGGTATTTTTGAAGGGTAGCAGTATTGTCTGTGGTGTTGAATAGCTTTACATCATCAGCGAAGAGAACGCAGTTGCTCTTGATATGATCACAGAGGTCATTTATGTAGAGTATGAAAAGAGTTGGTCCTAGAACACTGCCTTGGGGGACACCACTGTTGACAGGTACAGAATTTGATAGGACACTCCCAATTTTGACCATTTGTTGTCTGTTTGACAGGAATGCTTCTATCCAGTTATGCAGGTGTCCAGAGATACCATAAGATTTTAAGTTTTAAGAGTAGTTTTTTGTGTACCACTGAATCAAAGGCTTTACAGAAGTCTATATAGATTGCATCTGTTGCTTTGCCCTGATTGAATTGTGTAGTCCATATGTTTTTGCAGTGTAAGAGTTGCAGATTGCAGGATAGTTTTTTTCTGAAACCAAATAGTTTATTAGAGAGTAGGTTGTTTGTCTCTAAGTGGAGGATAATGGATTGGTTAATAATTGATTCCATGACTTTACAGGTGACACAGCATAAAGTAGGCACATATTCCATCTGGTCCAATAGATAGAGATGGTTTTAGATTGCATTGTGCTTTTTCAACATTGTCTTCTATAAAATCAATATGTATTAGATCATTGTAGTTGTTGTGGTTCAGCTAGGAAATACTGGGCATGATCCATTGCTGTTTACAAATACTGAGCCAAAGAATGTGTTAAAGAGGTTGGCTTTAATAGTGTCGTCGTTGCAGTCTTTACCATTAGGTCTTTTCAGGGGTGGGATGGACCTTGAGTCTTTTAGTTTGTTGTTTACAAAATTATAGAAAGCATGGGTGGAATTGGTGTGTAGGTTTTCTTGCTTAATGTGATGATTGGTGCATTCAGTTTTTATCTGCTGGTATAAATTTTTGTATCAGCTTTTGAAGTTGGCAACGTGACCTGATTTGTTTTTCCGCCAAAGTGATTTCTTTTTGGATTGAAGCCTCCTTATTGTTTTGAATAATTTGTTTTTTTCTAGTTTTGGGAGTTGTTAATGGTACATATAGTTTGATGACTCTTTTGACTTCAAGTAAAAATATGTTGCAATGGTCTTCTACAGTATTGCATCCAGAGAATAGAAATTGCCAATCAAGGGATGAGAGATCGTTGTTTATAAGATCATAGTTGCCTTTTCTGAAGTTATAATTGGGGATTCCATCATTTTGATGATTTTTGCGTGGACGTATGTTGAGACAAAAGTCAATCATGTTGTGGTCATTATTGGAAAAGGGTTCTTTAATTTGTATTCCGTAAATTGAATTCAAACTATTGCAGAAGATGAGATCGAGGCAGTTGTTAAGTCTAGTGTTGTTGGTTACTAGTTGTTCTTGTCCCAGATTTGGTATTGCATTGTAGAAGGTTGCATGTGTGACTTCATTTGTACATTTGTTAAGGGTCCAGTTAATATGAAGTAGATTGAAGTTACCAAGAAAGATAAAAGCGTGTGGGCAGGATGGTGCCCATGTTAGTAGTGTATTTAGCTTGTTTGCATGTTCGATGTCATATTCAGGAGCTCTGTAACATAGTAAGAACCGAAATGTGATATTTAAGGACAGTTCACAGATGATGGTCTCAGGAATAGCAAGTTCTTGGGTAACTTGGATGTTTTTTTAGATGTAGGGACTCTTTATAGAAGATAGCAACACCACTTCCTCTACAGATTTCATGATCTGATCGGTAAACATGATAGTCTCTTACTGTAGTAATGGAGTCAGGGAGAGATGCATTGAGCCATGTTTCACAGACAAATATGTTGAATTTAGCTGTATTTAGTAAGAGGAGAAATTCAGGTATTTTATTTACAAGGTTTCTTGCATTGAGTAGCTTGCATTTAAGGCCAATTGTGGTTGGAATAGAGGTAGTTAGGGGCGTGTGTGCCTAGTTTTGAGTGATGTTGTATTGGATGGGGTGGGGTTTGATGTGGACTTGTGGGTTGTGTGACTTTCTTTTGATGCAATCAGCTCTGTAGTCAATGTATAGGTTCTTTTCTCCATTGTCTAGACTGTTTTTGAGTTCTGCACAGAGTTTGCAGGAGCAGATTCTTTCCAGTATGGATAAGTCTGGTCTTGAGTGAAGTTTTTTGTGGTTGGGGTTTTTTTGTTATTTAAGTTGAAATGTTACTTATAGTTTGTTGCTATATACAGTATTAATTATTGCTCTCCTGCAATCATTCTACTGTTTAAATCCTATTATTTGTAGTTGAGCACTCTGTCAAAACCAGAGGTAAACAACCTGAGAATCCTTAGGTTCGTGTTATTCCTAAATCTTAAAATATGCCAATCTCAAGTATAAAATAATAAATGGCATGTATTTCCATTGTTCTCAAGCATACTATTTATAGCTTATACCCTAAAATAATTTATTTTACAATCCCATCCCAGTCCTGGTGGACTTTGACTTGCTTGTTTCCTTTCCTTGGTTAAATCCAACATTTAAATAGAAGCTTTTCAAAAGAAGCATCCAGATAAATGCTTGACTCAGAAACAAGAGCTGTAGTTGAAACTGCAAAAGCCCAGGAAACATATAGTTGTCAGCTGTCCTGTTGTGCAAGAAAATAAGAAAAATGTGAGTTTCTGGGTATATATGTGCCCAAATATAAGTATATAAGAAACAGTATGTAAAACAAGACCTGATCTTTAGCATAACACAAGTTGTATCAGCCATTCTGACGAGCACTGAGAATTTACCTTAAAATGAAATGCGGCTTACGCAGGAAAAAAAAAAAGAAATCAATATTCTTTGCATCAGTTGCTTGCAAAATTAGACTGTTAATTTTGTGTCAACTAACATAACTGAAAAATACACTGTGAGGGATTATGGTAAGAGCGGCTGTTGTGCTAGACACTATTAGGGAGCAAGCACTTTAATGAGATCCCTGGAGAGTCTATTCACATCTTGGATCTTTGTCTTGAAAATAACATTTCCCCCCATTTAATTGTCAAAACTCCACTACAACATATGAACAACAAATAAAGCAATTATTAATTTAAAATAGAAGAAACAAGAACTACCTCTCGGTATCAAAGGGAAAAATACTGTTCTTAATGGAATTCTAGCTTCAACTATGTCACAGGTTATTTTTATGCTTATGTGTGAATGTTTTTTTTTTCAAGAATACCTGGTGCCATACCTTTGCTCGCGCAAGCACAAAGCCAAAAGCACCAGCCTGAAGATGGCAAGTGGGACCTCGTCGAAATGTCGGCAAGATACCCTCAATCTTACACGGGAAAACCTGCATATTTGTACCTGTGAAAATCTGATATATATATATCTCATATATATATATATATATATATATATATATATATATATATGGATCTTTGGTTATTCGGGTTTTCTCCCGCGTAAGATTCAAAGTATCTAGGCAACGTTTGGCGAGGTCCCACTCGCCATCTTCAGGCTGGTGCTTTCGGCTTAGTGCCAGTGCAAGCAGTGTGTGACCGGAGCTGCCATCTCTCTATATATACAAGTGGTGGGGGATGGTGTGCTGGGCTGGTTGGCTGTGCTGCAGCCTCTTGATTGGTTGATGGAGTTGATGTTGGTATAATGGGCTGTGTAATGGCCTTTTGTTGTAGAGATATCCTGGATCTTGTGCTGTCATCTCCTGGGTCGTTAGCCTCTTGTGTTTTAACGGCTTGGGTAATGGGTTGTGTGATGGGCTGGTGAGTTCTTTTGTTGTGGTATCCTGGGTCTTGCGTTGTAATCTCCTGGGTCGTTTGTGTTTTGATCTCTTTTCCATTAGCCTCCTGTGTAGTAACAGCTTGGGTAATGGGTTGTGTGATGACCTTGTGAGATTTATTGCTGTGGTATCCTTGGTCTTGTGCTGTGATATCCTGGGTCATTTGCTGTGTTGTGACTTCTTGAGTTCTTGAGGTGTAATTTCTTGAGTTTTCTGATGTGATGTCCTGAGCGGGTGGCTGTGATGTAGCATTTTGGGTTTTTAATATGGCTTTGAGTTTGGGGTCTGGGTCTGTGTTCGTTTGGCTTCGAGTTCGTGGGTCGTGCCACATCTTCATGGTGGGGGTCAGTTCGCTTCATGTATGGTTCAGAGGAGTTTGAAGTGGGTAGTGATGCAGCTGCAGTGCGGCTTCTGGTCTGTGGTCGTGTCTCATCTTCTGTGTGGGTGTGAGTCTGATTTTTACGTGGAAGTGTGGTAGT